>NW_006438875.1:50701-74539 GCF_000325575.1 Pteropus alecto
AAAAAATGCTGTGGGATATTTTCTCAGATCTACTTCCTGGAAATAGGGGTAGGGACTGAAACTGCAAACCAAGGTCAGCACATTGGTTTCTAATAGGAAATGCAGGCAGGAGACAAGGTCCTAGGTTTCAACATAAGACTTAATTTACATGAAGACAGGCTCATCCTGAGCTTTAATTTCCCCTATCTACTACTATTCAGAGAAGGCAAGCTTAGTGCCTCGGGTCCCAGTCTTCCTTGTACTTTTTGTTAGGAAAAGACAGGCCTTGTGTCTTGAGTCTGTATCTCCATTCCCATTCTCACTAGGGAAAATGATGGAGTGCTCCCTTTGTAGTGAAGAGTGCATATCAATAAGAACATTCACATCAACACTGAGAAAACAATAGTATGCATGGAACAGAAAGTAACCAAGACAGACTTCGTACAGACTGACAGTCAAAAGTTAAGTTCACTTTAGAAATCTTACTGGAGGTCAACAATATATGTGGGCAATCTATGTTCTTTAATTCGCCCTTTGTTTTGTCTGTTTGTCGGAATAACTGCCTTATATTCATGGAGGCAGCAGTTGTACACTAGCAACCATAATAATTCAGCCTGAGTATGGTGTGAGGACGCGACTGGATAGCGGTGGAAACAATCACCACCATTATGTAATATTGGTGGAAAAATGTTGAGTCATTGTGAGGACACCTCTTGAGGGTGAAAAGAATAGCTGCCTCAGAATTTCTGTATAGCAAACCTCAGACTACAAATTCTGAGAGGGGTTGACTTAACCACTCAGGTTAGAAAACGGAGATATTGATATTGATACTGTTCCTTCAATGTGTTCTGTACTGGCCTTCTTTAGTCTAGCAGAGGAAAATGAGGCCGAAGTCCCATGGAAATCTCATAAGAAGAGTTAGGTAATCTTGCGATACTGACAAGGCTTCCCACAGGATTCACGTGACCATCAAGAGACAGGCCTGAGGGCATCACAGGGAGATCATGTTATATTGGGTTGATGGTTAGGCACTCACTTTTGTGTTAGCCTTCTACATTCCTTGGTGAAATTCAGATTGGCACTGAGAAAATGATAGTACCTGTGTAACATTAATTACCAGTGTTAATAATTGTGCCTGAGTGTGCTGTGAGGCAGCAAGTGCATAGTAGTGGAAACAATATCCGCCATTTTTCTTTACTGTATGAAAAATGCTGAGTCATTGTGAAGATACCATTAGATAGTGGAAAGAATGGCTGCCTCAGAAGTTCTTTATTCCAAACCTGAGTCTACGAATTCAGAGAAGGACTGGCTTAACCATCAAGTAAGGAAAATTGAGATATTAACACTGAGGCTGTTCCTTCAAAGTGTTCTGAAGAGGCTTATTTTAGCCTAGCAGAGGAAAGTGAGGTGGAAATCACCTGGAAATCTTGTACCAAGAATTAGGGAATCTTGCAATAGTCACAATACTTCTCTACGAGATTCATGTAGCCGTCAAGAGACAGGCCTGAGGGCATCACAGGGAGTCATGTGATATTGTGTTGGTGGTGTGGAGCTCACTTTTGAATTGCCCTTCTTCATTCCTTGGTAAAATTTAGATAACCACTTTGAAAATGAAAGTGTTTGTGTAACATACCACGTAATGGACCTTCAAACAAAAGTTTCTGTCTGCATGAGAAGTTTCAGTTGATGACAGCAGCTAGGTTAATGGACAATTTTTGTTAAATATCTGGAGTTTGGTTTCATCTGTGGTCAGGCAACCTGCTGGGACACAATGGAAGCTGCTGTCGAACATTAAGTGCGTTGATATTTGGAGGCGGAGTCTGCTTGACGAAGCTAAGTTACACCGGTGGAAAGTGTAAGTGCAGCATTGCTGTATTATAGCAAAAATGCTTAGTCATTGTGAGAATAACTCTGAAAGGCTTCATGTGTGACTCCTGCACTTTTCTTTCATGAGGACCTTTGGACAACTGTCAACAGGGAATTGTTTAAAGGCCAGTGACTCAATGCTGAATATCGAAAGTAAGAGTTTAGAAGTCAGTTTTGAAAATATTTATTTACATATAAGTGACGAAAAGTAAGGTGGAAATCACCTGAAAATCACTTAGAAATCACTAGGTAATCATGCAGCAATCAAGTAAACACCTGGGGGACTTCACATGGGGATCAAAGAATACCCGCACTAATCTGCTATCTACCAAGTGAACAGTCTTGTTTCTGTGACCCTAGGTTTTCACTTTACTTTGCAAAATGAACCACGCTCCAGAGAATGAACCATATTGCCAAACTAGTTCACCTTATATACAAGGTTGACCTTCTGTTGTGTTTTCAAATGTCCACCCATCTCATCCCATTTCCAGCAGAGGACTGCCATCTAGGACATGGACTTCCAACGACTATTCATTTCCTTCCAAGAGTGTCTAGTGACCATTTGCCAAGTCCTCTATCTAAAGATTCCTTATGTAAAGTAAGGCTAGATTCTGTGGACCAAGGTCTCTACTCTACTTCCTAGAAACAAGAGCAAGACTTGGTTGTGATTCACAGTTCCCCAATTGAGTTGTTTAAATAATAGTCCAGGCTTTAGCCAGGTTATTTATTACCCACAATACCTTCTCTTACCAGAAGAAAATCTTGGTGCTATGTATTTTTAGGAAGTTCGGGCTTGGTTCAGATTTCCACATTCTCACTTGTATTTTCTCTTCCATGAAGAAGCCTTTTGCTTTGAGACAAGGAGCTCAGGCAACATTTGCTCACCGATACAAGCTTATAACTGTGTGTTTATGCCCCTCTTGCCATCTATGTTAAAAATGGTCAGAAGAAATGCTCTGGGTTAATTTCTCAAATCTACCTTCCAGAAATAGAGGTAGGGATTGTATCTGCAACCATGGACAATACACTGGATACCAATAGGAAAGGCAGGCAAGAGACAAGGTCCTAAGTTTCGAATTAAGACTCAAATTACATGAAGACAGACTTGCCTCTTTGTTTAAGTTCTCCTATCTACTAGTTATCACAGAGGATAGGCTTTGTGCCTTGGTTCCCAGTCTCACTTCTACTTTTTGTTAAAAAAGACAAGCCTTGTGCCTTACGCTCACATCACCAATCCACATCCACACAATGGAAGATGTTGGAGAACATTCATTGAGATGATGAGTGCATATAATTGACAAAATTCATATCAACACTGAGAAATTCAAATGTGTATAACTGAAGGTATCTGAGACAGACTTTGTAATGCCCTCCCATTAAATATCATGCACCAATTACAAATCTTATGTGAGGTCAACAGCATATGCGAGTAGTCAATGGTCTTTAATTTGCCTCTACTTTTCTCTGCTTGTAAGGAAAACTGCCTATATCAGTGGAGGCAGAATTCGCCCATGAGCTGTGTTCGAGATTGAGTCTGAGTGTGCTGGAGGCAGCGAATAGAAAGCGGTTGAAACCTTAGCTGCCATTTGCTTTATTGAAGGAAAAATGCTGAGTCATTGTGAGGATACCTCATCACTGAAAAGGAACATATGCTTAAGAATTTCTCTATATCAAATGGCAGACTAAAGTTCTACGAGAGACAGGCTTAACTAATATGGAAAAATAGCTGAGATACTGACATTAAGGCAGTTTCTTCAACGTGTTCTGGAAAGGCTTATATTAGCCTAGCAGAGATAATGAGGTGGAAATCGCCTGGAAATCTCATATCAAGATTTAGGAAATCTCACGATGCTCACAAGGTTTTCCTGCAGGATTCACGTGACCAGAAAGAGACTGGATTGAGTGCAACACAAAAAAATCACATGAAATTTTGGTGATGGTGTGGTGCTCACTTTTGTGTTATCCTTTTACATTCCTTGGTAAAATTTATATAAGCTCTGAGAAAATAAGATCACCTGTGAAACATAGCCACCTAACCGCCCCTCAATCAAAAGCTCTTGTCTGCATGAGAAGACTTGCTTGAGGATGGCAACGTAGGCTAACAGACACTTGTCCTAAGGTCACAGCCCTGAGGTTGCATGTCTAGTCTGGCAACATGCTTGTATACAATGAGAGCGGCAGTCACATATTAACACCATTGAATTTAGAGGCTGAGTCTGAATGAAGAAACAAAGTTTGAACATTGGAAACTCTAAGCACCATTATTCTGTATCATAATAGAAATGCTGAGTCATTGTGATCATGACCATTAAGGTTTCTGGTGGGAGATTCAAGCTGTTTTTGAAGGTAAACTGTAGGCTACTACTTTTGAGAAAAATTGCTTAAAGGCCAATGACTCAATGCTGAAATATTGAAGATGAGAGTTTATGAGACGTGTTTTGAATACTATTGCTTGAGGTTAGGGGAAGAGTAATAAAGTGGAAGTCAGTTGAAATTTACGTAGCACTCACCAGGAAATGACATGGAGGTGAAATGAATACCTGAAGGAATTCATGTGGAGATCAAGGAAGACCCTGCAGGAATCTCGAGTCTACCAGGTAATTAGTATTGTTACTGTGGTTGTAGAATTTCACATTACCTCTTACATGAATCAGGCTTCTGTTTGTGAAATGTTTTGCACTCGAATGCAACCTGTAAATGAGACTGGTGCGGTGTTATATATTCATACATCCACACAACTTACCTGAATTCCAGCACAAGACTGTGTCCTGGGACACGGTCCTCAATCGACATTTTTTCGTGCCACATACTATATCTAAAGATCCATTAGGTAAAGTTAGGCTAGATTCTGTTTGCCAATGTCTCCATCTACTTCCTGGAAATAAAAGCAATGCTTGGCCTTGCTTCCTGTCTCTCCAATTGACTAACTGACAAAACAGTTATGGCTTTGATACAGGTTTTTTAATGCCAAGCTCTTATCTATTACCAGGGCAAATGCTTGGTGCTATAAAATATGGTCACCTTTCAAGAACTGTCTAAAAGGAAAATTGGAGACGTGGAACCAGTTTGTGCTGAATGTACTGTTATGATGAAACAAGTTGGTGTCATCGGCCCAATTTCTATCATACATGTTTTCAAGAGAGTCTTGGAGGCATGCACCGAGTTCTCCATACTTCCTCTTCCTAAATGATGACAGCTTTGTTCTACAGGGCAAAGTGTTCACAAGAGTTTCAGGTAACAAGAGCCAGGCTGGATGTGTGTGGCCTAGGTCTCGAGACTGGACATTGTTACCAAATGGATGGTCTTGACAATGTTGGCCCAGGGCTTTAATTATGTCCTTTAGGAGGTAAAGAATTTGTTCAGATTTCCACAGTCTCTATTTTGTATTTTCTTCAATGAAGAAGGCTTTTGCTTGAGCCAGGGCTCCAGGCAACATTTGTTCACAGAAAACAGGCTTGGAATTTGGGCTTACATCACACTCTCAGTCTGTGTCAGAGAACATCGGAAGATAAGTTGTGGGCTAATATCTGACATCTACTTCCTAGAAATAGGGGTAGGGATTGGAAACATAAAACCAGGTCTGCACCTTGGTTTCTATTAGGAAATAGAGGCAGGAGACAAGGTTCTACGTTTCTAGATAATACAATTTACATGAGTTCAGGTTTGCCCTTTGGATTAAGTTCTCCTGCCTACTACTTTTCAGAGAGGACAGGCTTCATGCCCAGTCTCTCTTCTACTTTTTGTTAGAAAATGCTGGCCATTTGCCTTGGGTCCATGTCACCAATCCATATCCTCAGAAGAGGATGATGTAGTGCCTCCTTTGTAGTGACAAGTGCATATCACTGAGAAAATTCACATCGACACTGAGAAGTCATTATTCTACCTAGAGCAGAAGGTGGCCATGACAGGCTCCTAAATGTCCTCCAATCGAATGTCATGTCCACATTACAAATCTAATTTGAAGTCAATGGTGTATGCAGGCAGTCAATGATCTTTTCTGGGCCTCTAGTTTTGTCTGTTCGTCAGGAAAACTGCCTTATGGTCGTGGAGGCACTGGTCGCAAATTTTCGTCATTGATAATTGAGCCTGAGTGTGCTGTGAGGCAGCGACTGCATAGTGGTGGAAACGAAGTCCACCATTTTTCTGAACTGTATGAAAAATGCTGAGTCATTGTGAGGATACCATTTGAAAGTGGAAAGAACAGCTGCCTCAGAATTTCTCTATTCGAAACCTGATTCTACAAATTCTAGAGGGACTGGCTTAACCACCAGTAAAGAAAACTGAGATATTGACATTGAAGCTGTTCCATCAAGGTGTTCTGAAGAAGCTTATTTTAGCCTAGCAGAGGAAAGTGAGGTGGAAATCACTTAGAAATCACTATGTAATCTAATGTGATCAAGTAAACACCTGGTGGAATTCACATGGGGATCAAGGAATACCCCACACTAATCTGATACCTACCAAGTGAGCAGTCTTGTTTCTGTGGCCATAGGTTTTCACGTTACTGCAAAAATGAAACACAATTCAGAACATGTATCGTAATGCAAAACGATATATATGAGATTGACATGTATTTTCAATCGTCCACCCATGTTATCCCAGTTCCAGCAGAGGGTTGCTGTCTAGGACATGGACTTTCAATGACTATTTATTTCCTTCAAGAGTGTCTAGTGACCGTTTGCCAAGTCCTCTACCTAAAGATTCCTTATGTAAAGCTAGGCTAGATTTTGTGAGCTGAGATCTTCCATCTACTTCGTAGAAATAGGAGCAATACTTGGTTGAGATTCTAAGCTCCCCAATTTAGTTTTATAAAAACAGTACAGGGTTTGGCCAGTTTTCATAGTGCCCACACACCCTTTTTTTACCAGAAGAAAGGCTTGGTGCTACAAGGTCTGGTCACCTTTCCAAATTGTCTAAAAGGAAAATTGGTAACGTGCTGAATGTACAGTTATGATGTCACAAGGTTGATGCCATCGGCCCAATTTCTATCGCAAATATTTCAAGGGAGTACAGTCTTGGAGCCATGCACCAAGTCCTCCATTCTTCCTCCTTCTAGGATATGACAGCTAGGTTCTATAGAGCAAGGTGTCCACAAGAGTTTCAGGTAAGAAATGAAAGGATGTATGATTATGGGCCTTGGTTTGAGACTGAACATTGTTACCAATTAGATGCTCTTGTTGTTGTAGGCCTGGGGTTTAACTATGTATTTTTAGGAGGTTCAGGCTTGGTTCAGATTTCCACAGTCACTTGTATTACCTCTTTCATAAGGAAGCCTTTCGCTTTGAGAGAAGGAGTTCAGGCAACATTTATTCACCGAGTATAGGCTTGGAACTGTGGGCTTAGAGCAACCATTCAGTCCATGTTGAAGAAAGTCTGAAGAAATACTCTGGGCTAATTTCCCAAATATAACTTCAGGAAATAGAGGTAGGGATTGATCCACAAGGACAGGACTCTGGATCCCAGTAGGAAAGGCAGACAGGACACAAGGTCCTAAGTTCGAATTAAGACTCAAATTACATGAAGACAGACTTGCCTCTTTGTTTAAGTTCTCCTATCTACTAGTTTTCAAAGAGGATAGGCTTGTGCCTTAGTTCCCAATCTCACTTCTACTTTTTCTTAAAAAAAAAAAAAAAAAAAAAAAACAGGCCTTGTGCCTTACACCCATGTCACCCATCCACATCCACACAATGGAAGATGATGGAGTGCTTTCATTGGAATGATGACTGCATATAACGGACAAAATTCGTATCAACACTGAGAAATCATTCAAATGCATGGAACTGAAGGTGGCCGAGACAGACTTCGTGATGACCTCCCATTAAATGTCATGTCCACATTACAAATCTTGTGTGAGGTCAAAATTATATGTAGGCAGTCTGTGATCTTTAATTTGCCTCTACATTTTCTGTTTCTATGGAAAACTGCCTATATCAGTGGAGGCAGAAGTCGCCCATATCTGCGTTGAAGATTGAGCCTGAGTGTGCTGTGAGGCAGCAAATGGAAAGCTGTTGAAACCATAGGAGCCATATTGCTTTATTGTAGAAAAAAATGCTGAGTCATTCTGAGGATACCTCTTCATTGCAAAAGGAACGGCTGCTTAAGAATTTCTTTTTTTCAACCACAGACTAAAAGTCTGTGAGAGACAGGTTTAACTAATATGGAAAAATAGCTGAGATACTGATATTGAGGCAGTTTCTTCAACATGTTCTAGAAAGGCTTGTATTAGCCTCTCAGAGGTAATGAGGTAGAAGTCGCCTGGAAATATTGTACCAAGAATTAGGAAATCTTGCAATACTCACAAGGATATTCTACAGTATTCACGGGACCAGGAAGAGACTGGCCTGAAGGTAACACAAGAAAATCGTGTGAAATTTGAGTGATGGTGTCGTGCTCACTTTTGTGTTACCCTTCTACATTCCTTGGTAAAATTCACATAAGCACTGAGAATATATGATTACCTGTGTAACATAGCCACCTAACCGCCCTTCAATCGAAAGCTCATGTCTGCATGAAAAGACTTGCTTAAGGATAGTGGCATAGGCTAACAAATAATTGTAAGGTAGCTGCCCTGAGGTTGCGTCTTTGGTCACACAACCAGCTTGTATACAATGAGAGCAGTGGTCACACATTAACCCCGTTGAAATTTAGAGGCTGAGTCTGAATGTTGAAGCAACCCTAGAGCGTTGGAAACTAAGCGACATTCTGCTGTATCGTAGCAGAAATGCTGAGTCATTGTGATCATGACCATTTACGGTTCTGGTAATCGATCCACGCTATTTTTGAAGGTGAACTGTAGGCTACAACTTTTGAGAAGAATTTGCTTAAATGCCAATGACTGAATGCTGAAATATGGAAGATAAGAGTTTATGAGACATACATGAAAACAGTCATTTGAAGATAGAAGAATAAGGTGGAATTCACCTGAAATTCACGTAGTACTCACCAGGAAAAGACATGGAGGTCAAGTGAATAGCTGGAGAGATTCACGTGGAGATCAAGGAAGACCCTGCAGAGATCTAGAGTCTGCTATGTGACTAGTATTTTTGCTGTGGCTGTAGGTTTTCACATTACCTCTTATATGAATCAGGCTTCAGTTTGTGAAATTTTTGCACTCAGAGGTACCCTGTATATGAGACCGTCGTGGTGTTGTGTATTCAAATGTTCACACAACTTATCCGATTTCCAGCAGAAGACTGGATCCTGGGACATGAACCTCCTTCAACCTTTTTTCCTACCAAGAAGGTGTTGTTACAGTATGCCACATACTATACCTAAAGATCTGTTAGGTAAAGTAAGGCTGAATTCTGTTTGCCAATGTCTTCACTCTACTTGCTGGAAATAAAAGCAATGTTTGGCCTTGTTTCAAGGTTCTCAAATTGACTAACAAAAAAGTTCAGGATTTGATCCAGTTTTTTTAATGCTAAACAATGCTCTACTACCAGGGTAAATGCTTGGTGCTGTAAGGTATAGTCACCTTTCAATAATTGTCTATAAGGAAAATTGGAGACACGGAATCAGTTTGTGCTGAATGTCCTGTTATGATGATACAAGTTGGTGTCATTGGCCCAATTTCTATCATAAATGTTTTCAAGGGAGTACACTCTTGTACGTGTGCACTGAGTCTTCCATTATTCTTCCTCCTAGGAGATGCGAGCTTTGTTCTATAGGTGAAAGTGTTAACAAGAGTTTCAGATAACAAGGGCCAGGTTGGATGTGTATTGCCTAGGTCTTGAGACTGGACAAGGTTACCAATTGGATGGTCTTGATGTTGTGGGTCCGGGCTTTAACTATGTCTTTAAGGAGGTCCAGGCTTGGTTTAGATTTCCACAGTCTCTATTTTATTTTTTCTTCAATGAAGAAGGCTTTTGCTTGAGTCAGGGCTCCAGGCAAAATTTGTTCACAGAAAACAGGTTTGGAATTTGGGCATACACCAACCTTTGGGCATACACCAACCTTTCAGTCTGCGTCAGAGAATGTCGGAAGAAATGTTGTGGGCTAATATCTCAGATCTACTCCCTGGAAATAATGGTAGGGATTGGAAGTGTAAAACCAGGTCTGCACCCTGGTTTCTAATAGGAAATAGAGGCAGGAGAAAAGGTCCTACGTTTCTAGATAAGGCTCAGTTTACAAGAGTACAGACTTGCCCTTTGGATTAAGTTCTCCTGTCTACTAGTTTTCAGAGAAGACAGGCTTAGTGCCTTGGTGTCCAGTCTCCCTTCTACTTTTTGTTAGAAAAGGCAGGATTTTGGCCTTGCGTCCATGTCACCAATCTATATCCTCAAAGAGGAGGTTGTTGTATTGCTTCCTTTGTAGTGACAAGTGCATATCACTAAGAAAATCCACATCAACACTGAAAAGTCATTATTTTACCTGGATCAGAAGGGAGAAGAATCAACCCTCTAACTGTTTTCCAGTCGAATATCATGTCCACATTACAAATATAATTTGAAGTCAACAGTATATGTGGGCAGTGAATCATCTTTTCCATGCCTCTAGTTTTGTCTGTTTGTCAGGAAAACTGCCTAATGTTCATGGAGGCACCAGTTGCAAACTACAGGCGTTGAAAATTGTGCCTGAGTGTGCTCTGAGACAGCGACTGCATAGTGATGGAAACGATAACCACCATATTTCTCTACTGTACCAAAAATGTTACATCATTGTGAGGACACCATTTGATGGCAGAAAGAACGGCTGCCTCAGAAGTTCTCTATTCCAAACTTGAGTCTCCAAATTCTGAGAGGGACTAGCTTAACCCCCAAGTAAAGAAAACCGAGATATTGACATTAATGTTGTTCTATAATGGTGTTCTGAAAAGCATATTTTAGCCTAGCAGAGGAAAGTGAGTTGGAAAACACATGGAAATCTCATATCAAGAATTAGGGAATCTTGTGATACTCACCATACTTCCCCACGGGATTAACGTAATCGTCAAGAGACAGGTCTGAGGGCATCACAGGGAGTCACGGAATATTGGGGTGATGGTGTGGAACTCACTTTTCAGTTGCCTTTCTTCATGCCTTGGTAAAATTTAGATAAACACTTTGAAAATGAAAGTGTCTGTGTAACATAGCACATAACATCCCTTCAATCGAAAGTTTCTGTCTGCGTGAGAAATTTCAGTTGATTACGGCAGCTACGTTAACGGACAATTTTTGTTACATATCTGGAGTTTGGTTTCATCTGTGGTCAGGCAACCTGCTGGGACACAATGGAAACTGCTGTCAAACATTAAGTGTGTTGATATTTGGAGGCGGAGTCTGCTTGATGAAGCTAAGTTACACCAGTGGAAAGTGTAAGCGCAACTTTGCTGTGTTATAGCAAAAATGCTTAGTCATTGTGAGAATAACTCTGAAAGGCTTCATGTGTGACTTCCGCACTTTTTTTTCATGCAGACCTTTGGACAACTATCAACAGGGAATTGTTTAAAGGCCAGTGACTCAATGCTGAATATCGAAAGTAAGAGTTTAGAAGTTCAGTTTTGAAAATATTTATTTACATATAGGCGATGAAAAGTAAGATGGAAATCACCTGAAAATCACTTAGAAATCACTAGGTAATCATGCAGTGATCAAGTAAACACCTGGGGGAATTCACATGGGGATCAAAGAATACCTGCACTAATCTGCTATCTACCAAGTGAACAGTCTTGTTTCTGTGGCCCTAGGTTTTCACTTTGCAGAATGAACCACGCTCCAGAGAATGAATCATATTGCAAAAGTAGTTCACCTTATATATGAGATTGACCTTCTGTTGTGTTTTCAAACATCCACCCATCTTATCCCAGTTCCAGCAGAGGACTTGTGTCTAGGACACGGACTTCCAACGACTATTCATTTCCTTCCAAGAGTGTCTAGTGACCGTTTGCCAAGTCTTCTATCTAAAGATTCCTTATGTAAAGTAAGGCTAGATTCTGTGGACCGAGGACTCCACTATACTTCCTAGAAATAGGAGCAAGACTTGGTTGTGATTCATAGTTCTCCAATCGAGTTGTTTAACAATAGTCCAGCTTTTAGCCAGAGTTTTTCTTACCCACACTACCTTCTCTTACCAGAAGAAAGGCTTGTTGCTATGTATTTTTAGTAGTTTCAGGCTTGGTTCAGATTTCCACATTCTCATTTGTATTTTCTCTTCCATGAAGAAGCCTTTTGCTTTGAGACAAGGAGTTCAGGCAACATTTGTTCACCGAGAACAGGCTTATAATTGTGTGTTTATGCCCCTCTTGCCATCTATGTTAAAAATGGTCAGAAGAAATGCTCTGGGTTAATTTCTCAAATCTACCTTCCAGAAATAGAGGTAGGGATTGTATCTGCAACCATGGACAATACACTGGATACCAATAGGAAAGGCAGGCAAGAGACAAGGTCCTAAGTTTCGAATTAAGACTCAAATTACATGAAGACAGACTTGTCTCTTTGTTTAAGTTCAGTTGGTTCCCAGTCTCACTTCTACTTTTTGTTAAAAAAGACGGGCCTTGTGTCTTACGCCCACATCACCAATCCACATCCACACAATGGAAGATGATGGAGTGCTTTCATTTAAATGATGAGTGCTTATAACTGACAAAATTCATATCAACACTGAGCAATCATTCAAATGTGTGGAACTGGAGGTGGCTGAGACAGACTTTGTAATGACCTCCCATTAAATGTCATGTCCACATTACAAATCTTATGTGAGGTCAAAAGTATGAGCAGGCAGTCAGTGATCTTTAATTTGCCTCTACTTTTGTCTGTTTCTAAGGATAACTACCTATATCAGTGGAGGCAGAAGTCACCAGTTAGCACCGTTCAAAATTGAGCCTGAGTGTGCTGGAGGTAGTGAATGGATAGCAGTTGAAACCAGGGCTGCCATATTGCTTTGTTGTAAAAAAAAAAAAAAAATGCTGAGTCATTGTCAGGATACTACTTCATTGCAAAAGGAATGGCTTCTTAAGGATTTCTCTATGTCAAATCACAGACTAAAAATCTGTGAGAGACAGGCTTAACTAATATGGAAAAATAGCTGAGATATTGATATTGAGGCAGATTCTTCAATGTGTTCTGGAAAGGCTTGTATTAGCCTAGCAGAGATAATGAGGTGGAAATCACCTGGAAATCACATACCAAGATTTTGGAATTCTCACGATACTCACGAGGATTTCTCGTGGGATTCACGTAACCAGGAAGAGTCTAGCCTGAGTGCAACACAAGAAAATCACGTAAAATTGGGTTGATGATGTGGTACTCGCTTTTGTGTTACCTTTCTACATTCCTTGGTAGAATTACATAAGCACTGAGAAAATAAGATTATCTGTGAAACATAGCAACATAGCCACTCTTCAATGCAAAGGTCATGTCTGCATGAGAAGACTTGCTTGAGCATGATGAGATAGGCTACTAGACACTTGTCGTACGTAATTACCCTGAGGTTGCTTCTCCTGTCAGGCAACATGCTTGTATACAATGAGAGCAGGAGTCCCACATTAACCTTGTTGAAATTTAGAGGCTCCATCTGAATGACTAAATCACCCTAGAGCAATAGAAACTCTAATCGTCATTATGCTGTATCGTAGCAGAAAAGCTGAGTAATTGTGATCATGACCATTAAGGGTTCTGGTGGGAGATCCAAGCTGTTTTTGAAGGTGAACTGTAGGCTACTACTTTTGAGAAGAAATTGCTTAAAGGCCAATGACTCAATGCTGAAATATTGAAGATGAGAGTTTATGAGACGTGTTTTGAAAACAGTTGTTTGAGAGTAGTAGAGACAGAATAAGGTGGAAGTCATCTGAAATTCACGTAGTACTCAACAGGAAATGACATGGAGGTCAAGTCAATACCTGGAGAGATTCACATGGTGATTAAGGAAGACCCTGCAGGAATTTAGAGTCTACCACGTGACTAGTATTGTTGCTGTGGCTGTATGTTTTCTCATTATCTCTTACATGAATTGGGCTTCAGTTTGTGGAATGTGTTGCACATGAGTGTATGCTGGAAATGAGACTGATGTGGTGTTGTGTATTCAAAAGTCCACACAATTTATCCGATTTCCAGAAGAAGACTGGGTCCTGGAACATGGACCTCCATTGACATTTTTTCGTGCCACGTGCTTTATCTAAAGATCCGTCAGGTAAAGTTATGTTAGATTCTCCTAATGTCTTCACTCTACTTTCTGGAAATAAAAGCAATGCTTAGCCTTGCTTCCAGGCTCTCCAATTGATTAACTAACAAAAAAGTTCAGGTGTTGATCCAGTTGTAATAATAGCAAGCTATGCTCTATTACGAGGGTAAAGGCTTGGTGATGTAAGATATGGTCATCTTTCAAGAATTGTCTAAAAGGAAAATTGGAAATATAGATGCAGTTTGTGCTGAATGTCCTGTTATGATGATACAAGTTGGTGTCTTCGGCCCAATTTCTATCAAACATGTTTTCAAGGTAGTACATTCTTGGAGGTGTGCACCTAGTCCTCTATTATTCTTCTTCTTAGGATTTGACAGTTTTGTTCTATAAGCCAAAGTATTTACAAGAATTTCAGTTAACAAGGGCCAGCCTGGATGTGTGGCCTAGTTCTTGAACTGGACATTGTTACCAATTGGATGGTCTTGATGTTGTGGGCCCGGGCTTTAACTATGTCCTTTAGGAGGTCCAGGCTTGGTTCAGATTTCCAGTCTGTGTATTATTTTATCTTCAATGAAGAAGGCTTTTGCTTTAGCCAGGGCTCCAGGCAACATTTGTTCACAGAAAACAGGCTTGGAATTTTGGCGTACACCACTCTTTCAGTCATTGTCAAAGAACGTTGGATGAAATGTTGTGAGCTAATATCTCAGATCTATTTCCTGTAAATAGGGGTAGAGATTGGAAGTGTAAAAACAGGACTGCACCCTGGTTTTTAATAGGAAATATAAGAAGGAAACAAGGTCTTACATTTCTAGATAAGACTCAAATTACAGGAGGACAGGCTTGCCCTTTGGATTAAGTTCTCTTGTCTACTAGTTTTCAGAGAGGACAGCCTTAGTGCCTTGGTGCCCTTGTCTCCCTTCCACTTTTTGTTAGAAAAGACAGGCCTTTTGCCTTGGATCCATGTCACCATTCCATATCCTCAGAAGGGAAGATGATGTAGTGCCTCCTTTGTAGTAACAAGTGCATATCACTGAGAAAACTCACATCGACACTCAGAAGCCATTATTCTACCTGGAGCAGAATGTGGCCAAGACAGTCTCCTAGCTGTCCTTCAATGGAATGTCATGTCCACATTACAAACCTAATTTGAAGTGAACGGTATATGTGGGCTGTCAATGATATTTTCTGGGACTCGAGTTATTTCTGTTTGTCAGGAAAACTGTCTTATGTTCATGGAGGCAACTGCTGCAAATTACTGGCGTTGATAATTGTGCCTGAGTATGCTGTGAGTCAGCGACTGCATAGCGTTTGAAAATATATCCGCCATTTCTCTGTATTGTACGAAAAATGCTGAGTCATTGGAAGGATACCATTTGATGACGGACAGAATGGCTGCCTCAGTATTTCTCTATTCCAAACCTGAATCTACGAATTCTGAGAGGGACTCGCTTAACCATCAAGTAACAAAATCGGAGATATTAACATTGTGGCTGTACCATCAAGGTGTTTTGAAGAGGCTTAATTTAGTCTAGCAAAGGAATTGAGGTGGAAATCGAATGGAAATCTCGAATTAAGGAATTAAGGAACCTCGCAATACTCACGATACTTCCCTATGGGATTCACATAGCCATCAAGAGACAGGCCTGATGGCATCACAGAAAGTCACGTGACATTGGGTTAATGGTATGGAGCTCACTTTTGAGTTGCCCTTCTTCATTCCTTTGTAATATTTAGATAACCACTTTGAAAATGAAAGTGTCTGGGTAACATAGCACCTAACGGCTCTTCAATCAAAAGTTTCTGTCTGCATGAGAAGGTGCGCCTGAGGATGGCGGCCAAGTTAACAGACAATTATTGTCAAATATCTGGAATTTGGGTTCATCTGTGGTCAATCTGCTGGGACACAATAGAAGCTGCTGTCAAATATTAAGTGTGTTGCTATTTGGAGCCTGATTCTGCTTGACAAAGCTACTTTAGACCAGTTAAAAGTGTAAGCACAATTTTGCTGTATTATACCATTAATGCTGAGTCATTGTGAGAATAACTATGAAAGGCTTCATGTGTGACTCCCGCACTTTTCTTTTATGCAGAACTTTAGACACTACCGTCGGCAGGGTATTGCTTAAAGGTCAATGAATCTGCTGTATATTGAAATTAAATGTTTAGAAGTCGAGTTTTGAAACCACTTGTTTACATATAGGTGATGAAAAGGTGGAAATCACCTGAAAATCACTTACAAAACACTAGGTAATTATGCAGTGATCAAGTAAACACCTGGTGGAATTCACACGGTGACCAAGGAATATCCTGCACTAATCTGGTATCTACAAAGTCACAAGACTTATTTCTGTGGCCATAGGATTTCACTTCACGTCGCAGAATGAACCAACTTCAGAGCATGAATCATATTGCAAAACTAGTTCATCTTATATATGAGATTAACATGCTGTTGTATTTTCAGATGTCCAACAATCTTCTCCCATTTCCAGCAGAGGACTGCCGTCTAGGACGTGGACTTCCAACGACTATTCATTTCCTTCCAAGAATGTCTAGTGACCATTTGCCAAGTCCTCTACCCAAAGACTCCTTATGTAAAGTTAGGCTAGATTCTGTAGGCTGAGGTCTCCACTCTACTTCCTAGAAATAGGAGCAATACTTGCTTGAGATTCCAAGCTCCTCAATCGAGTTTTGTAAAGAACACTATAAGCTTTGGCCAGTTTTCTTAGTGCCCACACACGGTTTTCTTACCAGAAGAAACATTTGGTGCTGCAAGTTCTGGTTCCCTTTCAATAATTGTCTAAAGGAACATTGGTAATGTGGGACAAAGTTTTGCTGAATGTACCATTATGATGCCACAGGGTTGATGCCATCAGCCCAATTTCTATTGCAAAATTTCAAGGGAGTACAGTCTTGGAGTTGTGAACCAAGTCCTCCATTTTTCCTTCTCCTAGGAGATGACACCTTGGTTCTATAGGCCAGGTGTCCACAAGAATTTCAGATAAAAAGTCAAAGGTTGTATGATTCTGGGTCTAGGTTTGAGACATTGGACATTGTTACCAATTGGATGATCTTGACATTATATGTCTGGGTTTTCACTATGTATTTTCAGGAGGTTCGTGCTTGGTTCAGATTTCCACAGTCTCACTTGTATTTTCTCTTCCATAAAGAAGACTTTTGCTTTGAGACAATGAGTTCGGTCAACATTTGTTCACCGAGAACTGGCTTGGGATCTGTGGGCTTAAGCCCTCCTTTTTGTCTATGTTGAAGAGAGTCAGAAGAAATGCTCTGGGCTAATTTCTCAAATATAACTTCTGGAAATAGAGGTTAGGAATGTACGGGGAACCAAAAGCAGCACACTGGATCCCTACAGGAAATGGAGGCAGGAGAAAATTCCTAAGTTTCAAATTGAGATTCAAATTACGTGAAGACAGACTTGCCCTGTTGTGTAAGTTCTCCACTCTACTAGTTTTCAGAGAGAATAGGCTTTGAGCCTTGGTTCCCAGTCTCAATTCTACTGTTTCTTAAAAAAACAAAAACAAAAAACAAACAAAAAAAACAAGTCTTGTGCCTTACACCCACGTCACCCATCCACATCCACACAATTGAAGATGATGGAGTGCTTTCATTGAAATGACAAGTGCATATAACTGACAAAATTCATATCAACACTGAGAAATCATTCAAATGCGTGGAATCAAAGGTGGCCGAGATAGACATCGTAATGACCTCCCATTAACTGTCATGTCCACATTACAAATCTCATGTGAGGTGAAGAGTATATGCGGGCAGTCAAAGATCTTTAATTTGCCTTACTTTTGTCTGTTTGTAAAGAAAACTGCCTATATCAGTGGAGAAAGAAGTTGCCCATTAGCCACATTCAAAATTGAGCCTGAGTGTGCTGTGAGGCAGCGAATAATAAGTGGTTGAAATTGCTTTATTGTAGAAAAAATGCTGATTCTTTGTGAGGATACCTCTTCATTGCAAAAGGAACGATTGCTTAAGTATTTCTGTATATCAAACCACAGATTAAAATCTGCGAGAGACTGGCTTAACTAATATGGAAAAATACCTGAGATACTGACATTGAGGTGGTTTCTTCAACGTGTTCTGGAAAGGCTTGTATTAGCCTAGCAGAGGTAATGAGATGGAAGTCACCTGGAAATCTCATACCAAGAATTAGGAAATCTTGTGATTCTCACAAGGATTACTCGTGGGATTCACATGACAGGAAGAGACAGGCCTGATGGCAACACAAGAAAACCAGTTGAAATGTGGTTGATGAGTGGTGTTACCCTTCTATATTTCTTGGTCAAATTCACATAAGCACTGAGAAAATAAAATTACCTGTGTAACATAGCCACCTAACCGCCTTTCAATGGAAAAGTCATATCTGCATGAGAAGACTTGCTTGAGGACGGCAGCATAGGCTAATAGACACTTGTCGTAAAGTAACTGCCCTGAGGTCACGACTCTCGTCAGGCAACATGCTTGTATACAATAAGAGCAGTGGTCACACATTAACCCCGTAGAAATTTAGAGGCTGATCTGAATGATGAAGCAACGCTAGAGCATTGGAAACTCTAAGCACCATTATTCTGTATCGTAATAGAAATGCTGAGTCATTGTGATCATGAACATTAAGGGTTCTGGTGGGAGATCCACGCTATTTATGAAGGTGAACCATAGGCTACTACTTTTGAGAAGAAATTGCTTAATGGCCAATGACTCAATGCTGAAATATGGAAGACAAGAGCTAATGAGACGTGTTTTGAAAACAGCTGTTTGAGGAGAGGGGAAGATGAATAAGGTGGAGGTCACCTGAAGTTCACATAGTACTCACCAGGAAAAGACATGGAGATCAAGTGAATACCTGGAGACCTTGCAGGAATCTCGAGTCTACCAGGTAACTAGTATTGTTGCTGTGGCTGTAGGTTTGCACATTACTTCTTACATTAGTCAGGCTTCAGTTTGTGAAATGTTTGCACTCGAGTGTATCCTGTAAACGAGTCCAGCGTGGTGTTGTGTATTCAAACGTCCCAACAAATTATCCGATTTCCAACAGAAGCCTGGATCCTGGGACATGGACCTCCATTGACATTTTTTTGTGCTACGTACTGTATCTAAAGATTCATTCGGTAAAATTAGGCTAGATTCTGCTTGCCAATGTCTCCACTCTACTTCCTGGAATTAAAAGCAATGCTTGGTCTTGCTTCCTGGATCTCCAATTGACTAACAAAAAAGTTCAGGATTTAAACCAGATTTTTTAATGCCAAGCTATATTTTATTACCAGTGTAAATGCTTGGTCCTGTAAGGTATGGTCACCTTTCAATTTTCCTAAAAGAAAAATTGGAAAAGTGGAACCAGTCTGTGCTGTATGTACTGTTATGATGATACAAGTTGGTGTCGTCGGCCCAATTCCTATCATAAATGTTTTCAAGGGAGTACAGTCTTGGAGGATTGCACCAAGTCCTCCATTCTTTCCCCTCCTAGGAAATGAAAGATTTGTTCTATAGGTAAAGCGCTCACAAGAGTTTCAGGTAACAGGGGCCAGCCTGGATGTGAGTGGCTTAGTTCTTGACACTGGGCATTGTTACCAATTGGATAGTCTTGGCATTGTGGGCCCAGGCTTTAACTAAGTCCTTTAGGAAGTCCTGGCTTGGTTCAGATTTCCGCAGTTTCTGTTTTTTTTGTTTGTTTGTTTTCCTTTTTTCAATGAAGAAGGCTTTCTCTTGAACCAGGGCTTCAGGCAACATTTGTTCACAGAAAACAGGCTTGGAATTTTGGCTTATGCTACCCTTTCAGTCTTTGTCAGAGAATGTTGGAAAATATGTTGTGGGCTAATATCTCAGATCTATTTCCTGGAAATAGGGGTAGAGATTGGAACTGTAAAAGCTCATCTGCACTCTGTTTTCTAATAGGAAATAGAGGCAGGAGACAAAGTCCTATGTTTCTAGATAAGTCCCAAATTACATGAGGACATGAGGATTAAGTCCTCCTGTCTACTAGTTTTCAGAGAGGACAGGCTTAGTCCCTTGGTGCCCAGTCTCCCTTCTAATTTTTTTAGAAAAGACAGGACTTTTGCCTTGGGTCCATGTCTCCAATCCATATCCTGAGAAGGGAGGATGATATAGTGCCTCCTTTGTAGTGACAAGTGCATATCATGAGAAAATTCACATCGAAACTGAGCAGTCATTATTCTACCTGGAGCAAAAGGTGGCCAAGTCAGCCTCCTAACGGTCCTCCAATTGAATGACGTGTCCACATTACAAATCTAATTTGAAGTCAATGGTATATGCGGGCATTCAATGATCTTTTCTAGACCTCTAGTTTTGTCTGTTTCAGGAAAATTGACTTTTGTTAGTGGAGGCAATTGTCTCTAAATGCAGGCGTTGATAATTAGGCCTGTGTGTACTGTGAGGCAGCGACTGCACAGTTGTGGAAACAATATCTGCCATTTTTCTGTACTTTACGAAAAATGCAGAGTCATTGTGAGGATACCATTTGATGGTGGAAAGAACAGCTATCTCAGAATTTCTATGAATTCTGAGAGAGACTGGCTTAACCACCAAGTAAAGAAAACTGAGTTATTGACTGTTCCATCAAGGTGTTCTGAAGAGGCTTCTTTTAGCCTAGCAAAGGAAATTGAGGTGGAAATCGCCTTGAAATCTCGTACCAAGAATTAGGGAATCTCGTGATACTCACCATAATTTCCTATGGGATTCACTTAGCCATGCAGAGACAAGCCTAAGGGCATCACATGGAGTCCAGTGATATTGGGTTGATGGTGTGGAGGTCACAGTTGAGTGGCGCTTCTTCATTCTTTTGTAAAATTTAGATAACCACTTTGAAAATGAAAGTGTCTGGGTAACATAGCACATACGGCCCTTCAATCAAAAGTTTCTGTCTGCATGAGAAGGTTCGATTGAGGACAGCGGCTAGGTTAACAGACAATTTTTGTTAAATATCTGGAGTTTGGGTTTATCTGTAGTCAGGCAACCTGCTGGGACACAATGGAAGCTGCTGTTGAACATTAAGTGTGTTGATATTTGGAGGCTGTGTCTGCTTGACAAAGCTACTTTAGACTGGTGTAAAGTGTAAGCGCCATTTTGCTGTATTATAGCAAAAATGCTGAGTCATTGTGAGAATAACTCTGAAAGGCTTAATGTATGACTCCCACACTTTTCTTTTATGCAGACCTTTGGACACTACTGTTGACAGGGAATTGCTTAAAGGTCAATGACTCAATGCTGAATATTAAAAATAAGAGTTTAGAAGTCGAGTTTTGAAAACATATGTTTACATATAGGTGACAAAAAGTAAGAAAGAAATCACCTGAAAATAACTTAGAAATTACTAGGTAATCATGCAGTGATCAAGTAAACTCCTGTTGGAATTCACATGGGGATCAAGGAATACCCGCACTAATCTGCTATCTACCAAGTGACCAGTCTTGTTTCTGTGGCCTTAGGTTTTCATTTTACTTTGCAGAATGAACCATGCTTCACGACATGAAACGTATTGCAAACCTAGTTCACTTTATATATGAGATTTACAAATTATTGTGTTTTTAAACGTCCACCCATCTTATCCCAGTTCCAGCAGAGGACTGCTGTCCAGGACATGGACTTCCAATGACTATATTTTTCCTTCCAGAGAGTGTCTAGTGACCATTAGCCAAGTCCGCTACTTGAATCCTTATGTATATTTAGGCTAGGTCTGTGGGCTAAGGTCTCCACTCTACTTCCTAGAAAGAGGAGCAGTACTTGCTTGAGATTCCAAGCTTCCCCGTCGAGTTTTGTAAAAATCAGTACAGAATTTTGCCAGGTATCTTAGTACGCACACACCCTTTTCTTACCAGAAGAAAGGCTTGGTGCTTCAAGGTATAGTCACTTTCAATTATTGTTAAAAGGACAATTGGTTATGTGGGATAAGATTTTGTTGAATGTATTGTTATGATGCCCCCAGGTTGATGTCATCTCCCCAATTTCTATTACAATTATTTCAAGGGACTACAGTCTTAGAGCTGTGCACCGAGTCCTCCATTTTTCCACCTCCTAGGAGATGAAAGCTTAGTTCTATAGGGCAAGTTGTGCTCAAGAGTTTCAGGTAAGAAGGGAAAGATTGTATGGTTGTGGGCCTAGGTTTGATACTGGACATTGTTGCCTTTTAGATAGGGTTGGCGTTGTAGGCCGGGCTTTCACTATGCATTTTTAGGAGGTTCGGGCTTGGTTCAGATTTCCACAGTCTTATTTGTATTTTCTTTTCCATAAAGAAGACTTTTGCTTTTAGACAAAGAGTTCAGGCAACATTTTTTCACTGAGAACAGGCTTGGAACTGTGCAATTAAGCCACCCTTTCAGTATATATTGAAGAAAGTCAGAAGAAATGCTCTGGGCTAATTTCTCTAATCTACCTTCTCAAATAGAGGTAGGGATTGTACCTGCAACTAAGAATAGCACACTGGATCTGAGTAGGAAAGGCAGGCAGGATCCAAGTTCCTAAGTTTAAAATTAGGACTCAAATTACATGAAGACAGCCTAGCCCTGTTGTTTAAGTTCTCCTATCTCCTAGTATTTAGAGAGGATAGACTTTGTGCCATGGTTCCCAGTCTCACTTTTAATTTTTCTTAAAAAAAACAGCCTTGTGCCTTATGCCCACATCACCAATCACATTCACACAATGGAAGATGATGGAATGCTTTCATTGAAAAGACAAATGCATAAAACATACAAAAGTCATATCAACACTGAGAAGTCATTAAATGTATGGAACTGAAGGTGACCGAGGCAGATTTTGTAATGATCTCCCATTAAATGTCATGTTCACATTACAAATCTTATGTGAAGTCAAGAGTATATGCGGGTTGACAAAGATCCTTAATTTGCCTCTACTTTTGACTGTTTCTAAGGAAAACTGCCAATATCAGTGAAGGGAAAATTTGCCCATTAGCTGCGTTCAAAATTGAGCCTGACTGTGCTGTGAGGCAGCGAATGGAACCATAGCTGCCATTTACCTTTATTGTAGAAAAAAAATCTGATTTATTGTGAGGATACCTCTTCGTTGCAA
Organism: Pteropus alecto; assembly: GCF_000325575.1. Lineage (NCBI taxonomy): Eukaryota > Metazoa > Chordata > Mammalia > Chiroptera > Pteropodidae > Pteropus > Pteropus alecto. Next base: position 73,709 of record NW_006438875.1, read on the forward strand.
AAGGAATGGCTGCTTAAGTTTTTTTGCATATGAAACCACAGATTAAAACCTGCGAGAGACAGGCTTAACTAATAGGGAAAAATAGCTGTGATACTGACATTGAGGCAGTTTCTTCAACATGTTCTGAAAAGGCTTGTATTAGCCTCTCAGAGGTAATGAGGTGGAAGTCGCCTGGAAATCTCTACCAGGAATTAGGAAATCTTGCTATACTCACGAGGATTACTCGCAGGATTTACATGACCATGAAGAGACTGGGCTGAGGGAAACACAAGAAAACCAGTTGAAACTTGAGTGATGGTGTGGTGCTCACATTGTTGTTACCCTTCTATATTCCTTGGTCGAATTCACATAAGTACTGAGAAAATAAGATTACCTATGTAACATAGCCACATAAATGCCCTTCAATGGAAAGGTCATGTCTGCATGAGAAGTCTTGCTTGAGGACAGCAGCATAGGCTAATAGACATGTGTCATAGGTAACTGCTCTGAGGTCGCGTCTCTGATCAGGCTACATGCTTGTATACAATGAGAGCAGCGGACACACATTAACTCCATTGAAATCTAGAGGCTGAGTCTAAATGACGAAGCAACACTTGAGCATTGGAAACTCTAAGCGTCATTATTCTGTATCATAATAGAAATGCTGAGTCATTGTGATCATGAACATTAAGGGTTCTGGTGGGAGATCTTTTTTGAAGGTGAACCGCAATTTTTGCTATTTTTGAAGGTGAACCGCAAGTTACTACTTTTGAGAAGAAATTGCTTAAAGTTCAATGACAATACTGAAATATGGAAGATAAGAGCTTATGAGACGTGTTTTGAAAAGAGTTG
>NW_006438875.1:74582-158827 GCF_000325575.1 Pteropus alecto
TTGAAATTCATGTAGTACTCACCAGAAAAGGACATGGAGGTGAAGTTTATACCTGGAAAGATTCACGTGGAGATCAAAAAAGACCCTGCAGGGATCTAGAGTCTGCCATGTGACTAGTATTTTTGCTGTGGCTGTAGTTTTTCACATTACCTTTTATATGAATCAGGCTTCAGGTGGTGAAATGTTTTGCGCTCAAGTGTACTCTGTACATGAGACAGGTGTGTTGTTGTGTATTCAAACGTCCACACAACTTATCCGATTTCTAGCAGAAGACTGGTTCCTGGGAAATGGACCACATCGACATTTTTTCCTACCAAGGTCTTATTACAGCATACCAAGTACTATACCTAAAGTCCATTAGGTAATGTTAGGCTGGATTTTGTTTGCCAATGTCTCCACTCTACTTCCTGTAAATGAAAGCAATGCTTTGTCTTGCTTCCAGGCTCTCCAATTGACTGACAGAAAAGTTCCGGCTTTGATCCAGGTTTTTTAATGCTAGGCTATGCTCTATTACCAAAGTAAATGCTTGGTGATGTAAGATATGGTCACCTTTCAAGATTTGTCTAAAAGGAAAATTGGAGATGTGGAATCAGTTTGTGTTGAATATACTGTTATGAGGATACAAGTAGGTTTCATCGGCCCAATTTCTATCATATATGTTTTCAAGAGAGTACAGTCTTGGAGGTGTGCACCGAGTCCTTCATTCTTTTTCCTCCTAGGAAATGACAGCTTTGTTCTATAGGCTAAAGTGTGCACAAGACTTTCAGGTACCAAGTGCCAGACTGAATGTGAGTGGCCTAAGTTATGAGACTGGACTCTGTTACCAATTGGATGGTCTTGACGTTGTCGGTCAGACTTTAACTATGTCTTTTAGGAGACCCAGGCTTGATTCATATTTCCACAATCTCCGTTTTATTTTTTCGTCAATGAAGAAGGCTTTTGCTTTAGCCAGGGCTCCAGGCAACATTTGTTCACAAAAAAACAGACTCAGTATTTTGGCTTATGCCTCCCGTTCAGTCTATGTCGGAGAACGTCGGAAGAATTGTTGTGGGCTAATATCTCAGATTTACTTCCTGGAAATAGGAATAAAGATTGGAAGTGTAAAACCAGGTCTGCACTCTGGTTTCTAATAGGAAATAGAGGCAGGAGACAAGGTCCTACATTTTTAGATAAGATTCAAATTAGATGAGGACAGGCTGGTCCTTTGGATTAAGTTCTTCTGTATGCTAGTTTTCAGAGAGGACAGCCTTAGTGCCTTGGTGCCCTTGTCTCCCTTCTACTTTTTGTTAGAAAAGACAGGCCTTTTGCCTTGGGACCATGTCACCATTCCATATCCTCAGAAAGGAGGATGACATAGTGCCTCCTTTGTAGTGACAAGTGCATAACACTGAGAAAATTCACATTGACACTGAGAAGTCATTATTCTACCTGGAGCAGAATGTGGCCCAGACAGCCTCCTTTCTGTCCTCCAAACAAATATCGTGTCCATGTTACAAATTTAATTTGAAGGGAACTGTATAGGTGGGCAGTCAGTGATCTTTTCTGGGTCTCTAGTTTTGTCTGTCAGAAGAACTGGCTTAGGTTCATGGAGGCAAAAGTCACAAATTGCCAGCACTGATAATTGTGACTGAGTGTGCTGTGAAGCAGCAACTGCATAGTGGTGGAAACAATATACGCCATTTTTCTTTGCCGTATGAAAAATGCTGAGTAATTCTGAGCATATCATTTGATGGCGGAAAGAACGGCTGCCTCAAAATTTCTCTATTCCAAATTTTAGTCTACGAATTCTGAGAGGGACTGGCTTAACCACGAAAGAAAGAAAACTGAGATATTTACATTGAGGCATTTCCATCAAGGTGTTCTTTTAGCTTAGCAGAGGAAAGTGAGGTGGAAATCACCTAGAAATCTCATACCAAGAATTAGGGAATCTCACGATACTCACGATTCTTCACTATGGGATTCACATAGCCATCAAGAAACAGGCCTGAAAGTATTCCAAGGAGTCACATGATATGGGTTGATGGTGTAGAACTCACTGTTCAGTTTCCCTTCATCATTCTGGTAAAATTTAGATAACCTCTTTGAAAATGAAAGTGTCTGGGTAACATAGCACATAACGGCCCTTCAATCGAAAGTTTATGTTGCATGAGAAGGTTCGCTTGAGGACAGTGGGTAGGTTAGCAGATAATTTTTGTTAAATATCTGGAGTTTGGTTTCATCTGTGGTCAGGCAATCTGCTGGGACACAATGGAAGCTGCTGTTGAACATTAAGTGTGTTGATAATTGGAGGCTGAGTCTGCTTGAGTAAACTACTTTAGACAGGTGTAAATTTTTAGTGCCATTTTGCTGTATTATTGCAAAACTGCCGAGTCATTGTGAGAATGACTCAAAAAGGCTTCATGTATGACTCCCGCACTTTTCTTTTATGCGGACCTTTGTACACTACTGTTGACAGGGAATTGCTTAAAGGCCAGTGACTCAATGCTAAATATTGAAAGTAAGAGTTTACAAGTTGAGTTTTGAAAACACCTGTTTACATATAGGCGACAAAAAGTAAGGTGGGAATAACCTGAAAATCACTTAGAAATCACAAGATATTCATGCAATGAACAAGTAAACACGTGGTGGAATTCACATGGGGATCAAGGAATACCCCGCATTAATCCGGCATCTACAAAGTGACCAGTCTTGTATCTGTGGCTATAGGTTTCACTTTACTTCACACAATGAACCATGTTTCAGAGCATCAATGGAAATTGTAAACTAGTTTACCTTATATATGAGATTGACGTGCTGTTGTGTTTCCAAAGTCCACCCATCTTTTCCCAGTTCCAGCAGAGGGCTGCCCTCTAGGACACGGACTTCCAACGACTATTCATTTTCTTCCAAGAGTGTCTAGTGACCATTTACCAAGTCCTCTACCTAAAGATTCCTGATGTCAAGTTAGGCTAGATTCTGTGGGCCAAGGACTCCACTCTTCTTCCTAGAATAACAGCAATATTTGGTTGTGATCCTGAGCTCTCAGTTCGAGTTTTGTAAAGAACAGGACATTTTTGGCGATGTTTTTTATTGCCCACACACCCTTTTCTTACCAGAAATAAGGCTTGGTGCTACAAGGTCTGGTCACCTTTCAATAATTGTCTAAAAGGAAAATTGGTAATGTAGGGCAAGATTTTGCTGAATGTACTGTTATGATGCCACAGAGTTGATCCCATCGGCCAACTTTCTATTGCAAATATTTCAAGGGGATACAGTCTTGGAGCCCTGCACCAAGTCCTCCATTCTTCCTTATCCTAGGAGATGATACCTTGGTTCTATAGGCCAGATGTCCGCAAGACTTTCAGGTAAGAAGGAAAAGGTTGTATGTTTGTCAGCCTAGGTTTGAGAGTGGACATTGTTACCAATTGGATGATCTTGACGTTGTAGGCCTGAGCTTTCTTCGTGTATTTTTAGGATATTCGTGCTTGGTTCAGATTTCCACAGTCTCACTTGTATTTTCTCTTCCATAAAGAAGCCTTTTGCTTTGAGACAAGGAGTTCAGGCAACATTTGTCCACCAAGAACAGGCTTGGAACTGTGGGCTTAAGCCCCGCTTTTTGTCTATGTTGAAGAAAGTCAGAAGAAATGTTCTGGTCTAATTTCTCAAAACTACCTTCTGGAACTAGAGGTAGGGATTGTACCAGTAACCAATGACAGCACACTGGATCCCAGTAGAAAAATCAGGCAAGAGACAAGTTCCTAAGTTTCAAATTGAGACTCAAATTACATGAAGACAGACTTGCACTGTTGTTTAAGTTCTCCTATCTACTAGTTTTCAGAGAGGATAGGCTTCAAGTCTTGGTTCCCAATTTCATTTCTACTTTTTGTTAAAAAAGACTGGCCTTGTACCTTATGACCACGTCACCAATCCACATCCACACAATGGAAGATGATGGAGTGCTTTAATTGAAATGATGAGTAAATATAACTGACAAAATTCATATCAACACTGAGACATCATTAAAATGTGTGGAACCAAAGGTGGCCAAGATAGACTTCATAATGATCTCCCATGAAATGTTAAGTCCACATTAGAGATCATATATAAGGTCAACAGTATATGCGGGCAGTCAATGATCTTTAATTTGCCTCTACTTTTGTCTGTTTCTAAAGAAAACAGTATTATCAGTGGAGGTAGAAATCGCCCATTAGCTGCTTTCAAAATTGAGCCTGAGTGTGCTGTGAGGAAGCGAATAATAGCGATTGAATCCATAGCTGCCATATCACTTTATTGTAGGAAAAATGCTGATTCATTGTGAGGATATCTCTTTATTGCAAAAGGAACAGCTGCTTAAGAATTTCTCTATATCAAACTGCAGACTAAAAATCATCTGGAACAGGCTTAACTAATATGGAAAACTAGCTGAGATACTGACATTGAGGCAGTTTTTTCAACGTCTTCCAGAAAGGCTTGTATTAGCCTAGCAGAGGTAATGAAGTGATAGTCACCTGGAAATCACATACCAAGAATTAGGACATCTCGTGATACTCAAGAGGCTTTCTCATGGGATTCACGTGACCAGGAAGAGACCAGCCTGAGGGCAACACAAGAAAATCACATAAACTTTAGTTGATGGTGTGGTGCTCACTTTTGTGTTACCCTTCTACATTCCTTGGTAGAACTCACATAAGCACTGAGAAAATAAGAATTCCTGTGTAACATAGCCACCTAACTGCCCTTCAATCAAAAGGTCATGTCTGCATGAGAAGACTTGATTGATGATAGTGGCATAGGCTAACAGATACTTGTTGTAAGGTAACTGCCCTGAGGTTGCATCTCTGTTCATGCCACATACTTGTATACAATGAGAGTAGGGGTCACACATTAACCCCGTTAAAATTTTGAGGCTGAGTCTGAATGACAAAGCAACCCTTAGTGCATTGGAAACTCTAAGCGCCATTATGCTGTATCCTAGCAGAAGTGCTGAGTGATCACGACTATTAACAGTTCTGGAGGGAGATACGTGCTCTCTTTGAGGGTGAACCGTAGGCTACTACTTGAGAGAGAAATTTCTTAAAGGCCAATGACTCAATGCTGAAATTTGAAGATAAGAGCTATGAAACGTGTTTTGAAAACAGTAGTTTGAGGATAAGGGAAAAGGAATAAGGTGGAAGTCACCTGAAATTCACATAGTACTCACCAGGAAATGACATGGAGGTCAAGTGAATATGCGGGAGATTAACGAAAAGATCAAGGAAGACCCTGCAGTAATCTAGAGTCTACCAAGTGACTAGTATTGTTGATGTGATTGTAGAATTTCCAATTACCTCTGACATGAACCAGGCTTCAGTTTGAGTAATGTATTGCACTTAAGGGTACACTGTAAATGAGCCTGGATTGGTTTGGTGTATTCAAACATTCACACAACTTACCTGATTTCCATCAGAAGACTGGGTCCTGGAACTTGGACCTCCATCAACATTTTTTCCTACCAAGAAAGTCTTGTTACAGCGTGCCACATACTATATCTAATGATCTGTTAGGTTAAGTTAGTCTATATTCTGTTTGCCAATGTCTCCACTTTAATTCCTGGAAATAAAACCAATGCCTGGCCTTGCTTCCTGGCTCTCAAATTGACTAACAGAAAAGTTCAGGCTTTGATCCAAGTTTTTAATGCCAAGCTATGGTCTATGACCTGAGCAAATGCTTGGTGCTGTAAGGTATGGTCACCTTTCAAAAATTGTCTAAAAGTAAAATTGGAGATGTGGAACGAGTTTGTGCTAAATGTACTGTTATGATGAAACTAGTTGGTGTCATCAGCCAAAATTCTATCATAAATATTTTCCAGGGAGTACCGTCTTGGAGGCATGCATTGAGTACTCCATTCTTCCTCCTCCTAGGAGATGACAGCTTTGCTCTATAGGCCAAAGCGTTTGCATGACTTTCAGGTAACAAGGACCAGGCTGGATGTGTGTTGCCTAGGTCTTGAGACTGGACATTGTTACCAACTGGATGTCTTGACATTGTGAGCCCGTGCCTTAACTATGTCTTTTAGGAGGTCCAGGTTTGGTTCAGTATTCCATGGTCTCCATTTTGTTTTTTCTTCGATGAAGAAGGCTTTTTCTTGAGCCAGGGTTCCAGGCAACATTTGATAATAGAAAATAGGCTTGGAATTTTGGCTTACACCACCAATTCAGTCTAAGTTGGAGAACGTCGGAAGAAATGTTGTGGGCTAATATCTCAGATCTACTTCTTGAAAATAGGGGTAGGGATTGGGAGTATAAAACATGGATTCTAATAGGAAATAGAGGCAGGAGACAAGGTCCTACGTTTCTAGATATGACTCAGGTTACATGAGTACAGGCTTGCCCTTTGGATTAAGTTCTCCTGTCTACTAGTTTTCAGAGAGGACAGGCTTCATGCCCAGTCTCTCTTCTACTTTTTGTTAGAAAATGCTGGCCTTTTGCCTTGAGTCCATGTCACCAATCCATATCCTCAAAAGAGGATGATGTAGTACTTCCTTTGTAGTAACAAGTGTATATCACTGAGAAAATTCACATTGACACAGAGAAGTCATTATTCTACCTGGAGCAGAAGGTGGCCATGACAGGCTCTGTCCTCCAATCAACAGTCGTGTCCACATTACAAATCTAATTTGAAGTCAATGGTGTATGCAGGCAGTCAATGATCTTTTCTGGGCCTCTAGTTTTGTCTGTTTTTCAGGAAAACTGCCTTATGGTCGTGAGGCAACAGTCACAAATTGCCAGTGTTGATAATTGTGCCTGAGTGTGCTGTGAGGCAGCGACTGCACAGTTGTGGAAACAATATCTGCCATTTTTCTGAGCTGTACGAAAATGCTGAGTCATGGTGGGGATACCATTTGAAGGCAGAAACGACGGCTGCCTCAGAATTTCTCTATTCTAAACCTGAGTCTACGAATTCTGAGAGGGACTGGCTTAACCACCAATGAAAGAAAACGGAGATATTGACATTAAGTTCCATCAAGGTATTCTGAAGAGGCTTATTTTATGTTAATCCCTATGGGATTAACATAGCTCTCAAGAAACAGGCCTGAGGGCATCACAGGGAGTCATGTGATATTGGGTTGATGGTGTAGAGCTCACTTTTCAGTTGCCCTTCTTCATTCCTTGGTAAAATTTAGATAACGACTTTGAAAATGAAAGTGTCTGGAAAACATAGCCCATAACTGCCCTTCAATCAAAAGTTTCTGTCTGCATGCAAATGTTCACTTGAGGACTCTGGCTGGGTTAACAGACAATTTTTGTTAAATTTCTGGAGTTTGGTTTCATCTGTGTTCAGGCAACATGCTGAGACACAATGGAAGCTGCTGTCGAACATTAAGCGTGTTGATATTTGGAGGTTGATTCTGCTTGACAAAGCTAGTTTAGACCAGTGTAAAGTGTAAGGGCCATTTTGCTGGATTATAACAAAAATGCTGAGTCATGTGAGAATAACTCTGAAAGACTACATGTGTGTCCCCGCACTTTTCTTTTATGTGGAACTTTGGGCACTACTGTTGACAGGGTATTGAGTAAAGGCCAATGACTCAATGCTCATATTGAAAGTGTTTAGAAATCAAGTTTTGAAAACATTGTTTACATATACGTGACGAAAAGTAAGGTGGAAATTACCTGAAACTCACTTAGAAATCACTAGGTAATCATGCAGTGATCAAGTAAACAGCGGGTGGAATTCACATGGGAATCAAGGAATACTCCGCACTAATTTGTTATCTACCAAGTGACCAGTCTTGTTTCTTTGGCAATAAGTTTTCACTTTACTTCGCAGAATGAACCGCGCCTCAAAGCATGAATCATACTGCAATCTAGTTTTCCTTCTATATGAAAAGGACATGCTGTCGTGCTTTCAAACATCCACCTATCTTATCTCAGTTCCATCTGCTGTCTAGGACATGGAATTCCAACGACTATTCATTTCCTTCCAAGAGTGTCTCATGACCATTGGCCAAGTCCTCTATCTAAAGAATCTGTATGTAAAGTTAGGCTAGATTCTGTGGGCCAAGGACTCCACTCTTCTTCCTAGAATAACAGCAATATTTGGTTGTGATCCTGAGCTCCCAGTTCGAGTTTTGTAAAGAACAGGACATTTTTGGTGATGTTTTTTATTGCCCACACACCCTTTTCTTACCAGAAATAAGACTTGGTGCTGAAAGGTCTGGTCACCCTTCAATAATTGTCTAAAAAAAATTAGTAACGTGGGAGAAGGTTTTGCTGAATATACAATTATGATGCCACAGGGTTAATCCCATCGGCCAACTTTCTATCGCAAATATTTCAAAGGAGTACAGTCTTGGAGCCATGCACCGAGTCCTTCATTCTTCTTCCTCCTAGGAGATGACAGCTTGGTTCTATAGGCCCAGGTGTCCACAAGAGTTTCAGGTAAGAAGGGAAAGTTGTATTGTTGTGGGCCTAGATTTGAGAGTGGACATTGTTACCAATTGGATGGTCTTGACGTTGTAGGCCTGGGCTTTCACTGTGTATTTTTAGGATATTCGTGCTTGGTTAAGATTTCCGCAGTCGCTCTTGTATTTTCTCTTCCATAAAGAAGACTTTTGCTTTGAGACAAGGAGTTCGGTCAACATTTGATCACCGAGAACAGGTTTGGAACTGTGGGCTTATGCCATCCTTTCAGTCTATGTTGAAGAAATTCAGAAGAAATGCTCTGAGCTATTTCTCAAATCTACTTTCTGGAAATAGAGGTAGGTATTGTACCTGCAACCAAAGACAGGACACTGGATCACAATAGGAAAGGCAGGCATGAATCAAGGTCCTAACTTTCAAAATAAAACTCAAATTACATGAAGACAGACTTGTCCTGCTGTTTAAGGTCTCCAAACTACTAATTGTCAGAGAGAATAGGCTTCGTGCCTTGGTCCCCAGTTTCACTTCTACTTTTTGTTAAAAAAGACAGGCCTTGTGCTTTATGCCCACATCACCAATCCACACCCACACAATGGAAGATGATGGAGTGCTTTCATTGAAATGACAAGTGTATATAACTGACAAAATTCATATTAATACTGAGGAAACATTAAAATGCAGGGAACCAAAGGTGGCCAAGACACACTTCGTAATTATCTCCAATTAAATTTTATGTCCACATTACAAAACTTATGTGAGGTCAACAGTATTTGCGGGCAGTCAATGATCTTTAATTTGCCTCTACTTTTGTCTATTTGTAAGGAAAACTGCCTATATCAGTGGAGGCAGAATTTTCCCATTATCTGTGTTCAAAATTGAGCCTGAAAGTGCTGTGAGTCAGAGAATGGAAAGTGTTGAAACCATAGCTGCCATGTTGCTTTATTGTAAAAAAAAAAAAAAAAGCTGAGTCATTGTCATTGTGAGGATATCTCTTCATTGCAAAAGGAACGGCTGCTTAAGAATTTCTTTATATCCAAACAAAGACTAAAAATATCCGAGAGGCAGGCTTAACTAAAATTGAAAACTAGCTGAGATACTGACATTGAGGCATTTTCTTCAACCTGCTCTGTAAACGCTTGTATTAGCCTAACAGGGGTCATGAGGTACAGGTCGCCTGGAAATTTCCTGCCAAGAATTAGGAAATCTCAGGATACTCACGAGATTTCCCATGAGATTCACGTGACCATGAAAAGACTGGCCTGAGTGCAACACAAGAAAATCACATGAAATTGGGGTGATGGTGTGGTGCTCACTTTTGTGTTATCCTTCTACATTCCTTGGTAGAATTCATGTAAGTACTGAGAAAATAAGATTACTGGTGTAAAATAGTTACCTAAACGCCCTTCAATCAAAATCATGTCTGCACGAGAAGACCTGTTTGAGGACGGCAGCATAGGCTAACGGACACTTGTTGTATGGTAACTGCCCTGAGGTTGCGTCTCTGGTCAGAAGGTGGCCGACTCAGCCTCCTAACTGTACTCCAATTGAATGTCATGTTCACATTACAAGTCTAATTTCAAGTCAAAGGTATACATGGGCAGTTAATGATCTTTTCTGGGCCTCTAGTTTGTTTGTTTGTCAGGAAAACTGCCTTATGTTCCTGGAGGCAAATGGCCAGCGTTGATAACTGCCTGAGTGTGCTGTGAGGCCGCAACTGCATAGTGGTGGAAACAATATCCACCATTTTTCTGTACTGTATGAAAAATGCTGAGTCATCCTGATGATACCATTTGATGGTGGAAAGAACGGCTACCTCAGAATTTCTCTATTCCAAACCTGAGTCTACGAATTCTGAGAGAGACTAGTTTAACCACCAAGTAATGGAAACTGAGATATTGACATTGAGGCTGTTCCATCAAGGTATCTGATGAGGCTTATTTTAGCCTAGCAGAGGAAAGTGAGGTGGAAATCACCTGGAAATCTCGTACCGATAATTAGGGAATCTCACAATACTCATGATACTTCCCTACGGGATTATAATTGCCCTCAAGAAACAGGCCTGAGTGCATCACTGGGAGTCACATGATATTGGTGATGGTGTGGAGCTCACTTTTCAGTTGCCCTTCTTCATTCCTTCATAAAATTTAGTTAACCACTTTGATAATGAAGTGTCTGAGTAATATAGCAAATAACGGACCTTCAATCGAAAGTTTCTGTCTGCGTGAAAATGTTCGCTTTAGGACTCCGGCTGGGTTAACAGATAATTTTTGTTAAATTTCTGTAGTTTGGTTTCATCTATGTTCAGGCAACATGCTGGGACACAATGGAAGCTGCTGTTGAACATTAAGTGTGTTGATATTAGGAGGCTGTGTCTGCTTGACGAATCTACTTTAGACCAGTGTAAAGTGTAAGCAACATTTTGCTGTATTATAGCAAAAATGCTGAGTCATGTGAGAATAACTCTGAAAGACTACATATGGGACTCCCGCACTGTTCTTTTATGTGGACCTTTGAACACTACTGTCAACAGGAAATTGCGTAAAGGCCAATGATTCATTGCTGAATATTGAAAGTAAGAATTTAGAAGTCGAGTTTTGAAAACACTTGTTTACATATTGTCGGCGAAAAGTAAGGTAGAAATCACCTGAAAATCACTTATAAATCATTAGGTAATCATGCAGTGATCAAGCAAACACCTGGTGAAATTCAAATGGGGATCAAGGAATACCCCACACTCATCTGGTATCTACAAAGTGACCAGTCTTGTTTCTGTGCCCATAGGTTTCACTTTACTTCACAGAATGAACCACACTTCAGAACATGAATTGTATTGCAAAACTAGTTCCACACAAATATTTGATTGACGTGCTGTTGTATTTCCAAATGTCCAATCATCTTTTCCCAGTTCCAGCAGAGGACTGCCGTCTAGGACATGGACTTCCAATGACTATTCATCTCCTAAGAGTGACTAGTGACCGATTGCCAAGTCCTCTTCCTAAAGATTCATTATGTAAAATTTGGCTAGATATGTGGTCCAAGGTCTCCACTCTACTTCCCAGAAATAGGAGTAATATTTGGTTGAGATTATAAGCTCCTCAATCGAATTTTGTGAAGAACAGTACAGGTATAGTCCAGGTTTCTTAGTGCCCACACACACTTATCATACCAGAAGAAAGGCATGGTGCTACAACGTCTGGTCACCTTTCAATAATTGTCTAAAAGGAACATTAGTAAAGTGGGAAAAGTTTTTTACTGAATGTACTATTATGATGTCACTGTGTTGATGCCATCGGCCCAATTTCTATCGCAAATATTTCAAGGGAGTGCAGTCTTAGAGTCCTCTGTTCTTCCTCCTCCTAAGAATTGACAGCTTGATTCTATAGGTCCAGGTACCACAAGAGTTTCAGGTAACAAGAGACAGGCTGGATGTATGGCCTAGGTCTTGAGACTGGACATTGTTACCAATGGGATGGTCTTCACATTGTAGTTCCGGGTTTTATCTACATACTTTTAGGATGTTCTGGCTTGGTTCAGATTTCCACAGTCTCACTTGTATTTTCTTTTCCATAAAGCAATCTTTTGACTTGAGACAAGGAGTTCAGTCAACATTTGTTCACCGAAAATAGGCTTAGAACTGCAGGCTAACCCACCCTTTCAGTATATGTTGAATAAAGTCAGAAGAAATGCTCTAGGTTAATTTCTCAAATCTACCTTCTAGAAATAGAGGTAGAGATTGTACCCGCAACCAAGGACAGCACACTGGATCCCAATAGGAAAGGCAGGCAGGAGACAAGGTCCTAGGTTTCTAATTAAGAATCAAATTACAATAAGACAGACTTGCCCTGTTGTTTAAGTTCTCCTATCAGAAATCAGAGAGTATAGGCTCCGTGCCTTGGTTCCTAGTCTCACTTCCACTTTTTTTTTAAAAAAAGACAGAGTGCCTTACGCCCACGTCACCAATCCATGTCTACACAATGGAAGATGATGGAGTGCTTTCATCGAAATGACGAGTGCATATAACTGAAAAATTCATATCAACACTGAGAAATCATTCAAATGTGTGCAATCAAAGGTGGCTGAGACAGACTTTGTAATGACTTCCCATTAAATGTCATGTCCACATTACAAATCTTATGTGAGGTCAACAGTATATATGGGCTATCAATGATATTTAATTTGCCTCTACTTTTGTCTGTTTGTAAGGAAAACGGCCTCTATCAGCGGAGGCAGAAGTCACTCCATTAGCTGCATTCATAATTGAGCCTGAGTGTGCGTGAGGCAGAGAATGGACAGCGATTGAAACTATAGCTGCCGTATAGCTTTATTGTAGGAAAAATGCTGAGTCATGTGAGGCTACTTCTTCATCGCAAAAGAAACGGCTGCTTAAAAATTTCTCTATATCAAACTGCAGACTAAAGATCTATGAGAGACAGTCTTAACTAATATGGAAAAATAGCTGTGATACTGACATTGATAAAGTTTCCTTAATGTGTTCTGGAGGCTTGTATTAGCCTAGCAGAGGTAATAAGGTGGAAGTCGCCTGAAAATCTTGTACCAAGAATTATACTCACCATACTCATGACAATTTCCCACAGAATTCACATTCCAGGAATAGATTGGCCTGAGGGCACCTCAAGAGAATCACGTGTAATTTTGATGATGTTGTGGTGCTCAGTTTTGTGTCACCATTCTACATTTCTTGGTAGAATTCACATAAGCATTGAGAAAATAAGATTTCCCATGTAACATAGCCACCTAACCACCCTTCAATGGAAAGATCATGTCTACATGAGAAGGCTTGCCTGAGGACGGTGGCATAGGCTAACAGACACTTGTCATAAGGTAACTCTTGAGGTTGCATCTCTGGTCAGGCAACATGCTTGTATAAAATGAGAGCATCGGTCACACATTAACCTTGTTTAAATTTAAAGGCGGAGTCTGAATGACAATGCCACCCTAGAGCACTAGAAACTCTAAGCGCCATCATACTGTATCGTAATAGAAATGCTGAGTCATTACGATCATGACCATTAACATTTCGGAAGAAGATCCATGCTATTTTTGAAGGTGAACCATAGGCTACTAGTTTTGAGATAAAATTGCTTAAAGGCCAATGACTTAATGCTGAAATATTGAAGATAACAACTTATAAGACGTGTTTTGAAACAGTTGTTTAAGGATAGGGGAAGATCATAAAGTGGAAGTCACCTAGTCTTCGTATAGTAATCACCAGGAAATGACATGTAGGTCAAGTGAATACCTGGAGGGGTTTACATAGACAACAAGGAAGACCCTGCAGGAATCTAGAGTCTACCAGGAAACTAGTATTCTTGCTGTGGCTGTAGGTTTGTACATTACCTCTTACTTGTATCAGGCTTCAGTCTGTGAAATGTTTTGCACTTGAGTGTACACTGTAAATGAGACAGGCATGGTGTTGTGTATTCAAACGTCTATACAACTTGCCTGATTTCCAGCACAAGACTTGGTCCTGAGACAAGGACATCAGTCGACATTTTTTCCTACCAAGAAGGTCTTGCTACAGCATGCCACGTACTATATCTAAAGATCCATTAGGTAAAGTTAGGCTAGATTCTGTTTGCCAATGTCTCCACGCTACTTCCTAGAAATAAAAGCAATGCTTGGCCTTGCTTCCCTTCCCTCCAATTGAATAACTAACAAAAAATTTCAGACTTTGATCCAGGTTTTTTAATGCCAAGCTATGCTCTATTAACAGGGAAAATGCTTGCTGCTGTAAGGTATGGTCATCTTTCAATAATTGTCTAAAAGGAAGATCGGAGACGTGGAATCAGTTTGTGCTGAATGTACTGTTATGATGATAGAAGTTGCTGTCATCGGCCCAATTTCTATCATAAATGTTTTCAAAGGAGTATAGACTTAGAGGCATGCACCGAGTCCTCCATTCTTCCTCCTCCTAGGAGATGATAGTTTTGTTCTATAGGCCAAAGTGTTCACAAGAGTTTCAGGTAACAAGGGCCAGGCTGGAGGTGTGCAGCCTAGATCTTGAGACGGGACATTGTTACCAATTAGATAGTCTTGAGGTTGTTGGCCCGGGATTTGAATATGTCCTTTAGGAGGTCCAGGCTTGGTTCAGATTTCCACAGCCTCCGTTTTATTTTTTCTTCAATGAAAAAGGCTTTTGCTTGAGCCAGGTCTCCAGGCATCATTTGTTCACAATAAACAGGCTTGGAATTTTGGCTTACTCCAACCTTTCATTCTATGTCAGAGAACTTTGGAAGAAATGTTATGGGCCAATATCTCAGATCTATTTCCTGGAAATAAGGGTATGGATTGGAAGCAGAAAACCAGGTCTGGATCCTGGTTTCTAATAGGAAATAAAGAGGCAGGAGACAAGGTCCTACATTTTTAGATAAGACTCAAATTACATGAGGACAGGCTTGATCTTTGGATTAACTTCTCCCGTCTGCTAGTTTTCAGAGAGGACAGGCTTAGCGCCTTGGTGCTTGTCTCCTTTCTACTTTATGTTAGAAAAGACAGGCCTTTTGCCTTGGTTCCATATCACCAATCCATTACCTCAGAAGGGAAGATGATATAGTGCCTCCTTTGTAGTGACAAGTGCATATCACTGAGAAAATTCACATCGAAACTGAGCAGTCATTATTCTACCTGGAGCAGAAGGTTGCTGAGACAGCTTTCTAACTGTCCTCCAATCGAATGTCATGTCCACATTTCACATTTAAATTGAAGTCAATGGTATATGTGGACATTCAATGATCTTTTCCATGCCTCTAGTTTTGTTTTGTTTTGTTTTGTTTTGTCAGGAAAACTGCCTGAGGTTCTCAAGGCAACAGTCGCAAATTGCCGGCGTTGACAATTGTGCCTGAGTGTGCTGTGCACAGCTACTGCATAGTGGTGGAAACATTATCCACAATTTTTCTCTACTGTATGAAAAATACTGAGACATTGTGAGGACAAGGTCCTAGGTTTCTAATTAAGAATCAAATTACAATAAGACAGACTTGCCCTGTTGTTTAAGTTCTCCTATCAGAAATCAGAGAGTATAGGCTCCGTGCCTTGGTTCCTAGTCTCACTTCCACTTTTTTTTAAAAAAGACAGATTGTGCCTTACGCCCACGTCACCAATCCATGTCTACACAATGGAAGATGATGGAGTGCTTTCATCGAAATGACGAGTGCATATAACTGAAAAATTCATATCAACACTGAGAAATCATTCAAATGTGTGCAGTTGATGGCAAAAAGAATGACTGCCTCAGAATTTCTCTATTCCAAACCTGAGTCTATGAATTCTGAGAGGGACTGGTTAACCACCAAGTCATGGAAACTGAAATATAGACATTGAAGCTGTTGCATCAAGGTGTTCAGAAGAGGTTTATTTTAGCCTAGCAGAGGAAAGCGAGGTGCAAATCACCTGGAAATCTCGTACCAAGAATTAGGGAATCTCGCAATACTCATGATTCTTTCCTATGGGATTCACGTAGCCCTCAAGAGACAGGCCTGAGGGCATCACATGGAGTAACCTGATATTGGGTTGATGGTGTGGAGCTCACTTTGGAGTTGCCCTTCTTCATTTCTTGACAAAATTTAGATAACCACTTTGAAAATGAAAGTGTCTGGGCATCATAGCCCATAACGGCTCTTCAATCGAAAGTTCTGTCTGCATGAGAAGCTTCGCTTGGGGACAGAGGCTAGGTTAACAGACAATTTTTGTTAAATATCTGGAGTTTGGTTTCATCTGTGGTCAAGCAACCTCATGGGACACAATGGAAGCTGCTGCCGAACATTAAGTGTGTTGATATTTCGAGTCTGAGTCTACTTGACGAAGCTACTTTAGACCTGGATAAACTGTAAGTGCCATTTTGCTGTATTAGTGAAAATGCTGAGTCATTGTGAGAATAAGTATGATCGGCTTCATGTGTGACTCTCGCACCTTTTTTTATGTGGACCTTTTAACCCTACTTTCGACAGGGAATTGCTTAAAGGCCAATACTCAATGCTGAATATTGAAAAGAAGAGTTTTGAAGTCGAGTTTTGAAAACACTTGTTTACATATAGGCGACAAAATGTAAGATGGAAATCACCTGAAAATCACTTAGAAATCATTAGGTAATCATGCAGTAATCAAGTAAACACCTGGGGAAATTCACATGAAGATCAAGAAATACCGCGCACTAATCTGGTATCAACCAAGTGACCAGTCTTGTGTCTAGTATTGCAAACTAGTTTACCTTACATATGAGATTGACGTGCTGTTGTGTTTTATAATGTCCACCCATCTTATCCCATTTCTAGCAGAGGACATGGACTTTCAACGACTATTCATTTCCTTCCAAGATGTCTAGTGATTGTTTGCCAAGTCCTCTATCTAAAGATTTCTTATATAAAGTTAGGCCAGATGCTATGGGACGATGTCTCCACTCTGTTTCCTAGAAATAGAAGCAATACTTGATTGAGATTTCAAGCTCTCGGTCAAGTTTTATAAAGAACAGTACAGGCTTAGGCCAAGTTTCTTAGTGCCCACACACCCTTTTCTTACCAGAAGAAAGACTTGATGCTACAAGGTCTGGTCACCTTTCAATAATTGTCTAAAAGGAAAATTTTACTTGGGACAAGCATTGGTTGAATGTACTGTTATGATGCCACAGGGTTGATACCATTGGCCCAATTTCTATCACAAATATTTCAAGCGAGTACAGTCTTGGAGCCGTCCACCAAGTCCTGCATTCTTACTCTTCCTAGGAAATGACGGCTTGATTCTATAGGCCAAGGTGTCCACAAGAGTTTCAGGTAAGAAAGGAAAGTTTGTAGGGTTTGGGGCATAGGTTTGAGACTGTACATTGTTACCAGTTGGTTGGTCTCGATGCTGTAGGCCTGGGCTTTCACTATGTATTTTTAGGAGTTTCGGACTTCATTCAGATTTCTACCATCTCACTAGTATTTTCTCTTCCATAAAGAAGCCTTTTACTTTGAGACAAGGTGTTCAGACAACATTTGTTCACTAAGAACAGGCATGAAACTGTGGGTTTACGCCACCCTTTCAGTCTATGTTGAAGAAAGTCAGAAGAAATGGTCCGGGCTAATTTCTCAAATCTACCTTCTGGAAATAGATGTAAGGATTGTAGCTGCAACCAAGGACAGCACACTGGATTTCAGTAGGAAAGGCAAGCAGGAGATAATTTCCTAAGTTTCGAATTAGGACACAAATTACATGAAGACAGACTAGCCCTGTTGTTTAAGTTCTCCTATCTACTAATTTTCAGAGATGATAGGCTTTGTGCCTTGGTTTCCAGTGTCACTTCTACCTTTTGTTAAAAAAGACAGGCCTTGTGCCTTATGCCCACATCACCAATCCACATCCACAAAATAAAAATGATGGAGCGCTTTCATTGAAATGAAGAGTGCATATAACTGACAAAATTGACATCAACATTGAGAAATCATTAAAATTCGTGGTAGCGAAGGTGGCCGAGACAGACATCATAATGACATCCCATTAAGTGTCATGTCCATATTACAAATCTTATGTCAGGTAAACAGTATGTGGGCAGTCAATGATCTTTAATTTGCCTCTACTTTTGTCTGTTTCTAAGGAAAATTGCCTGTATCAGTGGAGGCAGAATTCCCCCATTAGCTGCGTTCAAATTTGAGCCTCAGCGTGGTTTGAGGCAGCGAATGGATAGCGGTCGAAACACAGCTGCCATCCTGCTTTATTGTAGGGCAAATGCTGAGTCATTGTGAGGATACCTTTTCATTGCAACAGGATCGGCTGCTTAAGTATTTCTTTATATCAAACCCCACATGAAAAATCTATGAGAGACATGCCTAACTAATATGGAAAAATAGCTGAGATATTGACATTGAGGCAGTTTCTACAACGTGTTCTAGAAAGACTTGCAACAGCCTAGCAGAAGTAATGAAGTTGAGGTCACCTGTAAATCTCAAACCAAAAATTAGGAAATCTCACAATACTCACGAGGATTTTCTGTGGGATTCACGTGACCAGCAAGAGACTGCCCTGAGGGCAACACAAGAAATTCACGTGAAATTGGGGTGATGGTCTGGTGCTCACTTTTATGTTATCCTTCTACATTCCTTGGTGGAATTCACATAAGCACTGAGAAAATAAGATTACCTGTGTAACATATCCACCTAACTGCCCTTCTATCGAAATGGCATGTCTGTATGAGAAGACTTGCTTGAGGATGGCAGCATAGTCTAACAGGCACTTTTCACAAGGTAACTGCCTTGAGGTTGCGTCTCTGGTCAAGCCACATGCTTGTATACAATGAGAGCAGGGGGTCACACATTAACCCCATTGAAACTTAGAGGCTGAGTCTGAATGACGAAGCAACCTTAGAGGGTTAGAAACTCTAAGTGCCATTGTGCTGTATTGTAGCAGAAATGCTGAGTCATTGTGATCATGACCATTAACGGTTCTGTTGGGAGATTGATGTTATTTTTAAAGGTGAAACATAGGCTACTATTTTTGAGAAGGAATTGCTTAGGGACAATGACGCAATGCTGAAATATTGAAGATAAGAGCATAGGAGATGTGTTTTGAAAACAGTTGTTTAAGGATAGGGGAAGACGAATAAGGTGGAAGTCACCAGAATTTCACGTAGTACTCACCAGTAAATTGCATAAGGTCAAGTGAATACCTGGAGGGATTCACATGTAGATCAAGGAAGACTCTTCAGTAATCAAGAGCTGCCAGGTGACTAGTATTGTTGCTCTGGCTGTAGGTTTTCACATTACCTCTTACATGAATAAAGCTTCAGTTTATGAAATGTTTTGCACTCGGGTGTACCCTGTAAATGAACTAGCATGGTGTTGTGTATTCAAATGTCCACACAACTTACCCGATTGCCTGCAGAAGACTGGGTCCTCGGAATTGGACTTCCATTGACATTTTTTCCTATCAGGAAGGTTTTGTTACAGGGTGCCACGTATACCTAAAGATCCGTTAGGTAAATTTAGCCTGGATTCTGTTTGCCAATGTCTCCAACTCTACTTATTGGAATTAAAAGCAATGCTTGGCCTTGCTTCCAAGCTCTCCAATTGACTAACTAACAAAAAAGTTCAGGCTTTGATCCAGGTTTTTTTAATACCAAGCTATGCTCTATTAACAGGGTAAATGCTTGCTCCTGTAAAGTATCGTCACCTTTCAATAACTTTCTAAAAAAAATGGATATGTGAAAGCAGTTTGTGATGAATGTACTGTTATGATGATAGAAGTTGCTGTCATCGGCCCAATTTCTATCATAAATGTTTTCAAGGGACTATAGTCTTGGAGGCATGCACCAATTTCTCCATTTTTCCTCTTCCTAGAAAAAACAGCTTTTTACTATAGGCCAAAGTGTTCACAAGAGTTTCAGATAAAAAGGGACAGATGGGATGTTTGTGGCCTAGATCTTGAGACTGGACATTGTTATCAATTAGATGGTCTTGACAGTGTGGGCTCGGGCTTTAGCTATGTCCTTTAGGAGGTATAGGATTGGTTCAGATTTCCACAGTCTCTGTTTTATTTTTTCTTCAATGAAGAAAGCTTTTGCTTGAGCCAGGGCTCCAGGCAACACTTTTTTTTACAGAAAACAGGCTTGGAATTTTGGCTTAAGCCACCCTTTCAGTCTATGTAGGGAACGTTGGAAGAAATGTTTTGGCTAATATCTCAGATCTTCTTCCTGGATATAGGTGTCAGGATTGGAACTGTAAAATAGGTCAGCTCCCTGGTTTATAATAGGAAATAGAGGCAGGAGACAAGGTCCTATGTTTCTAGATAAGACTAAATTTCCATGAGGACATGCTTGCCCTTTGGCAAGTTCTCCTGTCTATTAGTTTTCAGAGAGGAAAAGCTTATGCATTGATGCCCAAGATCCTTTCTACTTTATGTTAGAAAATACATGCCCCTTGCCTTAGGTCCCTGTCACTAATCTATATACTCAGAGTGAGGATGACGTAGTGCTTCCTTTGTAGTTTCAAATGCATATCAAAGAGAAAATTCACATCGACACTGAGAAGTCATTATTCTACCTGGAGCAGAAGGTGGCTGAAACAACCTCCTAACTGTCCTGCAATCGAATGTCGTGTCCACATTACAAATCTAATTTGAGTCAAAGGTATATTCGGGCAGTCAATGATTTTCTCTGGAACTCTACTTTTGTCTGTTCGTCAGGAAAACTGCCTCATGTTCATCAAGGAAACAGTCACAAATTGCCAGCATTGATAACTATGCCTGAGTGTGCTGTGAGGCGGCGACCGCATAGTGATGGAAACAATATCCGCATTTTGTCTATACTGTACAAGATATGCTGAGGCATTGTGAGGATGTCATTTGATGGTGGAAAGAACAGCTGCCTCAGAATTGAATTTCTCTATTCTAAACCTGAGTCTACAAATTCTGAGAGGGACTGGCTTAACCATTGAGGAAAGAAAACTGAGATAGACATTGAGGCTGTTGCATCAAGGTGTTCTGAAGAGACTTATTGTAGCCTAGCAGAGGAAAGTGAGGTGCAAATCACCTGGAAATCTCGTACCAAGAATTAGGGAATCTTGAGATACTCACGATACTTTCCTACGGGATTCAAGTAGCCCTCAAGTGACAGGCCTGAGGGCATCACAGGGAGTCAGGTGCTATTGGGTTGATGGTGTGGAGCTCACTTTGGAGTGCCCTTCTTCATTCCTTGGTAAAATTTAGATAATCACTTTGAAAATGATAGGGTCTGGGTAACAGCACATAATGGCCCTTCAATCGAAAGTTTCTGTCTGCATGAAAAGATTCACTTGAGGACTGTGGGTAGGGTAACAGACAATTTTTGTTAAATATCAGGATTTTGGTTTCATCTGTGCTCGGACAACCTGCTGGGACACAATGGAACCTGCTGTCGAACATTAAGTGTGTTGATATTTGGAGCCTCATTCTACTTGACGAAGCTAGTTTGGACCAGTGTGAAGTGTAAGTGCCATTTTGCTGTATTATAGCAAAAATGCTGAGTCATTGTGAGAATAACTCTGAAAGGCTTCATGTGTGATTTCCACACTGTTGTTTTATGCAGACCTTTGGACACCACTGTTGACCGGGTATTGCTTAAAGGCCAATGACTCAGTGCTGAATATTGAAAGTAAAAGTTTAAAAGTCGAGTTATGAAAACACTTGTTTACGTATACATGACAAAAATTAAAGTGTAAATCGCCTGATAATTACTTAGAAGTCACAAGATAATCATGCTGTGATCAAGTAAACATCTGGTAGAATTCACATGGGGATCAAGGAATACCCAGCACTAATCTGGTATCTACCCAGTGACCAGTCTTCTTTCTGTGGCCATAGGTTTTCACTTTACTTCACAGAATGAACCACGCTTCAGAGCATGAATCGTATTGCAAATTAGTTTATCTTATATATGAGATCGACGTGCTTTTGTGCTTTTAAACATCCACCCACCTTATTCCAGTTCCGGCAAGGACTGCCATCTAGGACATGGATTTCCAACGACTATTCATTTCCTTCCCAGAGTGACTAGTGACCTTTTGCCAAGTACTCTACCTAAAGATTCCTTATGTAACATTAGATTAGACTCTGTGGTAAAGGTCTCTACTCTACTTCTTCGAAATAGAAGCAATATCTGGTTGAGATTCCAAGCTCCCCAATCGAGTTTTGTAAATAATAATACAGGCTTTGGCCAGATTTCTTAGTGCCACACACCCTTTTCTTACCAGAAGAAACACTTGGTGCTGAAAGACTTGGTCACCTTTCAATAATTGTCTAAAAGGAAAATTGGTAACGTGAGAGAAGGTTTTGCTGAATGTACTATTATGATGCCACAGGGTTGATTCCATTGGCCAACTTTCTATCACAAATATTTCAAGGGAGTACAGTCTTGGAGCCATGCACTGAGTCCTTCATTCTTCCTCCTCCTAGGAGATGACAGCTTGGTTCTGTAGGCCCAGGTGTACAAGGGAGTTTCCGGTAAGAAAGAAAAGGTTGTATGATTGTGGGCCTAAGTTTGAGACTGGATATTGTTACCAATTGGATGGTCTTGATGTTGTAGGTCTGGGTTTTCACTATGTATGTTTAGGAGGTTCAAGCTTGTTTCAGAATTCTACAGTCTCACTTGTATTTTCTATTCCATAAAGAAGCCTTTTGTTTTGAGCAAGGAGTTCAGGCAACATTTGTTCACCAAGAACAGGCTTGGAACTGTGGGCTTACGCAACCCTTCAGTCTATTTTGAATAAAGTCAGAAAAATGCTCTGGGTTAATTTCTTAAATCTACCTTCTGGAAATAGATGTAGGGATTGTACCTGCAACCAAAGACAGCACACTGGATACCAATAGAAAAGGCAGGCAGGAGACAAGTTCCTAAGTTTCAAATTAAGACTCAAATTACATGAAGAAAGAATTGTCCCATTGTTTAAGTTCTCCTCTCTACTAGTTTTCAGTGAGGATAGGCTTTGTGCCTTGTTTCCTAGTCTCACTTCTACTTTTTCTTTAAAAAGACAGGCCTTCCTTGTGCTTTACGCCCATGTCACCAATCAACATCCACACAATGGAAGATGATGGAGTGCTTTCATTGAAATGATGAGTGCATATAACAGAAAAAATTGAAATCACCAGTGAGAAATCATTAAAATGTGTGGAACTGAAGGTGGCCAAGACAGATTTTGTAATGACCTCCCATTAAATGTCATGTCCACATTACAAATCTTTTCTGAATTCAACAGTATATGCGGGCAGTCAATGATCTTTAATTTGCCTCTACTTTTGTTTGTTTATAAGGAAAACTGCCTATATCAGTGGAGGCAGATGTCCCCATTAGCAGCGTTCAAAACTTAGGCTGCGCATGCTGTGAGGCAGCGAATGGATAGCGGTTGAAACCACAGCTTCCATATTGTTTTATTGTAGGAAAAATGCTGACTCAAGGTCAGGATACTGCTTCATTGTAAAAAGAACAGCTTCTATAGAATTTCTCTATATGAAACAGCAGAATAAAGATCTGCGAGAGACAGGTTTAACTAATATGGAAAAATAGCTGAGATACTGACATTGAGGCAGTTTCTTCAACGTGTTGTGGAAAGGCTTGTATTACACTAGCAGAGGTAATGAGGTGGAAGTTGCCTGGAAATCGGATACCAAGATTTAGGAAATTTTGCGATACTCACGAGGTTTTCACACAGGATTCATGTGACCAGAAAGAAACTGGCCTGAGTGCAACACAAGAAAATCACGTGAAATTTCAGTGATGGTGTGATGCTCACTTTTGTGTTACCCTTCTACATGCCTTGGTAGAATTCACGTAAGCACTGAGAAAATAAGATTACCTGTGTAACATAGTCACCTAACCGCCCTTCAATCAAAAGGTCATGTCTGCATGAGAAGTCTTGCTTGAGGACGGCAGCATAGGCTAACAGACACTTCTCATAAGGTAACTGCTCTGACATTGCTTCTCTGGGAAGGCCACATGATTGTATAAAATGAGAGCAGCGATCACACAACCCCGTTGAAATTTTGAGGCTGAGTCTAAATGACGAAGGAACCCTAGAGCGTTGGAAAGTCTAAGCACCATTATGCTGTATTGTAGCATAAATACTGAGTCATTGTGATCATGATCATTAAGGGTTCTTGTAGGAGATCCACGCTATATTTGAAAGTGAACTGTAGGCTACTACTTTGGAGAAGAAATTGCTTAAAGGCCAATGATTCAATGCTGAAAAATGGAAGATAAGAGCTTATGAGACGTGTTTTGAAAACAGTTGTTTGAGGATAGGTGAAGAGGAATAAGGTGAAAATCACTTGAGATTCATGTAGTACTCACCAGAAAATGACATGGAGCTTGAGTGAATACCTGGAGTGATTCACGTGGAGATCAAAGACCCTGCAGGAATCTAGAGGCTACCATGTGACTAGTATTATTGCTGTGGCTGTAGGTTTTCACATTAACTCTTACATGAGTCAGGCTTCAGTTTGTGAAATGTTTGCACTCGAGTGTACCCTGTAAATGAGACCGGCGTGATGTGTGTATTCAAACGGCCAAACAACTTATCTGATTTCCAGCAGAATCCTGGATCCTGGGACATGGACCTCCATCGACATTTTTTCATGCCACGTACTATATCTACAGATCCGTTTGGTAAAATTAGGCTAGATTCTGCTTGCCAATGTCTCGACTCTACTTCCTGGAATTAAAAGCAATGCTTGGTCTTGCTTCCAGGATCTCCAATCGACTAACTAACAAAAAAGTTCAGGCTTTAAACCAGGTTTTTTAATGTCAAGCTATATTTTATTACCAGTGTAAATGTTTGGTCCTGTAAGGTATGGTCACCTTTCAATTTTCCTAAAAGAAAAATTGGAGAAGTGGAACCAGTCTGTGCTGTATGTACTGTTATGATGATACAAGTTGGTGTCAATGGCCCAATTTCTATCATAAATGTTTTCAAGGGAGTACAGTATTGGAGACATGCAACGAGTCCTCCATTCTTTCTCCTCCTAAAAGATGAAAGATTTGTACTATAGGTAAAGTACTCACAAGAATTTCAGGTAACAGGGGCCATTCTGGATGTGTGTAGCTTTAGGTCTTGAGACTGGGCATTGTTACCAATTGGATGCTCTTGACATTGTGGGCCCAGGCTTTAACTATGTTCTTTAAAAAGTCCAAGCTTGGTTCAGATTTCTGCAGTTTCTGTTTGATTTTTTCTTCAATGAAGAATGCTTTTGCTTGAGCCAGGGCTCCAGGCAACAGTTTTTCACAGAAAATAGGCTTGGAATTTTGGCTTACGCCACCCTTTCAGTCTATGTTGAAGAAAGTCAGAAGAAATGCTCTGGGCTAATTTCTCAACTCTACCTTATGGAAATAGAGGTAGAAATTGTACCTGCAACCAGGGACAGCACACTGGATCCAATAGGAAAGGCAGACAGAAGACAAGGTTCTAAGTTTCAAATTAAGACTCAAATTACATGAAAACACTTGCCCTATTTTTTTAAGTTCTATCTACTCTTTCTCACAGAGGATAGGCTTCGTGCTGAGGTTCCCAGTCTCATTTCTACTTTTTGTTAAAAAGACAGGCCTTGTGCCTTACACTCATGTCACCAGTCCACACAATGGAAGATGATGGCGTGTTTTCATTGAAATGTTGAGTGCATATAACTGACAAATTCATATCAACACTGAGAAATCATTCAAGTGTGTGGAACCGAATGTGGCCGAGATAGACTTCGTAATGACCTCACATTAAATGTCATCTCCACATTACAAGTCTTATGTAAGGTCAAGAGTATATGCGGGCACTCAATGATCTTATTTTGCCTCTACTTTTGTCTGTTTCTAAGGAAAACTGCCTATATCAGTGGAGGCAGAATTCGCCCATTAGCTGCATTCAAAATTGAACCTGAATGTGCTTTGAGGGAGTGAATAGATAGTGGTTGAAACTACAGCTTCCAAATTGTTTTATTGTAGAAAAATGCTGAGTCATTGTGAGGGTACCTCTTCATCACAAAAGGAATCGCTGCTTAAGAATTTCTGTATATCAAACTGCAGACTAAAATTCTGCGAGAGACAGGCTTAAGTAATATGGAAAAATAGCTGAGATATTGACATTGAGGCAGTTTCTTCCACGTGTTCTGAAAAGGCTCATATTAGTCTAGCAGAGGTAATGAGGTGGAATTCGCCTGGAAATCTCATATCAAGAATTAGGAAATCTCGCGATACTCACGAGGATTTCCTGCGGGATTCACGTGACCAGGACGAGACTGACCTGAGGACAACACAAGAAAATCACGTGAAATTGGGGTGATGGTGTGCTACTCCCTTTTGTGTTACCCTTCTACATTCCTTGGTAGAATTCATATAGGCACTGAGAAGATAAGATTACCTGTGTAACATAGCCACCTAACCGCCCTTCAATCATGTCTGCATGAGAAGACTTGCTTGAATACAGCGTCATAGTTTAGCAGACACTTGTCCTAAGGTAACTACCCTGAGGTTGCCTCTCTGCTCAGAAAACATGCTTGTATACAATGAGAGCAGTAGTCACACATTAACCCTGTGGAAATTTAGAGGCTGAGTCTGAATCATGAAGCAACCCTTGAGTGATGGAAACTGCAAGCACCATTATGCTGTATTCTAGCAGAAATGCTGAATCATTGTGATCATGCGCATTAACAGTTCTGGCGGAAGATCCAAGCTATTTTTGAAGTTGAACCATAAGCTACTACATTTGAGAAGAAATCGCTTAAAGGCCAATGACTCAATGTTGAAATATAGAAGATAAGAGCTTATGAGACATGTTTTGAAAACCGTAGTTTGAGAATAAAGGAAGAGGAATAAGGTGGAAGTCACCTGAAATTCACGTAGTACTCACCAAGAAATTACATGGAGTTCAACTGAATATCTGGGAGCATTCACATGGTGATCAAACCTACATTCACATGCTGTGGCTGTAGGTTTGCACATTACCTGTTACATGAATCAGGCTTCAGTTTGAGAAATGCTTTGCATTCAAGTGCACCCTGTAAATGAGACCCATGTGGTGTTGCGTATTCAATTGTCCGCAGAATTTACCCGATTTCCAGCAGAAGAGTGGGTCTTGGGACATGGCTCTTCATCAACATTTGTTCTTGCCACGTACTATGTCTAAAGATCTGTTAGGTAAAATTAGACTACATTCCTTTTGCCAATGTCTCCACTCTACTTCCTGGAAATAAAAGCATTGCTTGGCCTTACTTCCAGGCTCTCCAATTAACTAACAAAAAGGTCAGCTTTGATCTAGGTTTTCTAATGCCTACCTATGCTCTCTTACCAGGGAAAATGCTTCCTGCTGTAAGGTATAGTGACCTTTCAATAATTAACTAAAAAGAAAATTGGAGACGTGGAACCAGTTTGTGCTGAATGTACAGTTATGATGATACAAGTTGGTGTCATCAGCCCAATTTCTATCATAAATGTTTTCAAGGGAGTACAATCTTGGAGGCGTGAACCGAGTCCTCCATTCTTCCTCCTCCTAGGAGATGACAGTTTTGTTCTATTGGCCAAGGTGTTCACAAGAGTTTCAGGTAATAAGGGCCAGGCTGGATGTGTGTTGCCTACTTCTTGAGATTGAATATTATTACCAATTGGATGGTCTTGACATTGTGGACCCAGACTTTAACTATGTCCTTAAGGAGGTCCAGGCTTGGTTCAGATTTCCACAATCTCCTTTTTATATTTTCTTTAATGAAGAAGGCTTTTGCTTGAGCCAGGGCTCCTAGGCACCATTTGTTCACAGAAAACAGTCTTGGAATTTGCCTTACGCCATTCTTTCAGTCTATGTCTGAGAATCTTGAAAGAAATGTTGTGGGCTAATATCTCAGATCTACATCCTGGAAATAGAGGTAGGCATTTAAAGTGTAAAACCAGGTCTACACCCTGGTTTCTAATAGGAAATAGAGGCAGGAGACAAGGTCCTACATTTCTAGTTAAGATTCAAAGTACATGATGACAGGCTTGCCTGTTGGATTAAGTTCTCCTGTCTACTAGTTTTCAGAGAAGATAGGCTTAGTGCCTTGGTGCCCCGCCTCCTTTCTACTTTTTGTTAGAAAAGACAAGCCTTTTGCCTTGCGTCCATGTCACCAAGCCATATTATCACAAGAGAGGATGAGGTAATGCCTCCTTTGTACTGACAAGTGCATATCGCTGAGAAAATTCACATCAGCATTGGGAAGTCATTATTCTACCTGGAGCAGAAGGTGGTCGAGACAAATGTCCTCCAATCAAATGAGGTGTCCATATTACAAATCTAATTTGAAGTCAACGGTATATGCTGGCAGTCAATGATCTTTCCTGGGCCTCTAGTTTTGTCTGTTTGTAGGGAATACTGCCTTATGTTCGTGGAGGCAACAGTCACAAATTGCTGGTGTTGATAAATATGCCTGAGTGTGCTGTGAGGCCGCAACTGCATAATGCTGGAAATAAGGTTCACCATTTTCTTGTACTGTATGAAAAATGCTGAGTCATTGTGACGATACCATTTGATGGCAGAAAGAACAGTTGCCTCAGAAGTTCTCTGTTCCAAACCGGAGTCTACGAATTCTGAGAGGGACTGGCTTAACCATCAAGTAAGGAAAACTGAGATATTGACATTGAGAGTGTTCCATCATGGTATTCTGAAGAGGCTTATTTTGGCCTAGCAGAGGAAAGTGAGGTGGAAATCACCTGGAAATCTCGTACCGAGAATTAGGGAATCTTGCATTACTCACAATACTACCCTACAGGATTCACATAGCCGTCAATGCACAGGCCTGTGGGTATCACAAGGAGTCATGTATATTGGGGTGATGGTGTGGAGCTCCTTTATGAGTTGCCATTCTTCATTCCTTGGTAAAATTTAGATAACCACTTTGAAAATGAAAGGGTCTGGGTAACACAGCATATAATGGCCGTTCGATCTAAGGTTTATGTCTGCATGAGGAGGTTCACTTAAGGACTGTGGCTCGGTTAACAGACAATTTTTGTTAAATATTGGGATTTTGCTATTCGCTGTGCTCAGGCAACCTGCTGAGACACAATGGAAGCTGTTGTCGAACATTAAGTGTGTTGATATTTGGAGGCAGTCTGCTTGACAAAGCTACTTCAGACCAGTGTAAACTGTAAGCAGCATTTTGCTTTATTATAGCAAAAATGCTGAATCGTTATGAGAATAACTCTGAAAGGTCTCATGTGTGACTCCTGCACTTTTCTTTTATGAGGACCTTCGGACACTGCTGTTGACAGGGTTGGTTTAAATGTCAATGACTCTGTGCTGAATATTGAAAGTAAGAGTTTAGAAGTAGAGTTTGAAAACACTTGTTTACGTATAAGCAACGAAAATTAGGTGGAAATCACCTGAAAATCACTTAGCAATTACTAGGTAATCATGCAGTGATCAAGTAATCAGTTAGTGAAAATTACATGAGCATCAAGGAATACCCCAAAATAATCTGGAATCTACCAAGTGACCAGTCTTGTTTCTGTGGCCATAGGTTTTCACTTTACTTCGCAGAATGAACCACGCCTGAGAGCATGAATCATATAGCAAACAGTTTCCCTTGCATATGAGATTGACGTGCTATTGTGTTTCAAACATCTACCCATCTTACCCGAGTTCCAGCCATACACTGAGTTCTCTATTCTTCTTCTTCCTAGGATATGACAGCTTGGTCTATAGCCCAGGTGTCCACAAGAGTTTCAGGTAAGAAGGGAATGGTTGTATGCTTGTGGGCTGACTTTTGAGACTAGAAATTGTTACCAATTGGATAGGCTTGACGTTGTAGGCCTGGGCTCTCACTATGTATTTTTAGGAGCTTCGGGCTTGGTTCAAATTTCCACAGTCTCATTTGTATTTTCTCTTCCATAAAGAAGCCTTTTGCCTTAGGCAGGGAGTTCAGGCAACATTTGTTCACCAAGAACAGTCTTAGAACTTTGGGCTTACGCCACCGTTTCAGTCTATGTTGAAGAAAGTCTAAAGAAATGCTCTGGCCTAATTTCTCAAATCTACCTCCTGGAAATAGAGGGAAGAATTGTACCTCCAAACGAGGTCTGCACAATGGATCCCAGTAGGTAAGGCAGGCAGGACACGAAGTCCTAAGTTTTGGATTAAGACTCAAATTACATGAAGACAAACTTGCCCTGGTGTTTAAGTTCTCCTATCTACTAGTATTCAGAGAGGTTAGACTTCTTGCCTTGGTTCCCAGTCTCATTTCAACTTTTTGTTAAAAAGACAGGCCTTGTCCCTTACACCCACATCACCAATCCACATCCACACAATGGAAGATGATGGAGTACTTTCAATGAAATGACAAGTGAATATAAGTGAAAAAATTCATATCAACACAGAGAAATCATTAAAATGCATGCAACCGAAGGTGGCCAAGACAGACTTCGTAATGACCTCGCATTAAATATCATGTCCACATTACAAATCTTATTTGAGTTCAACAGTATATTCAGGCCACCAATGATCTTTAATTTGCCTCTACTTTTGTCTGTTTCTAAGGAAAACAGCCTATATTGGTAGAGGCAGATGTCGCCTATTAGCTACATTCAAAATTGAGCCTGAATGTGCTATGAGGCAGCGAATAATAGCAGTTGAAACCATGGCTTCCAATATTGCTGTATTGTAGAAAAAATGCTGAGTCATTGTGAGGATACCTCTTCATTACAAAAGGAATGGATGCTTAAGAATTTCTCTATATCCAAACACAGACTAAAAATCTGCAAGAACAGGCTTAACTAATATGGTAAAATAGCAGAGATACTGACATTGAGGCTGTTTCTTCAATGTGTTCTGAAAAGGCATGTATTAGCCTAGCAGAGGTAATGAGGTGTAAATCACCTGTAAATCTCATACCAAGAATTAGGAAATCTCACGAAACTTATGAGGATTTCCTGCGGGATTCACTTGACCTGGAAGAGACCGGCTTGAAGGCAACACAATAGAATGACGTGAAAGTTAGGTGATGGTGTGGTGCTCATTTTTGTGTTATCCTTCTACATTCCTTGGTAGAATTCACATAAGCACTTAGAAAATAAGATTACCTGTGTAATAGCTACCTACCACCCTTCAATCGAAGGTCATGTCTGCATGAGAAGACATGCTTGAGGAAGGCAGAATAAGCTAACAGACACTGGTCGTAAGGTAAATGTACTGAGGTTATGTCTCTGGTCAGGCCACAATATTGTATACAATGAGAGTAGTGGTCACACAGTAACCCCATTGAAATTTAGAAGCTGAGTCTGAATCACGAAGCAACCCTGGAGTGATGGCAACTGCAAGCACCATTATGCTGTATCGTAGCAGAAATGCTGAGTCATTGTGATCATGCCCATTAACAGTTTTGGTTGGAGATCCAAGCTATTTTTGAAGGTGAACCGTAAGCTACTACTTTTGAGAAGAAATTGCTTAAAGGCCAATGACTCAATGTTGAAATATAGAAGATACGAGCTTATGAGACATGTTTTGAAAACAGTAGTTTGAGAATAAAGGAAGAAGAATAAGGTGGAAGTCACCTGAAATTCACATAGTACTCACCAGGAAATGACATGGAGGTCAAGTGAATACCTGGAGACATTCACATGGAGATCAAGGAAGACCCTGCAGGAATCTAGAGTCGACCAGGTGACTAGTATTGTTGCTATGGCTATAGGTTTTCACATTACCTATTACATTTATCACATTTCAGTTTGTGAAATGTTTTCCACTCGAGTGTACCCTGTAAATGAGACTGATATGGTGTTGTGCATTCAAACGTCCACACAACTCATTTGATTTCCAGAAGACTTGGTCCTGGGTCATAGATCTCCATCGATATTTTGCCGTGCCACTTACTATATCAAAAGATTAGTTTGGTAAAATTAGGCTAGATTCTGTCAGCCGGTGTCTCCACTCTACTTCCTGGAAATAAAAGCAATGATTGGCCTTGCTTCCAGGCTCTCCAATTGACTAACTAACAAAAAAGTTCAGGCCGTGTTCCACGTTTTAAATGCCAAGCTATGCTCTATTACCAGGGTAAATGTCTCATGCTGATAGGTATATTCGCCTTTCAAGAATTGCCTAAAAGGAAAATTGGAGACGTGGAACCAGTTTGTGCTGAATGTACAGTTATGATGATACAAGTTGGTGTCATCAGCCCAATTACTATCATAAATATTTTCAAGGCAGTACAGTCTTGGAGGTGTGCACCAAGTCCTCCATTCTTCCTCCTCCTAGGATATGACAGCATTGTTCTGTATGCCAAAGTATTCACAAGACTTTCAAGTAACACAGGCGAGGCTGGATATGTGTGGAGTAGGTCTTGATTCTGGACATTATTACCAATTGAATGGTCTTGACTTTGTGGGCTCGGGCTTGGTTCAGATTTACACAGTCTCTGTTTTTCTTTTTCATCAAGGAAAAAGGCTTTTGCATGAGCCACGGCTCCAGGCAACATTTGTTCACAGAAAACAGGCTTGGAATTTGGGCTTACTCCACTGGTAAAGTCTATGTCAGAGAACGTCAGAAGAAATGTTGTGGGCTAATGTCTCAGTACTACTTCCTGGAAATAGGGGTAAGAATTGGAAGTGTAAAACCAGGTCTGCACCCTGGTTTCTAATAGAAAATAGAGGCAGAAGACAAAGTCCTACATTTCTAGATAACACTTAAATTACATGAGGATAGGCTCGCCCTTTAAATTAGGTTCTCCTGTCTACTAGTTTTCAGAGAGGACAGGCTTAGTGCCTTGGTGCCCAGTCTCCCTTCTACTTTTTGTTACAAAAGACAGGCCTTTTCCCTTGGGTCCGTGTTGCCAATACATATCCTCAGAAGGTAAGATGATGTAGTGTCTCCTTTGTAGTGAAAAGTCCACATCACTGAGAATTCACATTGACACTGAGAAGTCATTATTCTACCTGGAGCAGAAGGTGGCCGAGACAGCCTCCTAACTGTCCTCCAATTGAATGTTGTGTCCACATTACAAATCTAATTTGAAGTCAACGATATAGAAGGGTAGTCAATAATCTTTTCTGCGCCTCTAGTTTTGTCTGTCAGGAAAACTGCTTTATGTTCGTGGAGGCAACAGTCGCAAATTGCCGGCGTTGATAATTGGGCCTGAGTGTGCTGTGAGGCAGTGACTGCATAGTAGTGAAAACAATAACCACCATTTTTCTGTACTGTACGAAAAATGCTGAGTCATTATGAGGATACCATTTGATAGCTGCCACAGAATTTCTCTATTCCAAACCTGAATCTATGAATTCTGAGAGAGACTGGCTTAACCACCAGTAAAGAAAACTGAGATATTGACATTGAGGCAGTTCCATCAAGGTGTTCTGAAGAGGCTTATTTTAACCTAGCAGAGGAAAGTGACAGGAATCGCCTGGAAATCTCCTATCATAAATTTTGGAATCTCTCGATACTCATGGTAGCCCTCAAGAGACAGGCCTCAGGGCATCACAGGGAGACACGTGATATTGGATTGATTGTGTGGAGCTCACTTTGGAGTTGTCGTTTTTCATTTCTTGGAAAAATTTAGATAACCACTTTGAAAATAAAAATTTCTGGGTAACAGAGCATACAATGGGACTTCAATCGAAAGTTTATGTCTGCATGAGAAGGTTCGCTTGAGGACTGCGGCTAGGTTAACAATTTTTGTTAAATATATGAAGTTTGGTTTCATCTGTGCTCAGGCAACCTGCTGGAGCATTATGGAAGCTGCTGTCGAACATTAAGTGTGTTGATATTTGGAGACTGTGTCTGCTTGTGAAGCTACTTTAGACTGGTGTTAAGGGTAAGCGCCATTGTACTTTATTTTAGTGAAAATGCTGAGTCATTGTGAGAATATCTCTGAAAGGCTTCATGCGTGACTCCCTCACCTTTCTTTTCTGTGGAATTTTGAACGCTACAGTCAACAGGGAATTGCTTAAAGGACAATGACTCGATGCCGAATATTGAAAGTAAGAATTTAGAAGTCGCATTTGAAAACTCTTGTTTACATATAGAGGACAAAAAGTAAGGTTGAAATCACCAGAAAGTCACTTAGAAATCACTATGTAATCATGCAGTGACCAAGTAAATACCTGGTGGTATTCATATGGAGATCAAGGAATATCCCGCACTAATCTGGTATCTACCAAGTGAGCAGTCTTGTTTCTGTGGCCATAGGTTTTCACTTTACTTCGCAGAATGAACCACGCTTCGGAGCAAGAATCGAAATTGCAAACTAATTTACCTCATGTATGAGATTGACATGCTGTTGTGTGTTTAAACTTCCACCCATCATATCTCAGTTATGGCAGAGGACTGCCGTTTAGGATATGGAGTTCCAATCACTATTCATTTCCTTCCAAGAGTGTCTAGTGACTGTTTGCCAAGTCCTCTAACTAAAGATTCCTTATGTAAAGTTAGGCTAGATTCTATAGGCCAAGGTCTCCACTCTACTTCCTAGAAATAAGAGCGATACTTGCTTGAGATTCCAAGTTTACCAATCGAGTTTTGTAAAGAACACTATAGCCTTTGGCCATGTTTCTTAGTGCTCACTCATTCTTTTCTTACCATAAGAAAGGCTTGGTGCTGCAAAGTCTGGTCACCTTTCAATAATTGTCTAAAAAGAAAATTGGTAACATGGGGCCAGGTTATGGTGACTATACTGTTATGATGCCATAGGGTTGATGCCATCAGCCCAATTTCTATCACAAATATTTCAACAGATAAAGTCTTGGAGCCGTGCAACGAGTCTTCCATTCTTTCTCCTTCTAGGAGATGAGAGCTTGGTTCTGTAGGTGTCCACAAGAGTTTCAGGTAAGAATGGAAAGGTTGTATGGTTGTGGGCCTAGGTTTGAGACTGGACATTGTTATCAATTGGATGATATTGACGTTGTAGGCCTGGGCTTTCTCTATGTATTTTTAGAAGGTTCGAGCTTGTTTCAAATTTCTACAGTCTCACTTGTATTTTCTCTTCGATAAAGAAGCCTTTTGTTTTGAGACACTGAGTTCATGCCATATTTGTTTTCAGAGAGCTTGGAACTATTGGCTTACGCCACCCTTTCAGTCTATGTTGAAGAAAGTCAGAAGAAATGCTTGGGCTAATTTCTCAAACCTACTTTCTGGAAATAGAGGTAGGGATTGTACCTGTAACGAAGGACAGCACACTGGATCTCAATAGGAAAGGCAGGCAGGAGACAAGTTCCTAAGATTCGAATTAAGACTCAAATGACATGACGACAGAGTTGCCCTGTTGTTTAAGTTGTCTTATCTACTAGTTTTCACAGAGGATAGGCTTCATATCTTGGTTCCCAGTCTCACTTCTAAATTTTGTTTAAAAAGACAGGCCTTGTGCCTGATACCCAGGTCACCAATCCACATCCACACAAAGGAGGACGTTGGAGTGCTTTCACTGAAATGACGAGTGTATATAACTGACAAAATTCATATTAACACTGAGAAATCATTCAAATTATTGTGAACGAAGGTGGCCTAGACAGACCACCTTTGTAATAACTCTCAATAAATTTCATGTCAACATTACAAATCTTATGTGTGGTCAAGTGTATATGTGGGCAGACAATGATCATTAATTTGCCTCTACTTTTGTCTATTTGTAAGGAAAACTGCCTATATCAGTGGAGGCAGAATTCTCTCATTACCTGTGTTCAAAATTGAGCCTGAGTGTGCTGTGAGGGAGCGAATGGATAGCAGCTGAAAACATAGCTGCCATATCACTTTATTGTAGGAAAAATGCTGACTCATTGTGAGGATACATCTTCATTGCTAACGAAATGACTACTTAAGAATTTTTGTATATCAAACCACAGACTAAAAATCTGCAAGAGACAGGCTTAACTAATATGGCAAAATAGCTGAGATACTGACATTGAGGCAGTTTCTTCCACGTGTTCTGGAAAGGCTTCTATTAGCCTAGCAAGGTAATGAGGTGGAATCCGCCTAGAAATCTCATATTAAGAATGAGGAAATCTGTGATACTCATGAGGATTTCCCACGGGATTCACGTAACCAGGAAGAGACTGGCCTAGGAAAACACAAGAAAATCACATAAAATTGGGGTGATGGTGTGATGCTCACTTTTGTGTTACCTTTCTACATTCCTTAGTAGAATTCACAAGAGCACAGAGAAAATAAGATTATCTGTGTAACATAGCCACCTAAACGACCTTCATTCGAAAGGTCATGTATACATATGAAGACTTGCTTGAGGACGACGGCATAGGCTAACCGACACTTGTCGTACTTAACTGCTCTGAGTTTGTGTCTCAGGTCAAGCAACATGCTTGTATACAATTTGAGCAGCAGTCACGCATTAACCTTATTGAAACTTAGAGGCTGAGTCTGAATGATGAAGCAATCCTAGAGCGTTGGACACTCTAAGCGCCATTGTGCTGTATCGTAGCAGAAATGCTGAGTCATTGTGATCTTGACCATTAAGGGTTCTAGTGGGAGACCACACTCATTTTGAAGATGAACCATAGGCTACTACTTTTGAGAGGAAATTGTTTAAAGGTCAATGACTCAATGGTGAAAAATGAAAGAAAAGTGCTTATGAGACATGTTTTGAAAACAGTTGTTTGAGGATCAGTGAAGAGGAATAAGGTGAAAGTCACCTGAAATTTATGTAGTAATCACTAGAGAATCATGCGTCACTCATGTGAGTACCTCAAGGAATCATTCACATAGAGATTAAGGAAGACTCTGCAGGAGTCTAGATTCTACCAGGTGACTAGTGTTGTTGCTGTGGTTGTAGGTTTTCATATCACCTTTTACATGAATCAGGCGTCAGTTTGTGAAATAGTTTGCACTCGAGTATACCCTGCAAATGAGAGGAGTGTAGTGTTATGTATTCAAATGTCCACACAACTTACGTGATTTCCATCAGAAGCCTGGGTCCTGGAACATGGACGTTCATCAACATTTTATCCTACCAAGGATATACTGTTACAGCGTGCCACGTACTATATCTAAAGATCCATTAGATAAAGTTAGGCTAGATTATCTTTGCCAACGTCTCCACTCTATTTTCTGGAAATAAAAGCAATGCTTGGCCTTGCTTCAAGGCTCTCCTATTGATTAACTAATAAAAAAGTTCATGATTTGATCCAGGTTTTTTAATGCCAAGCTATGCTCTATTATCAGGGCAAAAGCTTGGTGCCGTAAGGTTTGGTCAACTTTCAATAATTGTCTAAAAGGAAAATAGGAGACGTGGAACCAGTTTGTGCTGAATGTACTGTGATGATGATACAAGTTGGTGTCATCGGCCCAATTTCTATCATAAATATTTTAAAGGGAGTACAGTCTTGGAGGTGTGCGCCGAGTCCTCCATTCTTCCTCCTCCTAGGAAATGACAGCTTTTTTCTATAGGCCAAATTGTTCACAGGTGTTTCAGGTAACAAGGGCTAGAATGGATGTGTGTGGCCTGGGTCTTGAGACTGGACATTGTTACAAATTGGATGGTCTTGACATTGTAGGTCCAGGCTTTAACTATGTCCTTTAGGCTGTCTAGGCTTGGTTCAGATTTCCACAATCTATGTTTTATTTTTTGTTCAATGAAGAAAGCTTTTGCTTGAGCCAGGGCTCCAAGCAACATTTGTTCACAGAAAACAGGCTTGGAATTTTGGCTTAGGCCACCCTCTGAATCTATGTTGGAGGTAGTCGGAAGATAAGTTGGGGCCAGAGTTTGTAGGCCTGGGCTTTCGCTATGTATTTTTAGAAGCTTTGCCCTTGTTTTATATTTCTACACTCACACTTGTATTTTCTCTTCCATGAAGAAGCTTTTTGCTTTCAGACAAGGAGCTCAGGCAATATTTGTTCACCAAAACAGGCTTGGAACAGTGGACTTAGGCAACTCTTTCAGTCTTTGTCAAAGAAAGTCAGAAGAAATGCTCTGGGCTAATTCTCAAATTTACCTTCTGGAAATAGAGTTAGGGATGTACCTGCAACCAGGGACAGCACACTGGATCCAAAAGTTAAGGCAGGCAGAAGACAAGGTCCTAAGTTTTGAGTTAAGACTCAAATTACATGAAGACAGACTTGCCCTGTCGTTTAAGTTCTCCACACTAAAGTTTTCAGAGAGGATAGACTTCATGCCTGTGTCCCAACCTCACTTCTAGTTTTTTTTTTTTTTTAAAAAAAAACAACAGGTCCTTGTGTTTTACGCCAACATCACCAATCCACATCCACACAATGGAAGATGATGGAGTGCTTTCATTGAAATGACGTGTGCATATAACGGACAACATTCATATCAATGCTGAGAAATCATTAAAATGCGTGGAACCGAAGTTGGCAAGACATTCTTCGTAATGACATCACATTCAATGTCATGTCCACATTAAAAATCTTATGCGAGGTCAACAGTATATGTAGGTGGTCGATGATCTTTAATTTGCCTCTACTTTTGTCTGTTTGTAAGGGAAACGGCCTCTATCAGTGAAGGCAGAAGTCGTCCATTAGCTGCATTCAAAATTGAGTGTGTTGTGAGGCAGCGAATGGATAGCGATTGAATCCATAGCCACCATATTGCTTTATTGTAGGAAAAATGCTGAGTCATTGTGAGATTACCTCTTCATTGCAAAAGGAACGGCTGCTTAAGAATTACTCTATAACAAACCGCAGACTAAAGATCTACAAGAGACAAGCTTCTAATATGGAAAAATAGCTGTGATACGGACATTGAGGCAATTTCTTCAACGTGTTCTGGAAAGGCATGTATTAGTCTAGCAGAGGTAATAAGGTGGAATTCACCTGGAAATCTCATACCAAGAATTAGGCTATCTTGCAATACTCATGAGGATTTTCCATGGGATTCTCGTGACTAGGAAGATATCGGACTGAGGGCAACACAAGAAAATCACCTGAAATTTGGATGATGGTGTGCTACTCCCTTTTGTGTTACCTTCTACATTCCTTGGTAGAATTCATATAAGCAATGAGAAAATAAGAATACCTATGTAACATAGCCACCTAAATGTCCTTCAATCAAAAGTTGATTTCTGGTTGAGAAGACCTACTTGAGGACGATAGCATAGGCTAACAGACCCTTGTCATAAGGAAACTGCCCAGAGGTTGCGTCTCTGGCCAGGCAATATACTTCTATACAATAGATGCAGCGGTCACACATTGAAATTTAGAGGCTCACTCTGAATGACAAAGCCACCCTAGAGCATTGGAAACTCTAAGTGCCATTATGCTGTATCATAGTAGAAATGCTGAGTCAGTGCGATCACACCCATTAATGGTTCTGGTGGGAGATCCATGCTATTAATGAATGTGAGCCGGAGGCTACTACTTTTGAGAAGAAAATGCTTAAAGGCCAATAACTAAATGCTGCAATATTGAACAGAGGAGCTCATGAGACATATTTGGAAAACAGTTGATGAAGATAGGGGAAGAGGAATAAGGTGAAAGTCACCTGAAATTCATGTAGGTTCACCAGGAAATGACACTGAAGTCAAGAGAATACCTGGATTCACATGGAGATCAAGGAAGACCCTGCAGGAAGCTTGAGTCTACCAGGTGATAGTATTTTTGCTGTGGCTATAGAGTTTCTCATTAGCTCTTACATGAATCAGGCTTCAGTTTGTGAAATATGTTGCACTCGAGTCTACCGTGTAAATGAGACCGGCATGGTGTTTTGTATTTCAACCTCCATACAACTTACCCGATTTCCCGCACAAGAGTGGGTCCTGAGACATGGGACCCCATCAACATTTTTTCCTATCAGGAAGGTCTTCTAACAGTGTGGCACGTACTATATCTAAAAATCCGTTAGGTATCATTAGGCTAGATTCTGTTTGCCAACATCTCCACTCTACTCCCTGGAAATAAAAGCAATGCTTGGCCTTGCTTCCAAGCTCTCCAATTGACTAACTAACAAAAAAGTTCGTTCTTTGATCCAGGATTTTTAAGGCCAAGCTGTGCTCTGTTACCAGTGCAAATGCTTGGTGCTGTAAGTTATGGTCACCTTTCAAAAATTGTCTAAAAGGAAAATTGGAGACGTGGAGTCAGTATGTGCTGAATGCATGCTATGATGATACAAGTTGGTGTGTGAGGCCCAATTTTTATCATAAATGTTTTCAGGGGAGAAGAGTCTTGGAAGCATGAACCGAGACCTCCATTCTTCCTACTCCTAGAAGATGGCAGCTTTGTTCTCTAGGGCAAAGTGTACACAAGAGTTTCAGGTAACAATGACCAGGCTGGATGTGTGTGTGGCCTAGGTCTTGAGACCGTTCATTTTTACCAAATGGATTGTCTTGACGTTGTGGACCAAAGCTTTAACTATATTCTTTAGGAGGTCACCGAGTGCTCAGCTTTCCACAGTCTCTATTTTAATTTCTTTTTTAAAAGAAGAAGGCTTTTGCTTGAGCCAGGACTCCAGGCAACATTTGTTCACAGAAAGCAGGCTTGGAAGTTTAGGCTTACACCACCCTTTCAGTGTATGTTGAAGAACGTCAGAAGAAATGTTGTGGGTTAACATCTCGGATCAACTTCCTGGAAATAGGGGTAAGAATTGGAAGTGTAAAACCAGGTCTGCACTCTGGTTTCTAATAGGAAATAGAGGCAGGAGACAAAAACCTACGTTTTTAGATAAGACTCAATTTACATGAAGACAGGCTTGTCCTTTGGATTAAGTTCTCCTGTCTACTAGTTTTCAGAGAGGACAGGCCTAGTGCCTTTGTGCCCAGGCTCCCTTCTATTTTTTGTTAGAAAAGACAGGTCTTTTGCTTTGGGTCCATGTCATCAATCCACATCCTCACAAGAGAAGATGATGTAGTGCTTTCTTTGAAGTGACAAGTGCATATAACTGAGAAAATTCATATCAACACTGAAAAAGCATTAGTATGTGTGATTCAGAAGGTGTCCGAGACAGACTTCGAACTGACATCCAATCAAATGTCATGTCCACATGACAAATATATTCTGAGGTCAATGGTATATGTGGGCAGTTAATGATCTTTAACTCACCTCTACTTTGGTCTGTTTGTCCGAAAAAGTGCCTATGTCAGTGGTGGCAGAAGTTGCACGTTGGCTGCATTTATAGTTGAGCCTGAGTGTGCTGTGAGGCAGTTAATGGATAGGGGTTGAAACCATAGCTGCCATATTGCTTTATTGTATCAAAAATGCTGAGTCATTGTGAGAATACCTTGCCACTGCAAAGAGAACCACTGCTTAAGAATGTCTCTATAACAAACCGCAGTCTAAAAATCTGCGAGAGACTGGCTTTACCAATTAAAAAAAAAAAAAAAAAGCTGAGATACTGACATTGAGGCAGTTTATTCAATGTGTTCTGAAAAGGCTAGCAGATAATGAGGTGGAAGTCATCTGAAAATCTCATACCAAGTATTAGAAATCTTGCAATACTCACAAGGCTTTCCCATGGGATTCACCGGACCAGGATTAGGCTGCCTAAGGGCAACACATGAAAATCACACGAAATTGTGGTGATGGTGTGGCCCTCACTTTAGGTTATCCTTCTACATTCTTTGGTAAAATTCACCTAAGCACTGAGAAAATCAGATTACAAGTGTAACATAACCACCTAACAGCCCTTCAATTGAAAGGTCATGTCCTCATGAAAAGACTTGCTTGGGGACAGCAACATTGGCTACCACACACTTGTCATTAGGCAACTGCCCTGAGGTTTCATCTCTGGTCAGGCAACTTGATTCTATACAAGGGGAGCAGCTATCACACATCAACCGCGTTGAAATTTAGATGCTGAGTCTAAATGACGAAGATACCTTAGAGCGGTGGAAACTCTAAGAGCCATTATGCTGCATTGTAGCAGAAATGCTGAGTCATTGTGAGCCTAACCATTGACAGTTCTGGTTGTAGATGCAAGCTATTCTTCAAGGTGAAAGTTCAAGAATTTTTTCAAACATCCACACAACTTACCCCAATTACGGCAGAGGATTGGATCCTGAGCCAATGATTTTCATCGACATTTTTCCCTACCAAGACAGTCTTGTGACCTCGTGCATCTATCTAAAGAACCATTAAGTAAAGTTAGGCTAGATTCTGTGTGCCAAGTTCTCCCCTGTACCCCTGGAAATAAAAGCAATACTTGGACATAATTCCAGGCTTTCTTATCGAGTAACTTACAGAATAGTTCAGGCTTTCATCCAGGTTTCTTAATGCCCAAACTATGTTAAATACCATGGGAAAGGTTTGATGCCATAAGGTAATGTGACATTTCAGTAATTGTGTAATAGGAAATTGGTGATGTGGAACCAGTTTGTGCTGAATATACTGTTATGATGACACAGGTTGGTGTCTTCAGCCCAATTTCTACCATAAATACTTTAAAGGGAGGAAAGTCTTGGAACCATATACCAAATTTTCCATTCTTTCTCCTTCTAGGGGATGGCAGCTTGATTCTGTAGGCCAAGGTATCCACAGTAGTTTCAGGTTGCTGGGACCAGACTGGATGTTTGTGGGCCTGGGTCTTCATACTGGATATTGTTACCAATTGGATGATCTTGACGTTGTGGCCCTGAGATTAACTGCTTCTTTGTAGGTGGTACAGGCTTGGTTTAGATTTCCACAGTCTCCATTTTATTTTTT
This sequence comes from Pteropus alecto, assembly GCF_000325575.1. Classification (NCBI taxonomy): domain Eukaryota; kingdom Metazoa; phylum Chordata; class Mammalia; order Chiroptera; family Pteropodidae; genus Pteropus; species Pteropus alecto. The sequence goes on from NW_006438875.1 coordinate 117,013, forward strand.
TTCTTTCATAAAAAACACTTTGCTTTGAGCTGGCTCTCCAGGCAACATTTGTTTACAGAGAACTGACTTGGAACTTGGACTACCACCATGATGTCAGTGTATTTCGGAGAACATCGGGAAAAATGCTGTGGGCTAATTTCTCTGATCTACTTCTTGGAAAAAGAGGTAGGGATTGAAACTGCAAAACCAAGGTCAGCATGCTGGTTGCTAATTAGAAATCGAGGCAGAAGACGAGGTCCTACATTTTTAGATAAGACTTAGATTACAGGAGGACAGGCTTACCCTTCGGAATAAGTTCTCCTATTTACTAGTATTTAGAGAGGACAGTCTTAGTGCAGTGTGTTTCAATCTCCTTTCTACTTTTTGTGCCTTGGGTTCGTGTTAACAATCAAAATAATCACAAGGGAGGATGATGTAGTGCTCTCTTTGTAGTGACAAGTAAGTATGACTGAGAAAATTCATATCAACAATGAGAAGTCATTAGTCTATATGGAGACTGCCTACTCTCTGTCCTCCAATCGAATGTCGTGTCCACAATACAAATCCCATTTAAAGTCAACAGTATATCCGGGAAGTCAATGATCTTTAATTCGCCTCTACTATTGTCTGTTTGTCAGGAAAACTGACCCATTTCAAGGAGGCAACAGTCGCACATTGAGCCTGAGTGTACTGTGATACAGCGACTAGATAGTGCTGGAAACAATAGCCACCATTTTTCTGTATTGTAGAAAAAATTATCAGTCATTGTGAGGATACAAGTTGATGGTGGAAAAAATGATTCCCTCAGAATTTCCCTATAGAAAACTTTAGACTACAGATTCTGAGAGGGAAAGGCTTAACCACCAGGGACAGAAAACTGAGATATTGACATTAAGGCTGTTGCATCAACGTGTTATGAAGAGGCTTAATTTAGCCTAGCCGAGGAATGTGAGGTGGAAGTACATGGAAATCTCAGCACAAGAAAGAGGGAATCTCACGATATTCATGAGGCTTTTCTGCGGGATTCACGTGACTGTCAAGAGACAGGCCTGAGAGCACCACAGGAGGTCATGTGATATTGGGTAGATGGTGTGGCGCAAACTTTTAAGTGACCTTTCTATATCCCTTGGTAAAATATAGATAACCACTGAGAAAATGATAGTGTCTGGGTAACATAGCCATTAACGGCCCTTCATTTCAAAGGTCATGTCTGCATGAGAAGGTTCGCTTGAGAATGGAGGCATGGGGCAACAGAAAATTGTTGTTAGATAAGTGTCCTTAGGTTTCATCTTTGGTAAGACAACCTGCTTGAATGCAATGGAAGCTGCTGTCGAATATTAACTGCATTGATATTTGGAGGCTTAGTCTCCTTGACGAAGCTACTTTAGAGTGATGTAAAATATAAGTGTCATTTTGCCGTATTATAACAAAAATGCTGACTCGTGGTGAGTATAACTCTGAATGGCTTCATGTGGGACTCTTACACTATTCTTTTATGCCGACTTTTGACCACTACTGTTGACAGGGATTTCGTTAAAGGCCAATGACTCAATACTGAATATTGAAAATAAGAGTTCATGAGATGAGTTTTTAAAACACTTTTTTGAAAATAAGGTAAAGAGTATAAGGTGGAAATCACCTGAAAATCAATAAGAAATCACTAGGGGATCACACAGAGATCAAGTAAACACCCGGTGGAATTCATATCGGGATCAAGGAATTCCCTGCACTAATCTGGTATCTACCAAGTACCAGTCTTATTGTCGCGGCCATAGATTTTCACTTTACTTCATAGAATGAACCAGCCTTCAGGCATCAATCATATTGGAAATAAATTGAGATTGGTGCGGTGTTCTGTTTTCAAACCTCCACCCAACTATGTCAGTTCTAGCAGAGGACACTTTCCTAGACCACAGACTTCCAACGATTTTTTTTTTTACCATGAATGTCTTGTGACCATTTGCCAAGTTTTCTGTCTCAAGATTTGTTATGTAAAGTTAGACTAGACTCTGCAGGCCAAGGTCTCCATTCTACTTCCTAGAAATAGGAGCAATACTTGGTTGTGATTCCAAGCTCCCCAATCAAGTTTTATAAAGAATAGTTCAGGCTTTGGCCAGGTTTCTTACTGCCCACGCTACCTTCTCTTACCAGAGGAAAGGCTTGGTGCTGCAAGATGTGGTAACCTTTCAATAATTGTTTAAAAGGAAAATTGGCAACTTGGGACCAGGTTGTGCTGAATGTACTGTTATGATTACACAGGGTTGGTGTCATCGGCCCAATTTCTATCATAAATGCTTTCAAGGGAAGACAGTCTTGGAGGCGTGCACCAAGTCGTCCATTCTTCTTCCTCCTAAGAGATGATAGCTTGTTCGTACAGGCCAAGGTGTCCACAAGAGTTTCAGGTACCAAGGGCCAGACTGGACTTGTGTGAGCCTAGGTTTTGAGACTGGACATTGTTACCAATTGCATGATCATGACGTTGTGGGCTTGGGCTTTAACTATGTCCTTTTTGGAGGTCCAGGCTTGGTTCAGACTTCCACATTCTCGGTTTTATTTTTTCTTCCCAAAAGAAGGCTTTTGCTTTTTGACAAGGACTTCAGGCCATATTTGTTCACAGATACATGGCTTAGAAGTATGGACTTATGCTACCCTTTTAGTCTGTGTTAGAAAAAGTTGTGAGCAATGATCTGGGATATTTTCTCAAATCCACTTTCTGGAAATAGAGGTAGGGATTGTAACTGAAACCCAAGACAGCATACTCGATCCAAATAGGAAATGCAGATAGGAGACAAGGTCCTAGGTTTCAAGATAAGACTCACAGTACATGAGCACAGTGTTATCCTGTGTTTTAATTTCTCCTATCTACTAGTTTTCAGAGAACATAGGCTTAGTACCTTGGTTCCCAGTTTCCCTTTTGCTTTTTCTTAGGAAAAGACAGGCCTTGTGTATTGGGCCCATGTCACCAATCCACATCCTCAGAAGGGAAAGTGATCTAGTGCTTTCTTTGAAATGACAAGTGTACATAACTGAGAAAATTCACATCAACACTGAGAAATCATTAGTATTTGTGGAACAGAATGTAATGAGACAGACTTTTACTGACCTCCAATCGAAGGTCATGTCCACATTATAATCTTATGTGAGGTCAACAGCATATGCAGGCAGTCAATTATTTTAATTCACCTCTACTTTTGTCTGTTTGTCAGGAAAACTGCCTTTGTCATTGCAGGCAGAAGTCGCACATTGGCTGCATTCATATTTGAGCCTGAGTGTGCTGAGAGGCAGGGAATAGATAGCGGTTGACCATAGATGCCATATTGCTTTATTATAAGAATAATGCTGAGTCATTGTGAGGATACATCTTCATTGCAGAAAGAAAGGTTGCTTAAGAATTTCTATATTCAAACCACAAACTAAAACCCTGCAAGTAACTGGCTTAACCCATATGGAAAAACATGCTGAGATACTGACATTGAGGCAGTTTATTCAACGTGTTCTGAAAAGTCTGTTTTAACCTAGCAGAAGTAATGAGGTGGAATTCGCCTGTAAATCTCATACCAAGAATTAGGAAATCTCACGATACTCATGAGGCTTTCCCGTGGGATTCACGTGACCAGGAAGGGATTTGAAATTGGGATGATGGTGTGGCACTCACTTTTGTGTTATCCTTCTACAATTCTTGGTAAAATTCACATCAGCACTGAGAAAATAAGATTACCTGTGTAACATAGCCACCTAATTGCCCTTCAATCGAAAGGTCATGTCTTCATGAGAAGACTTGCTTGAGAATGGCAGCATAGGCTAACACACACTTGTCATTAGGTAACTTCCCTGAGGTTTCATCTCTGATCAGGCAACCTGCTTGTATACAATGGGAGCAGCAGTCACACATTAACTGTGTTGAAATTTAGAGGCTTAGCCTGAATGACAAAGCTACCTTAGAGCGATGGAAACTCTAAGCACCATTATGTTGTATTGTAGCAGGAAATCTGAGTCATTGTGAACATAAACCTGAATGGTTCTTGTGGGAAATCCATGCTATTCTTAAAGGTGAACCTTAGTCTACTAGTGTCGAGAAGAAATTGCTTCAAGGCCAATGACTCAATGCTGAAATATTGAAAATAAGAGTTTATGTGATGTATTTTAAAAATACTTGTTTGAGAATAGAGGAAGAGAAATAAGCAGAAGTCACTCTAAAATCACATGGTAATCACCAGGGAATTATATGGAGAACAAGTGAATACCTGGAGGGATTTACATGAGAATCAAGGAAAAACCTGCAGGAATCTGGAGTCTACAAGGTGACTAGTCTCGATGCTGTGGCAGTAGGTTTTCACCTTACCTCTTTTAATGAATCTGCCTTCAGTTTGTGAAATGTTTTACACTCGTGTGTACCCTGTAAATGAGACCAGCTTTTTGTTGTGTATTCAAACGTCCACACAAATTACCCTAGTTCCGGCAGATGACTGGTTCCTGAGCCATTGACTTCCATCGATATTTTTTCTTACCAAGAATATCTTGTGACCGTTTGCCACTTCCTTGAACTAAAGATCCGTTAAGTAAAGTTAGGCTAGATTCTGTGTGTCAAGGTCTCCACTCTACTTCCTGGAAATAAAAGCAATATTTGGCCATGCTTCCAGACTCTTCAGTTGAGTAACTTACAAAATAATTCAGGCTATGATCCAGATTTCTTAGTGCGCAAACTATGTTCTATTACCGGAGGAAAGGCTTGGTGCTGTAAGGTATGGTCACTTTTTAATATTGTATCAAAGTAAAATTGGTGACGTGGAAACAGTTTAAGCTGAAAGTATGGTTATGATGACACATGTTGATGACTTCGGCCCAATTTCTAACGTAAATACATTTAAAGGAGGACATTCTTGGAACTGTGTACCGACTCATCCATTCTTCCTCCTCCTAGGAGATGACAGCTTGATTCTGTAGTCCAAGGTGTCCACATTAGTTTCAGGTAGCAGGGGCCACACTGGATGTTTGTGGGCCTAGATCTTCAGACTGGATATTGTTGCCAATTGGATAATCTTGACGTTGTATTCCTGAAATTAACTGCTTCCTTTTAGGTGGTCCAGGCTTTGTTCCTATTTCCACAGTCTCCGTTTTATTTTTTCTTTCAAAAAGAAGGATTTTGCTTTGAGCCAGAGCTCCAGGCAACATTTGTTCTCACAAAACAGGCTACCATTTCAGTCTAACTCAGAGAAAGTCAGAAGAGATGCTATAGGCTAATTTCTCAGATCTACTTCCTGGAAATAGGGATAGGGATTAGAACTGAAAAACCAAGGCCATCACCCTGTTTTCTAATAGGAAAAAGAGGCAGGAGAGAAGGTCCAAGGTTTGTAGACAAGACTCAAATTACATGAGGACAGGTTTGCCCTTGGGATTAAGTTCTTGAATCTACTTGTTTTCAGAGAAGACAGGCTTAGTGCCTTGGGTCCCACTCTCCCTTCTACATTTTGTTAGGAAAACACAGACCTTTTACTTTGAGCCCACATCACCAATCCAAAATTCACAAAAGAGGATGATGTAGTGCTCCCTTTGTAGTGTCAAAAGCATTTCACTGAGACAATTCACATTAACACTGAGAAGTCATTAGCCTACCTGGAGCAGAAGGTGACCAAGACAGCCCCTTATCTTTCCTCCACTCGAAATTTGTGTCCACATTATAAATCTAATTTGAAGTCAATGGTATATACGGGCAGACATTGATCTTACTTCTCTTTACTTTTGTCTGTTTGTCATGAAAAATGCCTATGTCAGTGGAGGCATAAGACGCACATTGCCTACATTCATAATTAAGCCTGAGTATGCTGTGAGGCAGCAAATAGATAGCAGTTGAAACTATAGTTGTCATTTTGCTTTATTGTAGAAAAAATGCTGAGTCATTGTGAGGATACCTCTTCATTACAAAAGAACGGCTCCTTAAGAATTTCTCTATATCAAACCTCAGACTACAACTCTTAGAGGGACGGGCTTAACCACCAAAAAAATACAACTGAGATATTGACATTGAGGCTGTTCCATCAACGTATTCTGAAGAGACTTATTTTAGCCTACCAGAGGAAAGTGAGGTGGACGTCGCCTGGAAATTTCATACCAAGAAGTAGGGAATCTCGTGAGACTCACGAGGCTTCCCTGTGAGATTCATGTGACCATCAAGAGACAGGCCTGTGGGAATCACAGGGAGTCATGTGATAGTGGATGGATGGTGTGGATCTCACCTTTGAGTTCCCCTTCTCCATTCCATGGTAAAATTTTGATAACCACTGAGAAAATGATAGCGTCTGTGTAAATTTGACACCTAACATCCCTTCCATTGAAAGGTCGTGTCTGCATGAGAAGGCTTGTTGAGGATGGTGGCATAGGTTAACAGACATTCGTTGTTAGAGAATTGGCCTTAGGTTTCATCTGTGGTCAGGCAACCTGCTTGAAGGCAATGATAGCTGCTGTCGAGTCTTAACTGCTTTGATATTTGGAGGCTGAGTCCACTTGATGAAGCTATTTTAGAGCGGTGAAAACTGTAAGCACCATTTTGCTATATATAACAAAAATGCTTAGTCACTGTGAGTATAACCTTTAATGGTTCTGGTGGCAGATGCACACTATTATTGAAGGTGAACCTTAGGCTACTACCATCGAGGAGAAATTGCTTAAATCCCAATGACACAAGGCAGAAATATTGAAAATAAGAGTTTATGAGACATGTTTTGAACAGACTAGTTCGAGAAGACGGGAGGAGGAAGAGGGGAAATCACCTGAAAATCATGTAGTCATCATCAGAGAATTATAGAGAAGTGAAGTGAATCCCTGGAGAGATTCATGAGTGGATCAAGGAAGACCCTGCCGGAATCTGGTGTGTACCAGGTGATTAGTCTTGTTGTGGTGGTGGTAGGTTTTCACCTTACCTCTTACAATGAATCAGGCTTCAGTTTTAGAAAAGGTATTGCCCTTCAGAGTACGTTGTAAATGAGACTGGCATGGCATTGTGTATTCAAAGGTCCATACAACTTACCCAATTTCCAGTAGAACTCTGAGTCCTGGACCATGGACTTCCATCGAAATTTTTTCCTACCAAAAATGTCTTGTGACTGTGTGCCACATCCTCTATCTGAAGATTTGTTAAGTAAATCTAGGTTAGATTCTGTGAGCCAAGTTTCCACTCTACTTCCTGGAAATAAAAGCAATGCTTGTCCGTGCTTCCAGGATCTCCAATCTAGTACTTACAAAACAGTTCAGGCTTCATCCAGCTATCTTAGTGCCCAAACTCTGTTCTATTACTGGAGGAAAGGATGGGTGCTATAAGGTAAGGTCACCTTTCAATAATTGTCTAAAAGGAAAACTGGTGGCGTGAAACCAGTTTGTGCTGAATGTACTGTTATGATGACAAAGGTTGGTGTCTTCAGCCCAATTTCTATCGTAAATACTTTAAAAGGAAGACAGTCTTGGAACCGTGCACCGAGTTCTCCATTCTTCCTCCTTCTACAGCTGACAGCTTGAATCTGTAGGCCAAAGTATCCAGAATAGTTTCAGGTAGCAGGGGCCAGGCTGGATGTTTGTGGGCCTAGGTCTTCAGACCGGATATTGTTACCAATTGGATGATCATGACATTGTGGCCCTGAGTTTAACTGCTTCCTTTTAGGTGGTCAAGTCTTGTTTCTAATTTCAACAATCTCCATTTTACTTTTTCTTCCATAAAGAAGTCTTATTCTTTAAACCAGGGCTCCAGGCAACATTTGTACAAAGAAAACAGACTTGGAACTTGGGCTTACGCCACCATTTCAGTCAAAGTAAGAGAAAGTTGGAAGACATGCTGTGGGTTAATTTCTCAGATCTCCTTTCTGCAAATAGTGGTAGGGATTAGAACTGCAAAAGCAAGGTCAGCACTGTGGTTCTTAATAGGAAATAGAGGCAGGAGACCAGATCTTAGGTTTCTAGATAAGACTCAAATTACATGAGGACAGGCTTTTTTTTTTAACATTAAATTTACCTATCTACTAGTTTTCAGAGAAGTCAGGCTTAGTACTTTGAGTTTCAGTCTCCTTTCTACATTTTGTGAGGAAAAACCAGGCCTTTTGCCTTGGGCCCGTGTCACCAATCCATATTCTCACAAGGGAAAATGATGTAGTGCCCCCTTTGGAGTTACAAGTGCTTATCCCTGACAAAATTAATGTCAACACTGAGAAGTCATTAGTCTACATGAAACAGAAGGTGGCCCAGACAGCCTGCTAACTGTCCTATCGAATGTCGTGTCCACATACAAATCTTATGTGAGTTTAACAGTATATGCGGCAGTCAATAAATTTAATTCGCCTCTACTTTTGTCTGTTTTTCAGGAAAACTTCCTATGTCAGTGGAAGCAGAAGTCGCAAAATGACATGGTTAATAATTGTGCCTGATGTACTGAGAGGCAGCAATCGATAGCGGTTGAAACCATAGATGCCACACTGCTGTATTGTAGGAAAAATGCTGAGTCATTGTGAGCATACCTCTTCATTGCAAAAGGAACGGCTACTTAATAATTTCACTATCTCAAACCACAGACTAAAAATCTATGAGACACTAGCTTAAACAATATGGAAAACAAGCTGAGATACTGACATTGAGGCAGTTTCTTCAATATGTTCTGAAAGGCTTGTATTAGCCTAGCATAGGTAATGAGTTGGAAGTCGCCTGGAAATCTCATACCAAGATTTAGAAAATGTCGCAATACTTACGAGGCTTTCCTATGGGATTCACGTGACCAGGAAGAGACTGGCCAGAGTGCAACACACGAAAATCATGTGAAATTAGGGTGATGGTGTGATGCTCACTTTTATGTTACCCTTCGACATTCATTGGTCAATTCACATAAGCACTGACAAAATAAGATCACCTGTGTAACATAGCCACCTAACCGCCCTTAAATCAAAAGGTCATGTCTGCATGAGAAGACCTGCTTGAGGTTGGCGGCATAAACTAACAGACACTTGTCATAAGGTAATTGCCTTGAGGTTGCATCTCTGGTCAGGCAACATGTTTGTATGCAGTGAGAGTAGCAGTCACCCATTAAACATGTTGAAATATAGAGGCTGAGTCTGAATGACAAAGCAAGCTTAGAGTGTTGAAAACTCTGAAGGCCATTATGCTGTATTGTACCAGAAATGCTGAGTCATTGTGATCATGATCATTAACGGTTCTGCTGGGAGATCCACACTATTTTTGAAGGTGAATCATAGGCTACTACTTTTCAGAAGAAATTGCTTAAAGGCCAATGACTCAATGCTGAAATATGGAAGATAAGAACTTATGAGACATGTTTCGAAAACAGTTCTTTGAGGATAGGCAAAGAGAAATAAGGTGGGTATCACCTGAAAATCATGTAGTACTCACCAGGAAATGACATTGAGTTCAAGTGAATACCCGGAGGGATTCCGTGGAGATCATGGAAGACCCTGCAGGAATCTAGAGTCTGCCAGGTAACTAGTATTTTTGCTGTGGCTGTAAGTTTTCACATTACCTCTTACACGAATCAGGCTTCAGTTTGTGAAGTGTTTTGCACTCGAGTCTACCCTGTAAATGAGACCAACATGGTGTTGTGTATTCAAACGTATACACAACTTACCATATTTCCGGCAGAAGATTGGGGCCTGTGACATGGAATTCCATTGACATTTTTCCCTACCAAGTAGGTCTTGTTACAGTGTGCCCCGTACTATATCTAAAGATTTGTTAGGTAAAGTTAGGCTAGATTCTGTTTGCTAACGTCTCCACTCTCCTTACTTGAAATAAAAGCAATACTTAGCCTTGCTTCTAGGCTCTCCAACTGAGTAACTAACGTAAAAGTTCAGGCTTTGATACAGGTTTATTTAATGCCAAACTATGTTTATTACCAAAGTAAATGCTTGGTGCTATAAGGTATGGTCACCTTTCAATAATTGTCTAAAAGGAAAACTGGTGATGTGGAACGAGACTGTGCTGAATATACTGTTACGATGACATGAGTTGGTGTCATCGGCCTAATTTCTATCACAAATGTTATGAAGGGAGTACAGTCTTTGAGGCGTGCACCGAGTCCTCCATTCTTCCTCCTCCCAGGAGATAAGAGTTTTGTTCTATAGGCCAAAGTGTTCACAAGGGTTTCAGGTAACAAGGGCCAGGCTGGATGTGTGTGGCCTACGTCTTGAGACTGAACATTGTTACCTTGAATGGTCTTAACATTGTGGTCCTTGATTTTAACTATGTCCTTTAGGAGGTCCATGCTTGGTTTAGATTTCCACAGTCTCCATTTTATTTTTTAATTCAATGAAGAAGACTTTTGCTTGAGCCAGAGCTCCAAGCAATATTTGTTCACAGAAAACAGGCTTGGAATTTGGGCTTTCACCACCTTTTCAGTCTATGTCAAGGAAAGTTGGAAGACATGTTGCGGGCTAATTTCTCAGATCTACTTCCTGGAAACAGTGGTAGGGATTGAAACTGCAAAACCAAAGTCAGCATCCTAGTTCCAAATAGGAAATAGAGGCAGGAGACAAGGTCCTAAGACTAGATAATACTCTAATTTAATGAGGACAGACTTGCCGTTTGGATTAAGTTCTCGTATCTATAAGTTTTCAGAGAGGATAGAAGGTGCCCAGACTTCCTTCTACATTTTGTTAGGAAAAGACAGGCCTTGCACCTTAGTCCCATTTCACCAATCCATATCCTCACAATGAAAGATGATGTAGTTTTCCCTTTGTAGTGACAAGTGCATATCACTGAGAAAATTCCTGTAAACACTGAGAAGTCATTAGTCTACATGGAGCAGAAGGTGGCAGAGACAGCTTCCTAACTGTCCCCAATCAAATGTCATGTCCAAATTACAAATATCATTTAAAGTCAATGGTATATGCAAGTAGTCGATGATCTTTAATTGGCCTCTTGTTTTGTCAGTTTTTCAGGGAAACAGCCTTGTGCTCGTGGAGGCAACAGTCGTCATTGGCGGCTTTGATAATTGAGCCCAATCTGCTGTCAGGCAGCAACTGTATATTGTTAGAAACAATAGCAGCCGATTTTCTGTATTGTAGAAAAAATGCTGAGTCATTGTGAGGATGCCAATTGATGGTGGAAAGAACAGCTGCCTCAGAATTTCTCTATACCATACCTCAAAATACAAATTCTGAGAGGGACTGCCTGAACCACCAAGGAAAGAAAACTGAAATATTGTCATTGAGGTGTTCCATCAATGTGTTCTGAATAGGCTTATTTTATTTAGCATAGCAGAGGAATGTGAGGTGAAAGTCACCTGGAAATCTCCTCACAAGAATGAGAAAATCTCATGATACTGACGAGGCCTCCCTGCGGGTTTCATGTGACTATCAAGACACAGATCTGAGGGCATCACAGGGAGTCACATGATATTGGGTTGATGGTGTGGCATCCATTTTTGAGTTACCCTTCTCCATACTTTGTTAAAATTTAGATAACCAATGAGAAAATGATAGTGTCTGTATAACATAGCCCCCTAATGACCCTTCGATCAAAGGATCATGTCTGCATGAAAAGGTTCGCTTGAGGACTGCGGCATAGGGTAACAGACAACTGTTGTTAGATAACTGGCCTTAGGTTTCAACTATGGTCAGGCAACCTGCTTCAGTGCAATGGAAGCTGCTGTCGATTATTAGATGTGTTGATATTTGCAGGCTTAGTCTATGTCGAATCTACTTTAGAGCGGTGTAATCTCTAAGCGCCATTTTGCTGTATTATAGAAAAATGTTGAATCATTGTGAGTATCACTCTGAACAGCTTCATGTGGGACTCCCGCACTATTCTTTTATGCTGAATTTTGACCACTACTGTCGAAAGGGAATTGCTTAAAGGCCAATGACTCAATGCTGAATATTGAAAATAAGAGTTCATGAGACAAATTTTTAAAACATTTCTTTGAAAATAGAAGAAGAATAATAGGGTGAAAATCATCTGAAAATCAATTAGAAATCACTAGGAAATCACTCAGAGATCAAAAAAAGACCCAGTGGAAATCACATGGCAATCAAGGCATACTCCACACTAATCTGGTATCCACCAAGTTACCTGTCTTGTTGCTGTGGCTGTATGTTTTCACTTAACTTTGTAGAATGAACCAGTCATAAGAAATGCACTGGGATAATTTCTCAAATCTACTTTCTGGAAAAAGAGGTAGGGATTGTAAATGCAAAACCCAGGACAGAACACAGCATTCCTCCCAAAAATGCAGGCAGAAAACAGGGTCCTAGGTTTTGAGATAAGACTCAAATTACATAAGGACAGACTTGCCCTGTGGTTTAAGTTATTCTATCTACTAGTTTTCAGAGAGGATAGGCTTAGTGACTTGGTTCCCAGTCTCCCTTCTACTTTTTGTTAGGAAAGTACAGGCCTTATGCCTTGTGTCCATGTCACCAATCCATATCCTCACAAGGGAAGATGATCTAATGCTTTATTTGATGTGACAAGTGCTTGTAACTGAGAAAATTCACATCAACACCGAGAAATCTTTAGTATGCGTATAACCGAAAGTGGCCCAGGCAGACTTTGTACTGACCTCCAATAGAATGTCATGTCCACATTACAAATCCTATGTGAGGTCCACGGTATATACAGGTAGTCAATGATCTTTAATTCTCTTTACTTTTGTCTGTTTGTCATGAAAACTGCCTATGTCAGTGCAGGCAAAAGACGCACAGTGACTGTGTTCATAGTTGAGCCTGAATATGCTGCGAGGCAGCCAATGGATAGCAGTTGAAACCATAGCTGCCATATTGCTTTATTGTAGGAAAAATACTGAGACATTTTGAGGATCTCTCTGCATTGCAAAAAGAATGGCTGCTTAAGAATGTCTCTATATCAAACCGCAGACTAAAAATCTGTGAGAGACTGGCTTCACTAATATGGACAAAAAGCTGAGATAGTAACAATGAGGTAGTTTCTTCAATGTGTTCTGAAAAGACTTGTATTAGCCTAGCCGAGGTAATGAGATGAAAGTCACCTGGAAATCTCATACCCAGAATTAGGAAATCTCGTGATACTCACAAGATTTTCCCACGGCATTCACGTGACCAGGAAGAGACCGGAGTGAGGGAAATATACGAAAATCATGTGGTGCTCCCTTCTATGTTACCCTTCTACATTCTTTGGTAAAATTCACATCAACACTGAGAAAATCAGATTACCTGTGTCACATAGCCACCTGACTGCCCTTCAATCGAAAAGTCATGTCTGCATGAAAAGACTTGCTTGAGGACAGTGGCATAAGCTAACACACATCTCGTTATGTAACTGCCCTGAGGTTTCATCTCTGGTCAGGCAACCTGCTTGTATACAATGGGAGCAGCGGTCACACAGTAGCCGCGTTGAAATTTAGAGTCTGAGCCTGTATGACGAAGCTGTCTTAGAGCAGTGGAAACCCTAAGCCCCATTTTACTGTTTTGTAGCAGAAATATTGAGTCATTGTGAGCATAACATTTAACGGTTCAGGTGAAAGATTCACACTATTCTTGAAGTGAACCTCAGACTACTACTGTTGAGAAGAAATTGCATAAAGGCCAATGAGTCCATGCTGAAAAATTGAAAAGAACAGTTTATGAGATATGTTTTGAAAACACTTGTCTGAGACTAGGGGAAGAAAAATAAGGTGGAAGTCACCTGATATTCATGTAATAATCATCAAGGATTTACATGGAGGTCAAGTGAATACCTGGAGGGATTCATGTGGAGATCAAAAAAGACTCTGCAGGAATCTGGTGTCTACCAGATGACTCGTCTTCTTGCTGTGGCTGTAGATTTTCATCTTACCTCTTACAGTGAATCAGGCTTCAGTTTCTGAAAACTTTTGTACTCGAGTGTACCCTGCAAATGAGACTGATGTGGTGTTGTGTTTTCAAATGTTCACACAACTTACCCTAGTTGCGCCAAAGGACTGGGCCTTAAGCCATGGACTTCCATCGACATTTTTTCCTACCAAATAGGTATTGTGACCGTGTGCTACAACCTTTATCTAAATATTGTTAGGCAAACAGGCTAAATTCTGTGTGCCAATGTCTCCACTCTACTTCCTGGAAATAAAAGCAATTCTTGACCGTGCTTCCAGGCTCTCAAATCAAGTAACTTACAAAACAGTTCAGGCTTTGACTCAAGTTTTTTAGTGCCTAAACTATGTTCCCTTTCCAGAGGAAAGGTTGGTGCTTTAAAGTATGGTGACCTTTCAATAATTGTATAAAAGGAAAATTGGTGACCTGGAACCAGTTTGTTCGAAATGTACTGTTATGATGCCATTGGTTGGTGTCTTCAGCCCAATTTCTATCACAAATACTTTAAAGGGAGGAGAGTCTTGGAACCATGCACCGAGTTTTCCATTCCTCCTCCTTCTAGGTGATGACTGCTTGATTCTCTAGGCCAAGATGTCTAGAGTAGTTTCAGGTAGCAGGGGCCAGGCTGGATGTTTGTGGGCCTAGGTCTTCAGACAGGATGTTGTTACCAATTGGATGATCTTGACGTTGTGGCCCTGAGTTTAACGGCTTCCTTTCAGGTGGTCCAGGCTTGATTCAGATTTCCACAGCCTCCGTTTTATTTTTTCTTCTATAAAGAAGTCTTTAGCTTCGAGGCATGTCTCCAGGCAACATTTGTTCACAGAAAACAGGCTTGGAACTTGAGCTTATGCCACAATTTCAGTCTATGTCTGAGAAAGTCGGAAGAAATGCTGTGCTCTAATTGTTTAAATCTACTTCCTGAAAATAAGGGTAGGGATTGGACCTGCAAAAAAAAAAAGTAAGTACCCTGGTTCATAACAGGAAATATAGGTAGGCATCAAGGTACTAGGTTTCTAGATAAGATTCAAATTTCATGAAGACAGGCTTGCCCTTTAAATTAAGATTTTCTATCTACTAGTTTTCAGAAAGGACAGGCTTAGTGCTTTGGGTCCAAGTCTCCCTTCTACTTTTTTGTTAGGAAAAGACAGGTCTTGTGCCTTGGGTTCATGTCAACAATCAATATAATCACAAGAAGGGATGATGTAGTGCTCCCTTTGTACTGACAAGTGCATATAACTGAGAAAATTCACATCAAAACTGAGAAGTCATTAGTCTACATGCAGCAGAACATAGCCGAGACAGTCTCCTAACTGGGCTCCAATCGAATGTCATGTCCACAATACAAATCTAATTTGAGTCAACAGTATATCCAAGCAGTGAAAGACCTTTAACTTGCCTCTAGTATCGTCTGTTTATCAGGAAAACTGACATATGTTCGTAGAGGCAACAGTCACAGATTTGCAGCATTGCCAATTGAGCCTAAGTGTGTACTGTGTTGCAATGACTGGATAGTGGTGGAAACAATAGCCACCATTGTTCTGTATTTTTCAGTCATTGTGAGGATACAACTTGATGGGAGAAAGAAAGGCTCCCTCAGAATTTTCCTATAGAAAACTTCAGACTACAAATTCTGAGAGGGAATGGCTTATCTACCAAGGACAGAAAACAGATATTGACATTAAGGCTGTTCCATCAATGTGTTATGAAGAGGCTTATTTTAGCCTAGCAGAGGAAAGTGAGGTGGAAGTCGCATGGAAATCTCAGCACAAGAGAGAGGGAATCTCACGATACTCACGAGGCTTTTCTGCGGGATTCACGTGACTGTCAAGAGACAGGCTGAGAGCATGACAGGAGGTCACATGATATTGGACAGATGGTCTGGCGCTCACCTTTAAGTTACTCTTCTCCACCCCTTGGTAAAATATAGATAACCACTGAGAAAATGATAGTGTCTGGATAACATAGCCATTAACTGCGCTTTAATTCAAAAGTCATGTCTGCATGAGTAGGTTCGCTTGAGTATGGAGGCATGGAGCAACAGAAAATTGTTGTTAGATAAATGGCCTTAGGTTTCATCCTTGGTAAGGCAACCTGCTTGAATGCAATGGAAGCTGCTGTCGAATATTAACTGCGTTGATATTTGGAGGCTTAGTCTCCTTGACGAAGCTACTTTAGAGTGATGTAAAATATAAGTGTCATTTTGCCATATTATAACAAAAATGCTGACTCATGGTGAGTATAACTCTGAATGGCTTCATGTGGGACTCTTACACTATTCTTTTATGCCGACTTTTGACCACTACTGTTGACAGGGATTTCGTTAAAGGCCAATGACTCAATACTGAATATTGAAAATAAGAGTTCATGAGACGAGTTTTTAAAACACTGTTTTGAAAATAGAATAAAGAGTATAGGGTGGAAATCACCTGAAAATCAATAAGAAATCACTGGGGGATCACGCAGAGATCAAGTAAACACCCAGTGGAATTCACATCAGGATCAAGGAATTCCCTGCACTAATCTGGTATCTACCAAGTACCAGTCTTGTTGTTGTGGCCGTAGATTTTCACATTACTCGTAGAATGAACCAGCCTTGAGGCATGAATCATATTGGAAATGAGTTGACCTTACATATGAGATTGGTGTGGTGTTCTGTTTTCAAACCTCCACCCAACTTATGTCAGTTCTAGCAGAGGACACTTTCCAAGACCACGGACTTCCAACGACTTTTTTTTGTTTTTTACCAAAAATGTCTGTGACCGTTTGCCAATTCCTCTACCTAAAGATTTGTTTGTAAAGTTAGACTAGATTCTGCAGGCCAAGGTCTCCATTCTACTTCCTAGAAATAGGAGCAATACTTGGTTGTGATTCCAAGCTCCCCAATCAAGTTTTATAAAGAATAGTTCAGGCTTTGGCCAGGTTTCTTACTGCCCACGCTACCTTCTCTTACCAGAGGAAAGGCATGGTGCTGCAAGATGTGGGAACCTTTCAATAATTGTTTAAAAGGAAAATTGGCAACTTGGGACCAGGTTGTGCTGAATGTACTGTTATGATTACACAGGGTTGGTGTCATCGGCCCAATTTCTATCGTAAACGCTTACAAAGAAGGACAGTCTTGAAGGCGTGCACCGAGTCCTCCACTCTTCCTCCTCGTAAGAGATGATAGCTTGGATGTACAGACCAAGTTGTCCACAAGAATTTCAGGTACCAAGGGCCAGACTGGACGTGTGTGAGCCTAGGTTTTGAGACTGGACATTGTTACCAATTGCATGATCATGACGTTGTGGGTTTGGGCTTTAACTATGTCCTTTTTGGAGGTCCAGGCTTGATTCAGATTTTCACAGTCTCCGTTTTATTTTTTCTTTCCAAAAGAAGTCTTTTGCTTTGAGACATGGACTTCAGGCCACATTTGTTCACAGATATAAGTCTTGGAAGTGTGGACTTATGCCACCTTTTTAGTCTATGATGAAGAATCTTGTGAGCAATAATCTGGGATAATTTCTCAAATCTACTTTCTGGAAAGAGAGGTAGGGATTATAACTGAAACCCAGGACAGCATACTCGATCCAAATAGGAAATGTAGGCAGGAGACAAGGTCCTAGATTTGAGATAAGACTCAAATTGCATGAGGACAGAGTTGCCCTGTAATTAATTTCTCTTATCTACTAGTTTTCAGAGAACATAGGCTTAGTACCTTGGTTCCCAGTTTCCCTTTTGCTTTTTCTTAGGAAAAGACAGGCCTTGTGTATTGGGCCCATGTCACCAATCCACATCCTCAGAAGGGAAAGTGATCTAGTGCTTTCTTTGAAATGATGAGTGTATATAATTGAGAAAATTCACATCGACACTGAGAAATAATTAGTATGCATGGAATAGAAGGTGCCAGGAGAGACTTTGTATCAACCTCCAATTGAAGTTCATGTCCACATTATAAATCTTATGTGAGGTCAACAGCATATGCAGGCAGTCAATTATTTTAATATGCCTCTACCCTTGTCTGTTTTTTTTTTTTTCAGGAAAACTGCCTTTGTCAGTGCAGGCAGAAGTTGCCCATTGGCTGCCTTCATAATTGAGCCTGAGTGTGCTGTGAGGCAGGGAATGGATAGCGGTTGACCATAGCTGCCATATTGCTTAATTGTAGGAATGTAGCTGAATCATTGTGAGGATACATCTTCATTGCAGAAAGAAAGGTTGCTTAAGATTTTCTGTATATCAAACTACAAACTAAAACTCTGCGAGAGACTGGATCAACCAACATGGAAAAAAGGCTGAGATACTGACATTGAAGCAGTTTCTTCAACATGTTCTGAAAAATCTTTTTTAACCTAGCAGAGATAATGAGGTGGAAGTTGCCTGGAAATCTCATACCAAGAATTAGGAAATCTAGCGATACTCATGATTCTTCCCCACGGAATTCACGTGACCAGGAAGAGACTTGCCTGAATGCAACACATGAAAAATACATGAAATTGAGGTGATGGCGTGGCGTTCACTTTTGTTTTACCGTTCTACAATTCTTGGTAAAATTCACATCAGCACTGAGAAAATAAGATTACCTGTGTAACATAGCCACCTAATTGCCCTTCAATCAAAAGGTCATGTCTGCATGAGAAGACCTGCTTGAGGTTGGCAGCATAGGCTAACAGACACTTGTTGTAAGGTAATTGCCCTGAGGTTGCTTCTCTGGTCAGGCAACATGTTTGTATGCGATTAGAGCAGCAGTCATCCATTAAATGTGTTGAAATTTAGAGGCTGAGTCTGAATGACAAAGCAAGCTTAAAGTGTTGGAAACTCTGAAGGCCATTATGCTGTATTGTACCAGAAATGCTGAGTCATTCTGATCATGACCATTAACAGTTCTGCTGGGAGATCCACACTATTTTTGAAGGTGAACTGTACACTACTACTTTTCAGAAGAAATTGCTTAAAGGCCAATGACTCAATGCTGAAATATGGGAAATAAGAGCTTATGAGACATGTTTTGAAAACAGTTCTTTGAGGAAAGGCAAAGAGAAATAAGGTGGATGTCACCTGAAAATCACATAGTATTTACCAGGAAATGACATTGAGTTCAAGTGAATACCTGGAGGGATTCCCGTGGAGATCAAGGAAGACCCTGCAGGAATCTAGTGTCTGCCAGGTGACTAATATTTTTGCTGTGACTGTAGGTTTTCATATTACCTCTTACATGAATCAGGCTTCAGTTTGTGAAATGTTTTGCACTCAAGTCTACCCTGTAAATTGGCGTGGTGTTGTGTATTCAAACGTCTACACAACTTACCATATTTCCGGCAGAAGATTAGGTCCTGTGTCATGGAACGCCATTGACATTTTTTTTACCAAGTAGGTTTTGTTACAGTGTGCCCCATACTATATCTAAAGGTTCATTAGATAAAGTTAAGCTAGATTCTATTTGCCAATGTCTCCACTCTCCTTACTGGAAATAAAAGCAATGCTTGGCCTTGCTTCTAGGCTCTCCAACTGAGTAACTAACATAAAAGTTCAGGCTTTGATACAAGTTTTCTAATGCCAAACTATGTTTATTATCAAAGTAAATTCTTGGTGCTGTAAGTTATGGTCACCTTTCAATAATTGTCTAAAAGGAAAACTGGTGATGTGGAATGCATTTGTGCTGAATGTACTGTTATGATGACACAAGTTGGTGTCATCGGCCTAATTTCTATCACAAATGTTTTGACGGAGTACATTCTTTGAGGCGTGCACTGAGTCCTCCATTCTTTCTCCTCCTAGGAGATGACAGCTTTGTTCTAATGGCCAAAGTGTTCACAGGAGTTTCAGGTAACAAGGGCCAGGCTGGATATGTGTGGCCTAGGTCTTCAGACTAGACATTGTTACCTTGGATGGTCTTGCGGGCCTTGATTTTAACTATGTCCTTTTTGGAGGTCCAGCCTTGGTTCAGATTTTCACAGTCTCTTTATTTTTTTCTTCAATGAAGAAGGCTTTTGCTTGAGCCAGGTGTCCAGGCAACATTTGTTCACAGAAAACAGGCTTGGAATTTTGGCTTCCGCCACCCTTTCAGTCTTTGTCGAAGAAAGTCTAAAGAGATGTTGTAGGCTAATATCTCAGATCTACTTCTAAGAAATAGGGGTAAGAATTAGAAGTGCAAAACCAGGTCTGTACCCTGGCTTCTACTAAAAAATAGAGAAAGGAGACAAGGACCTACGTTTTTAGATAAGACTCAATTTACATGAGGACAGGCTTGCCTATTGGATTAAGTTCTCATGTCTACTACTTTTCAGAGAGGACAGGCTTAATGCTTTGGTGCCCAGTCTCTCATCTACTTTTTGTTAGAAAAGACATTCCGTATGCCATGGGTCCATATCACCAATCCATATCCTCAGAAGGGAGAATGATGTAGTGCCTCCTTTGTCCTGACAAGTGCATATCGCTGAGAAAATTCACATTGACACTGAGAAGTCATTGTTCTACCCGGAGTAGAAGGTGGCTCTGACAGCCTTCTAACTGTCCCCCAATCGAATGCCGTGTCCACATTACAAATCTAACTTGAAGTCAATGGTATATGTGGGCAGTCAATGATCTTTCCCATGCCTCTGGTTTTGTCTGTTTGTCAGAAAAACTGCCTAGTATTCGTGAAGCAACAATCGCAAATTGTCGGCATTGATAACTGTGCCTGAGTGTGCTGTGAGGCAGTGACTGCATAGTGATGGAAACAACTACCACCATTTTTCTGTACTGTATGAAAAATGCTGAATCATTCCATTTGATGGCAAAAGAATGGCTGCCTCAGAATTTCTCTATTCCAAACCTGAGTCTAAGAATTCTGAGAGGGACTAGCTTAACCACCAAGGAAAGAAAATAGAGATATTGATATTTAGGCTGTTCCATCAAGTTGTTCTGAAGAGGTTTATTTTAGCCTAGCAGATGAAAGCAAGGTGCAAATCACCTGGAAATCTCGTACCAAAAATTAGGGAATCTCGCGATACTCACGATACTTCCCTATGGGATTCACGTAGCCCTCAAGAGACAGACCTGTGGGCATCACAGGGAGTTAGGTGATATTGAGTTGATGTGTGGAGCACACTTTGACGTTGCACTTCTTCATTCCTTCGTAAAATTTAGATAACCACTTTGAAAATGAAAGGGTCTGGGTAACACAGCACACAACGGCCCTTCAATCATATGTTTCTGTCTGCTTGAGAAGGTTTGCTTGATGACTGTGGCTCAGTTAACAGACAATTTTTTTTAATTATTTGTATTTTGGATTCATCTGTGTTCAGGCAACCTGCTGGGACACAATGGAAGCTGCTGTTGAACATTAAGTATGTTGATATTTGGAGCCTCATTCTGCTTGACAAAGCTACTTTAGGCTGGTGTGAAGTGTAAGTGTCATTTTGCTGTATTATAGCAAAAATGATGAGTCATTGTGAGAATAACTCTGAAAGGCTTCGTGTGGGACTCCTGCACTTTTCTTTAATGCGAAACTTTGGATACTACTGTAGACAGGGAATTGCTTAAAAGCCATGACTCATTGCTGAATATTGAAAGTAAGAGTTTAGATTTTGGGTTTTGAAAACACTTGTTTACATATAGGTGACAAAATATAAGATAGAAATCACCTGAAAATCACTTAGAAATCACTAGGTAATCATGAAGTGATCAAATAAACACCGACTGGTATTCATATGGGGATCAAGGAATACGCAGAACTAATCTGGTATCTACCTGTCAAGTGACTCGTCTTGTTTCTCTGACCATAGGTTTTCATTTTACTTCACTGAATAAACCCTGCTTCAGACTATGAATTGTATTGAAAAGTAGTTTACCTTGTATATGAGATTGACAGGTTTGTTTCCAAACATCCACCCATCTTATCGCAGGTCAACCAGAGGACTGCTGCCTATGACATGGACTTTCTACGACTACTCATTTCCTTCCAAGATGTCTACTGACTTTTTGCCAAGTCCACTACATAAAGGTTCCTTATGTAAAGTTAGGCTAGATTCTGTAGGTCAAGGTCTACACTCTACTTTCTACAGAGAGGAGCAATAATTGGTTTAGATTCCAAGCTCCCTAATTGAGTTTTATAAACAACAGTACAGGCTTTGGCCTAGTTTTTTAGTACCTACACATCCTTTTCTTACCAGAAGAAAGGCATGATACTGCAAGGTCTGGTCACTTTTTAATAATTGTCGATAAGGAAAATTGGTAACGTGGGACAAGGTTTTGCTGAGTGTAATGATGACACAGGGTTGATGCAATCAGCCCAACAGACTTGGAGCCATACACTGAGAACTCCATTCTTCCTCCTCTTAGGAGATGACAACTTGGTTCTATAAACACAGGTGTCCACAAGATTTTTAAGTAAAAAGGGAAAGTTTGTATGATTGTAGGACTAGATTTGAGACTGGATATTATTACCAATTGGATGGACTTGACTTTGTAGGCCTGGGCTTTCACTATGTATTTCTAGAAGTTTTGGGCTTGGTTCAGATTTCCTGGTCTCACTTGAATGTTCTCTTCCATAAAGAAGCCTTTCGCTTTGAGAAAAGGAGCAAGGGCAACATTTGTTCACCAAAGCAGGCATGGAGCAGTGGTCTTATGCAACCCTTTCAGTTTATGTTGAAGAAAGTCTAAAGAAATGCCCTAGGCTGATTTCTCAAATCTACCTTCTGGAAATAGAGGTAATAATTGTACCTGCAACCAGGAACAGCACACTAGATCCAATTGGAAATGCAGGCAAAAGACAAGGTCCTAAGTTTCGAAGACTCAAAGTACATGAAGACAGACTTGCCCCATTGTTTAAGTTCTCCACTCTACTAGTTTTCAGAGAGGATAAGCTTCATGCCTTGGTACCCAGTGCCACTTCTACTTTTTTTAAAAGAAAAAAGACAGGCCTTGTGTTTTACACCAACGCCACCAATCTACATCTACACAATGGAAGATGATGGAGTGCTTTCATTGAAAAGACGAACAAAATTCATATCAATGCTGAGGAATCATTAAAATGTGTGGAACCGAAGGTAGGTGAGACAGACTTCATACTGACGTCACATTAAATGTCATGTCCACATTAAAACTCTTACGTGAGGTCAACAGTATATGCAGGCTGTCAATGATCTTTAATTTGCCTCTACTTTTGTCTGTTTGTAAGGAAAATGGCCTCTATCAGTGGAGGCAGAAGTCCTCCATTAGCTGCATTCAAAATTGAGCCTGAGTGTGCTGTGAGGCAGCGAATGGATAGCAATTGAATCCATAGCTGCCATATTGCTTTATTGGAGGAAAAATGCTGAGTCATTGTGAGGATATCTCTTCATTACAAAAGGAATGGATGCTTGAGAATTACTCTATAACAAACAGCAGACTAAAGATCTATGAGAGACTTGCTTAATGAGTACGGAAAAATAGGTGAGATACTGACATTGAGGCAGTTTCTTCAACGTGTTCTGGAAAGGTTTGTATTAGTATAGCAGAAGTATTGAGGTGGAATTCACCTGGAAATCGCATACCAAGAATCAGGAAATCTCGTGATACTCACGATTTCCCGTGTGATTCATGTGACCAGGAAGAGACTAGCCTGAGGGCAACACAAAAAATCACTTGAAATTTGGGTGATGATGTGCTGGTCCCTTCTGTGTACCCTTCTACATTCATTGGTAGAATTCATATAAGCACTGAGAAAATAAGATTACCTGTGTAACATAGCCACCTAACTGCTCTGAGGTTGCATCTCTGGCCAGGCAACATGCTTCTATGCAATGGGAGCAGCAGTCACATATTAACCCCATTGAAATTTAGAGGCTCACTCTGAATGACGAAGCCACCCTAGAGCATTGGAAACTCTAAGCGCCTTTATGCTGTGTAGTAGCAGAAATGCTGAGTCATTGCAATAATATCCATTTACGATTCTGGTAGGGGTTACATGCTATTTTTTAATGTGAACCGGAGGCTACTACTTTTGAGAAGAAATTGCTTAAAGACCAATGACTAAATGCTGAAATATTGAACAGAGGAGCTTATGAGACGTATTTGGAAAACAGTCGATGAGGACAGGGGAAGAGGAATAAGGTGGAAGTCGCCTGAAATTCATGTAGGTTCACTGGGAAATGACATTGAAGTCAAGTGAATACCTGAAGTGATTCACGGGGAGATCAAGAAAGACCCTGCAGGAATCTTGTGTCTACCAGGTGACTAGTATTTTTGCTGTGGCTGTAGGGTATCTCATTACCTCTTACATGAATCAGGCTTCAGTTTGTGAAATAGGTTGCACTCAAGTCTACCCTGTAAATGAGACCGGCGTGGTGTTTTGTATTCCAACCTCCATACAACTTAACCCGATTTCCCTCACAAGAGTGGGTCCTGGGACATGGATCTCCATCGACATTTTTTCCTACCAAGAAGGTCTTGTTACAGCTTGTCACTTACTATATCTAAAGATCTGTTACATAAAGTTAGGCTAGATTCTGTTTGCCAATGTCTCCACTCTACTTAATGGAAATAAAAGCAATGCTTAGCCTAGCTTCCAGGCTCTCCAATTGACTAACAAAAAAGTTTAGTCTTTGATCCAGGTTTTTTAAGGCCAAGATATGCTCTGTTACCAGGGCAAATGCTTTGGTGCTGTAAGGTATGGTCACCTTCAAGAACTGTCTAAAAGGAAAATTGGAGACATGGAATCAATTTGTGCTGAATGCATGTTATGATGATACAAGTTGGTGTGATAGGCCCAATTTTTATCATAAACGTTTTCTGGGGAGAACAGTCTTGGAGGTGTGAACCAAGTCCTCCATTCTTCCTACTCCTGGAAGATGGCAGCTTTGTTCTCTAGGCCAAAGTGTTCACAAGAGTTTCAGGTAATAAGGGCCAGGCTGGATGTGTGTGTGGCCTAGGTCTTGAGACTGGTCATTTTTAACAAATGTATGGTCTTGACTTTGTGGGCCAGGGCTTTAACTATGTTCTTTAGGAGGTCCAGGCTTGGTCAGATTTCCACAGTCTCCATTATAATTTTTTTTTTAAAGAAGAAGGCTTTTGCTTGAGCCTGGGCTCCTGGCAATATTGGTTCACATAACACGGGCTTGGAATTTTGGCTTACGCTACGCTTTCAGGCTATGTCGAAGAGTGTCAAAAAAAGTTGTGGGCTAATATCTCAGATCTGTTTCCTGGAAATAAGGGTAAGAATTGGAAGTGTAAAACCAGGTCTGCACCCTGGCTTTTAATAAAAAAAAATAGAGGCAGGAGACAAGGACTTACATTTTAGTAAGATTCAATATACATGAGGATAAGCTTGTCCTTTGGATTAAGTTCTCCTGTCTACTTCTTTTCAGAGAGGACAGGCTTAGTGCCTTGGTGCCCAGTCTCTCTTCTACATTTTGTTAGAAAAGACAGGCCTTTTACCTTGGGTCCGTGTCTCCAATCTATATCCTCAGAAGCAAGGATAATGTAGCGCCTCCTTTGTAGTGACAAGTGCATATCGCTGAGAAAATTCACATCGACACTGAGAAGTCATTATTCTACCAGGAGCAGAAAGTGGCCGTGACAGCCTCCTAACTGTCCTTCAATCGAATGTCGTATCCAATTACAAATCTAATTTGAAGTCAAATCTAATTTGAAGTCAAAATATGCGGGCAGTAAATGATTCTTTCTGGGACTCGAGTTATTTCTGTTTGTCAGGAAAACTGCCTTATGTTCATGGAGACAACAGTTGCAAATTGCTGCCGTTGATAATTCTGTTTAGTGTGCTGTGAGTTAGCGACTACATAGTGGTGGAAACAATGTCCGCCATTTTTCTGTAATGTATGAAAAATGCTGAGTCACGGTGAGGATACCATTTGATGGCTGAAAGCACGGCTGCCTCAGAATTTCTCTATTCCAAACTTGAATCTACGAATTCTGAGAGGGACGGGCTTAACCACCTAAGAAAAAAAACTGAGATATTAACATAGAGGCTGTTCCATCAAGGTGTTCTGAAGAGGCTTATTTTAGCCTAGCAGAGGAAAGTGAGGTGGTCATTGTCTGGAAATCTCGTGCCAAGAATAAGGGAATCTCGCGATACTCACGATATTTCCCTATGAGATTCAGGCAGCAGTCAAGAGACAGGACTGAGGGCATCACAGAAAGTCACGTGATATTGGGTTGATGATGTGGAGCTCAGTTTTGAGATACTCTTCTTCATTCCTTGGTAAAATTTAGTTAAGCACTTTGAAAATGAAAGGATCTCGGTAACATAGCACATAACGGCCCTTCAATCGAAATTTTCTGTCTGCATGAAAAGGTTTGCTTGAGGACAATGCCTAGGTTAACAGACAATTTTTGTTAAATACCTGGAGTATGGTTTCATCTGTGTTCACACAACCTACTGGGACACAATGGAAGCTGCTGTTGAAAATTACCTGCGTTGATATTTGGAGGGTGAGTCTGCTTGATGAAGCTACTTTAGACCAGTGTAAAATATAAGCGCCATTTTGCTGTATTATAACAAAAATGCTGTCGTTGTGAGAATAACTCTGAAAGGCTTCATGTGTGACTCTTGCACTTTTCTTTAATGTGAACTTTGGACACTACCGTCGACAGGGAATTGCTTAAGGGCCAATGACTCAATGCTGATAATTGAAAGTAAGAGATTAGAAGTTGAGATTTGAAAACACTTGTTTACATATAGGCGATGAAAAGTAAGGTGGAAATCACCTAAAAATCACTTAGTAATCATTAAGTATCATCCAGGAATCAAGCGTACACCTGGTGGAATTCACGTGGGGATCAAGGAATAACCCGCACTTATCTGGTATCCACCAAGTGACCAGTCTTGTTTCTTTGGCCATAGGTTTTCACTTTACTATGCAGAATGAGCCAATCTTCAGAGCATGCATCGTATTGCAAACTAGTTTACCTTTTATATGAGATTGATGTGCTGTTGTGTTTTCAATCGTCCATCCCTGCTATCCCAGTTCTGGCAGAGGACTGCCATCTAGGATATGGACTTCCAACGACTATTCATTTTCTTCCAAGTGTGTATAGTGACCGTTTGCCAAGTCCTCTACCTAAAGATTTCTTATGTAAATTTATGCTAGATTCTGTGGACCCCAGTGTACACTCTAATTCCTAGAAATAAGAGCAATACATGGTTGAGATTCCAAGCACCCCAATCAAGTTTTATAAAGAACAGTACAGGCTTCGACCAAGTTTCATAGTGACCACACACCCTTTTCTTACCAAAAGAAAGGCTTGATGCTGTAAGGTCTGGTCACCATTCAATAATTGTCTAAAGAAAAATTGGTAATGTGGATTAAACTTTTGCTGAATTTACTGTTATTATGACACATGGTTGATGCTATCGGACTAATTTCTATCACAAATATTTCAAGGGAGTACAGTCTTAGAGCCGTGCACTGAGTCCTCCATTCTTCTTCCTACTAGAAGATAACAGCTTGGTTCTATAGGCCAAGGTTTCCACAAAAGTTTCAGGTAAGAAGGGAAAGGTTTAATGGTTGTGGGCCTAGATTTGAGACTGGATATTATTACCAATTGGATGGTCTTGATGTTGTAGGCCTGGGATTTCACTATATATTTTTAGGAGGTTCGGGCTTGGTTCATATTTCAACAGTCTCACTTGTATTTTCTCTTCCATGAAGAAGCCTTTGCTTTGAGACAAGGAGTTCAGTCAACATTTGATCACCGAGAACAGGCTTGAAACTGTGGGCTTGCGCCACCCTTTCAGTCTTGTTGAAGAAAGCAAGAAGAAATCCTCTGGGCCAATTTTCAAATCTACTTTCTGGAAATAGAGATTGGCATTGCACCTGCAACCAAGGAAAGCACACTGCCGCTCAATAGCAAAGGTGAGCAGGAGACAAGGTTGTAAGTTTCGAATTAAGACTCAAATTACATGAAGACAGACTTGCCCTGTTGTTTAAGTTCTCCTATCTACTACTTTTCAGAGATGATAGGCTTTGTAATCGGTTCCCAGTCTCACTTCTACTTTTGTTAAAAAAGACAAGCCTTGTGCCTTACGCCCACATCACCAATCCACATCCACGCAATGGAAGATGATGGAGTGCTTTCATTGAATTGACGAGTGCATATAACTGACAAAATTCATATCAACACTGAGAAATCATTAAAATGCATGGGATCAAAAGTGGCCGGGACAGACTTCGTAATGACCTCTCATTAAATGTCATGGCCACGTTACAAATCTTGTGTGAGGTCAAGAGTATATGCGGGCAGTCAATGATCTTTAATTTGCTTCTACTTTTGTCTGTGTCTAAGGAAAACTGCCTATATCATTGGAGGTAGAATTTGCCCATTAGCTGCCTTCAAAATTGTGCATGAGTGTGCCGTGAGGCAGCGATGGATAGTGGTTTAAACCGTAGCTGCCATATCGCCTTACTGTAGGAAAAGTGCTGAGTCATTGTGAAGATACCTCTTCATTGCAAAAGGAGCTGCTTCTTAAGAATATCTCTATATCAAACCGCAGACTAAAAATCTCTGAGAGAGTGACTTAACTAATATGGAAAAATAGCTGAGATACTGACATTGAGGCAGTTTCTTCAATGTGTTCTGGAAAGCTTTGTATTAGCCTAGCAGAGGTAATAAGGTAGAAGTCGCCTGGAAATCTCCTACCAAGAATTAGGAAAACTCGAGATACTCACGAGAATTTCCCATGGGATTCACGTGACCAGGAAGAGTCTGGCCTGAGGGCAACACAAGAAAATCACGTGAAAGTTGATTAATGGTGTGGTACTCCCTTTTGTGTTACCCATCTACATTCCTTCAGAGAATTCACATAAGCACTGAGAAAATAAGATTACCTGTGTAACATAGCCACCTAACCACCCTGCAATCATGTCTGAATGAAAAGACTTGCTTGAGTACGGCGGCATAGGATAACAGACACTTGCCTTATTGTAACTGCTCTGATGTTGCATCTCTGTCAGGCCACATGCTTGTATACAATGAGAGCAGTGGTCACACATTAACCCTGTGAAATTTAGAAGCTGAGTATGAATGAAGAGCAACCCTAGAGTGTTGGGAACTCTAAGTGCCATCATGCTGCATCATAGCAGAAATGCTGAGTCATTGTGACCATGACATTAACAGTTCTGGTGGCAGATCTACACTATTTTTGAAGGTGAACCATAGACTACTACTTTTGAGAGAAAATTGCCTAAGGGACAATGAATCAATGCTGAAATATGGAAGATAAGAGCTTATAAGACATATTTTGAAAACAGTTGTTTGAGGATAAGGGAAGAGGAATAAGGTGGAAGTCACCTGAAATTCACGTAGTACTCACCAGGAAATTACATGGAGTTCAAGTGAATAACTGGAGGGATTCACGTGGAGATCAACGAAGACCCTTCAGGAATATAGAATCTACCAGGTGACTAGTACTGTTGCTGTGGCTGCAGGTTTTCACATTACCTCTTACATGAATCAGGCTTCAGTTTGTGAAATGTTTTGCACTCGAGTGTACCATGCAATGGGACTGGCGTAGTGTTGTGTATTCAAAAGTCCACACAACTTACCCGATTTCCACCAGAAAACTGTGTCCTGGGACATGGACCTCCATCGACATTTTTTCCTACCAAGAAGGTGTTGGTACAGCGTGCCACTTACTATACCTAAAGGTCCATTAAGTAAAGTTAGACTAGATTTTGTTTGCCAATGTCTCCACTCTACTTCCTGGAAATAAAAGCAATGCTTGGCCTAGCTTCCCGGCTCTCCAATTAACTAATGAACAAAAACTTTCTAACTTTGATATAGGTTTTTTAATGCCAAGCTATGCTCTATTACCAGGGTAAATGCTTGGTGTGTAAAGTATGGACATCTTTCAAGAATTGTCTGAAATGAAAATTGGAAACATGTAACCAGTTTGTGCTGAATGTACGGTTATGATGATACATGTTGGTGTCATCGGCCCAATTCCTATCATAAATGTTTTCAAGGGAGTACAGTTTTGGAGGATTGCACCGAGTCCTCCATTCCTCCCCCTCCTAGGAAATGACACCTTTGTTCCATAGGCCAAAGTTTTCACAAGAGTTTCAGGTAACAAAAGCCAGGCTGGATGTGTGTGGCCTAGGTCTTGAGACTTGACATTGTTATCAATTAGATGGTCTTGAAGTTGTGGACCCGGGCATTAACTATGTCCTTTATGAGGTCAAGGTTTGGTTCACATTTCCACAGTCTCTGATTTATTTATTTATTTTTCAATGAAGAAGGCTTTTATTTGAGCCAGGGCTTCAGGCAACATTTGTTCAAAGAAGACAGGCTTGG
Organism: Pteropus alecto; assembly: GCF_000325575.1. Taxonomy (NCBI): domain Eukaryota; kingdom Metazoa; phylum Chordata; class Mammalia; order Chiroptera; family Pteropodidae; genus Pteropus; species Pteropus alecto. Next base: position 147,045 of record NW_006438875.1, read on the forward strand.
AAATTTGGCTTACTCCATCCTTTCACTCTATGTTGGAGAAAGTCGGAAGAAATATTGTAGGCTAATAACTCAGATCTACTTCTTGGAAATAGAGATAGGGAATAGAACTGTAAAACCAGGTCTACACCCTGATTTCTAATAAAAAAAAAATAGAGGAAAGAGACAAGGCATGTATTTCTAGATAAGACTCAAATTACATGAGGACCAGCTTGCCTATTGGATTAAGTTCTCATGTCTACTGGTTTTCAGAGAGGACAGGTTTCATGCCATGGTACCCAGTCTCACTTCTAGTTTTTGTTAGAAAATACAGGTCTTTTGCCTTGGGTCTGGATCACCAATCCAAATTCTCAGAAGAACGATAATGTAGTGCCTCCTTTGTAGTAACAAGTGCATATCACTGAGAAAATTCACATTGACACTGAGAAGTCATTACTCTACCTGGAGCAGAATTTGGCCAAGATTCCTCCTAACTGTCCCCCAATTGAATCTCATGTCCACATTACAAATCTAATTTGAAGTCAACGGTATATGCGGGCAGTCAGTAATTTTTTCCATGCCGCTAGTTTTGTCTATTTGTCACGAAAACTGCCTTATGTTCATGGAGGCAACTTGCCGGCGTTGATAATTATGCCTGAGTGTGCTATGAGGCAGCGACTGCATAGTGGTGGAAACAATATCCGCCATTTCTCTGTACTGTATGAAAAATTCTGAGTCATTGGAAGCATACCATTCGATGGTGGACAGAACTGCTGCCTCAGAATTTCTCTATTTCAAACCTGAGTCTCTGAATTCTGAGAGGGACTGGCTTAACCATCAAGTAAAGAAAATTGAGATATTGACATTGAGGCTGCTCCATCAAGGTGTTCTGAAGAGGCTTATTTTAGCCTAGCAGAGGAAAGTGAGTTGTAAATCACCTGGGAATCTCACAATAGGGTATCTCACGATAGGGTATCTCACGATGGGGTATCTTGTGATACGATACTTCCCTCCGGGATTCCCGTAGCCATCAAGAGACAGGCCTGAGGGCATCACACGGAGTCACATGATATTGGGTTTACAATGTGAAGCTCATTTATGAGTTGCCCTTTTTTATTTCTTGGTAAAATTTAAATTAACACTTTGAAAATGAAAGTGTCTAGGTAACATTGCACATAACTGCCCTTCAATCAAAATTTTCTTTCTGTATATAAAGGTTCTCTTCAGGACAGCCACTAGGTTAACAGACATTTTAGTTAAATAACTGCAGTTTGGTTTCATCTGTGGTCAGGCAACCTGCTGGGACACAATGAAAGCTGCTGTCGAACATTAGGTGCCTTGATATTTGGATGGTTAGTCTGCTTGACAAACCTACTTTACCTGTGTAAAGTATAAGCGCCATTTTGCTGTATTGTAGCAAAAATGCTGAGTCATTGTGAGAACACTCTGAAAGGCTTCATGTGTGACTCACACACTTTCTCTTATGAGGAACTTTGGACACTACTGTCAACAGGAAATTGCTTAAAGGCCAATGACTCAATGCTGAATATAAAATAAGTGTTTAGAAGTCGAGTTTTGAAAACATTTGTTTACATATAGGCGTCAAAAAGTAAAGTGGAAATAACCTGAAAATCACTTAGAAATCACTAGGTAATCATGCAGTGATCAAGTAAACACCAGGTTGTATTCACGTGGGGATCAAGGAATACCCAGCACTAATCTGGGATCTACGAACTGACGAGTCTTGTTTCTGTGCCACAGGTTTTCACTTTACTTCACAGAATGAACCACGCTTCAGAGCATGAATCGTATTGCAAAACTGGTTCACCAGCAAACCAAGTCACCACTCCCGCTTCTAACAGAATGTTCTGGCCTGGAACCAAGGTTCTAGTCCTTCAAGAAAGGCATTCTTACCAGAAGAGATGCTGGCCTTGTGGTTTAATGTCTCCAATATACTAATTTTCAACAAGGACAAGCTTTTTAGCTTTATACCAGGACTCCATTGTATTAGTGTTAGGAAGAAACTGACTTTGTGTCATTAACCTGGGGCTCCAGTCTACATCATTTGAGTGGAGAAAAGTATTGTTTTCTGTTCAACGTCTCCTTGTTTTTCGGTAAGAGTCAACAGCTTTGCTCTGTGTGCCATGCACTGAACATTAGTTTCTGTCACAGGTCTAGGATGTTGGTAGTGTGAATAGGTCCTTAGCTTAGTCTGTTCAAAATTAGACAGTGTTAACCTTGAGATTATGGCCCAGAGGCAGTTATGACAGGAACACATGACCACCCATAGGAAACAGATGCCCATCAAGAGACTGGAGTATATGAAACTCTGGGAGATCATGTGAGAGATGGGGATCATGTAATGCTCCCTTTGTAATGATGAGTGCGTATCACTTGAGAAAATTCATACAAACACTGAGAAAACATTTGTTTGCGTGGAACAGAAAGTGGCCGAGACAGCCTCCTACTTGAACTCCAGTTGAATGTCGTGTCCATATTACAAATCTTACCTGAAGTCAGTGGTATATGCAAGCAGTCAATGATCTTTAATTGGCCTCCAGTTTTGTCTATCAGGAAAACTGGATAGCAGTGGAAACAATAGCCGCCATTTTTCTGTATTGTAGGAAAAATGCTGAGTCATTTTGAGGATACCCCTTAATGGTGGAAAAATGGCTGCCTCAGAATTACTCCATAGAAAACCGAAGACTACAAATTTTGAGAGGAACTGGCTTAACCACAATGGAAAGAAAGCTGAGATATTGACATTGAGGCAGTTTCTTCAATGTGCTCTGAAACTGCTTATTTTAGCCTAGCAGAGGAAAATGAGGTAGAAGTCATCTGGAAATCTCATAACAAGAATTAGGGAATCTTGCGATATTCAAGAGCTTGTCCAGCAGGATTCACATGACCATCAAGAGACTGACCTGAGGGCATCATAATGAGATCACATGACATTAGGGTGATGGCGTGGCGCGAACTTTTGAGTTATCCTTCTACAATCCTTAGTAAAATTCACATAATCACAAAAAAATGATAGTACATGTATAATACAGCCCTCTAATGGCCCTTCAATCAAAAGGTCATGTCTGAATGAGAATACTTGCTTGAGGACAACAGTGTAGGCTAACAGACAATTGTCATTAGTTAACTGGCCTTAGGTTTCATCTGTGGTCAGGCAACCTGCTTGAACGCAATGGAAGTGGCTGTCGCACACTGACCGTGTTGAAATTTGGAGAGTGAGCCTGCTTGACAAAACTACTTTAGAGTGGCGGATACTGTAGGCACCATTTTGCTGTATTGTAGCAAAAATGCTGAATCATTGTGAGCATAACTCTGAACGGCTTCATGTGGAAGTCCCACACTATTCTTGTACTCAGACTTTAAGCCACTATTGACGAGAAGGAATTGCTTAACGACCAATGCCTCAATGCTGAAATATTGAAAATAAGAATTTATGAGATGAAAATACTTGTTTAGGATAGGGGAAGAATAATAAGGCAGAAGTCACCTGAAAATCATGTAGTAATCTCTAGGAAGTCACAGGGAGTTCAAATGAACACCTCGCGAGAGTCAGATGGGGATCAAGGAAGACCCCACAGGAATCTGTTGTCTACTAGGTGACTTGTCTTGTTCCTGTGGGCGTAAGTTTTTACTTTACTCTTAGAATGAATCAGACTCCAGAGAGTGTGAAATGTTTTGCACTTGAGTTTACCTTGTAAATGAGACCAGCATGTAGTTGTTTTTCAAACTTACACCCACTTTTACCTAGACCAAACAGAGGACTGGGTCCTGGCTCATGGATTTCTATCAACATATTTTTTCCTATCAACAATGTTTTCTTATGGTTTTCCAAATCCTCCACCTAAGGTTTCATTAAGTAATGTTATGCTTCATTCTGTAGGCCAAGGTCTCCAGTCTACTGACTAGAAATATGAGTAATGCTTGGTCATGCTTGCTCCCAAGCTCCCGTATCGAGATCCTCAAAGAATAGTACAGGCTTTGTGCCAGATTTCTCACTGCCACACTACCTTCTCTTACCAGAGGAAAGGGTTGATGTTGTAAGTTATGCTTTAAAGGGAGGACGGTCTTGGAGACGTGAACCAAGTCCTCCATTCTTCTTTCTCCTAGAAGATGACAGCTTGGTTCTGTAGACCAAGGTATCCACTAGTGTTTCTGGTAGCAGGCACCAGGCTAGGTGTTTATGGTCCTAGGTCTTCAGTCTGGACATTGTTATCAATTCAATGGTCTTGACATTGTGGGCCTGGGGCTGTCAAGTAGTTCCTTTTAGGAGGTCCAGGTTTGGTGCAGATTTCTGCAGTCTCCATTCTAGTTTCTTTTCCATAAAGAAGGCTTTTGCTATGAGCCTAGGACTCCAGGTGACATGAGTTCACAGAAAACAGGCTTGGAACTATGGGCTTAAGCCATCACTTCAATATCTGTAGGGGAAAGACAGAAGAAATGCTGTGGTCCAATTTCTCAGCTCAACTTCCTGAAAATAGGGGAAGTAATTGGAATGCAAACCAAGGTGAGCACTCTGGTTCCTGATAAGAAATGCAAGCAAGAGACAAGGTCATAGATCTCAAGATAAGATTCTCTTTGCTGAGGACAGGCTTGCCTTGTGGGTTTAGTTTTCCTACCTACTAGTTTACAGAGTGGACAGGCTTAGTGCCTGGGGTCCCAGTCTCCTATTTACATTTTGTTAAGAAAAGACAGGCTTTGTGCCTTAGGCCCATGTCACCACTCCACATCCTCACAAGAGATGACAGTGTTGCTGGTATGAACTGCGGCCTCTACTCTTCTTTTGTTCTGAGATGTCAGATTGTTTGAGGGTCATAAACTCCACATGAGTTTCTGTCCACAGGGGATATCTTGGGTGTAGTTAAGTAGTTGTTTTGCTAGTCTGTTATAAATTGAATGGTCTTGCACGTGGTGCCCAGACCTGTACTCAAATTCTTGTGAAGAAAGTCCAGGCTTGATGTCACAGATCTAAGTCTTCATTCTAGTTTCCCTTGCATAAAGACTGACTTGTTGCTGTGGGCCTAGGACACCACTGGACATTCATTCAGGGAAGACAGGCTTCAAACCATTGGCCCAGGCCATCACTTCATTGTCTGTTAGGAAAAGACAGAAGAAATGCTGTTACTCTAGGTCTTAGCTCGACTTCCAGGAACAGGTTAAGAATTGGACCAGCAAGCCAAGTCACAACTCTCGCTCCTAACAGAATTTCCAGGCCTAGTGCCAGGATTCTAGTTCTTCAAGAAAGATATTCTTACCAGAGGAGAATCTGGCCTTGTGGTTTAACAACTCCAATATACTAATTTTCAACGAGGACAGGCTTTTTTGGCTGTACACCAGAGCTCAGTTGCATTAGTGTTAGAAAGAAACGAACTTTGTGTCATGGGCCCAGGTCTCCTGTCTACATAATTTGAAGGGAGGACAGGACTGTTACCTGAACAGTGGTCTCCTTTGTTTTTGATAGGAATCCACAGCTTTGATCTGTGGGCCATGCATGCACATTAGTTTCTGTCACACGATCTAGCTGTTGGTCAGTTGTTTTGCTAGTCTGATTTATAACAGACTAGCAAAACAACTACTTAACTAGATCCACATTAGTTTCTGTCACACGATCTAGCTGTTGGTCATGTTAGTAAGTCCTTCGTCTACTCTGTTCAAAATTAGACAGTGTTAAACTTGGGATTATGGCCCAGAGAGAGTCATGACAAGATCATGGGACAGCCCATGGAAAACAGGTGCCCATCATGAGACTGGAGTGTATGAAACACAAGAACATCATGTGACAGTTGGGGATGATGCAGTGCTCCCTTTGTAATGATGAGTGCATGTTACTTGAGAAAAGTCATATAAATACTAAGAAAACATTAGTCTGTGTGGAACTGAAGGTGGCTGAGATAAGCTCCTAACTGACCTCCAATCTAATGTCGTGTCCACATTACAAATCTTACTTGAGCTCAACGGTATATGCGGGCAGTCAATGATCTTTAAGTCATTTCAGGTTTTTCTATCTGTCAGGAAAATTGCTTTATGGCAGTTGAGGCGGTGGTCACACATTGGCCATGTTGATAATTGGAGGCTGAGTGTGCTGTAAGAGACTGGATAGTGGTGGAAACATAGCCACCATTTTGCTGTATTATAAAAAAAATCTCAGTCAGTGTGAGGATGCCTTTATTGGCAAAAAGAATGGCTGCCTCAGAATTTATAGCAAACCTAGCAAACATCAGACTACAAATTCTGAGAGAGACGGGCTTAACCACCATGGAAAGAAAGCTGAGATATTGACATTGAGTCAGTTCCTTCAGCGTATTCTGAAAACGCTTGTTTTATCCTAGCAGAGGAAAATGAGATGGAAGTCACTTGGAAATCTCGTAACAAGAATTAGGGAATCTCGCGATATTCAGGAGGCCTTCCCACAGATTGCGTATGACCATCAAGAGATTTGCCATAGTGCATCACAGGAAGATCATGTGACATTGGAGTGCTGGTGTGATACTCACTTTTGAGTTACCTTTCTACGTTTCTTTATAAAACTAACATAAGCACTGAGAAAATAAGGGTCCGCGTGTAACATAGCCACCTAACAGTCCTTCAATCGAAAGGTCATGTCTGCATGAGAAGACTTGCTTGAGCAGAGCAGCATAGGCTAACACATACTTGTCATTAGTTAACTATCCTGAGGTTTCATGTGCGGTCAGGCAACCTGCTTAAGGCAATGGGAGCAGAGGTTGCACATTAACCACTTTGAAATTTAGAGGCTGAGTCTGCTAAATGAAGCTACTTTAGAGCGGTGGAAACAGTAGGTGCCATTTTGCTGTACTATAGCAAAAAATGCAGAGTCATTGTGAGCATAACTCTTAATAGCTTCAGGTAGGACACCCGCACTATTATTGTACGCAGACCTTACGTCACTACTGTCGAGAGGGATTTGCTTAATGGCTAATGCATCAAAGTTTAAATATTGAAAATAAGAGTTTATAATATGTGTTTTGAAAACACTTGGTTGAGGATAGGGGAAGAGGATTAAGGTATAAGTCAACTGAAAATCACATAGCAATCACTCAGAAATCACACGGAGATCATATGAACACATTGTGGGTTAATGTGGAAATCTAGGAAGATCCCGCATGAATCTGTTGTCTACCAGGTGAATAGTCTTGTTCCTGTAGGTGCAAGTTTTCACTTTACTTCTTAGAGTAAATTAGGCTTTAAAGTGTGAAATGTTTTGTACTTGAGTTTACCTTGTCAATGAGACTGGCATGGTGTGTGTTTTCCAACATTCACACAACTTATCCTAGATCAAGCAGAGGACTGGGTCCTGGGCCATAGATTTCTTTCGACTTCTTATTTGTACCAAGATCTTGTTACCATTCACCAAGTCCTCCACCTCAATTTTCGTTAACTTATTTTATGCTAGATTTTGTAGGCCAAGGTCTCCAGTCTACCTCTTAAAAATAGGAGTAATGTTTTGCCATGCTTCCAAGCTCCCCAGTCAAGTTCCTTAACAAATAGTCCAGGCTTTAGCCACTTTTCTTAGTGATATGGGAAACGTAAAGAAATCTAAGATGACTACCCTGTCCTGGAGGAATTTTTCCAACCTCCTCTCCCAGGAACCCTACCTTTCCTGCGCACGTGAAACAAAAGACGATCAAGTATGCGGAAGTAATCAATGTATAAATCTACCTGCCTGCCTTACTTCGGGGCTCAGACTCTGGAGAGTGACTCCTCTGAGGCTGCCAGCATAAATAAACCTCTTTTGATTCTTAGTTCACTGAGTGCCACTTGGTTCTTCCGGATACAAGGTCCAAAATCCACAACATTTTGGTTCCCTGATTGGGAAACCCAACCGTGCTGGCCCTTTGAAGCCACCAGTTTGGGCATAACACGGAGATGCTGGTCGGCTGAGGCAAATGAGGAACTAGAAGGTGCAGCTCACCCCAGCTGGGCAGTCTTGGGCCCAGCTGCACTCAGCCAGCCCCGCTCCATTGTTTCTCCCAGACTCTGATGGCGAGAACAAGGAGATTCAGCGGATCCACATCAGACACCGTAAGGCCAGGGCCCCACGGACCCAGACAGGCCCACCTTAAAGGTGGAAGGGGAGACTGGTCACCTCCCAGGGGCAAGCGCCCCTCAGATAGGGACCACCAGGGAGGAAATGTTTTAACCTCTGAGAGCATGTGTGCATGTATGTGGAACTCAGAGTTTCCGGTCTGTGGTCCCATGGTGAAGAACTATGGGGTCTGAGAGGGCCCCAACCTGCACTTCCATAGTGACCTCATAAGGCATAATGGTGATTTGTCCCTCCAGGGAATGACCAGGCCTGGGGTTTATATGGATACACCTTAGTCAAGATGCACTGAAAGTCTCAAGAGAGACACCACCAGGCAGGCATCTGACTGGTCTCTGAAAAGAGACACCCCACCCTTTGTCTGTCTTTGCAATACTGACACAGTAGGAAACATGGGGTCAGGTCAAAGTAAGGCAATGGTCCTTGAGAATATGTTAAAGAATTTCAATAAAGGTATTTGTCTCGGAGGTGGTGATTACTGAACCGGTAAAAAGAGGCAAACTGAAGGAATAAAGTGTGAAAGGTTTGAGGAAGTAGTAGAAGGTCTGTGAAGGGAAATCTTGAGAGAAATTTTGTGAAGGGAAGGTGTAAGAAAAGGTTTGTGAATTCTGAGGGGAAATTTCATGTAATAAAGTGAAACAAGGTTGAAAATTTAAATACAGAGAGCAAGCTGATGCAAAATAAAACCCTGGAATTGTGTTTAATGTTCTTTAGACTTTTGGTCTGATGCAAATGTTTTGAAAAAGTTTTCTAGGAAGAAAACTAGGATTCTGTATTTCTTCAAAGTAATTTTAGTGTTTTGCATTGCTTTAACTAGGTTTCTAGGACTTTAGAGAATATATTAACACTGGCCTCTGTGCCTACATCTCAAAGGAAGCTCCCTGCAAATATGGGGTGGGGGGAGTTCCACTAGGCGAACTGTCTTAGATTGTATGTTGGAAAATTTTAAAGAGGGTTTCTCTAAGGAGTATAGGGTCACGCTGACCTCGGAAAAACTTCTTATTGTTTGTGAGCTTGAATGGCCTGTCTTAGAGGTAAGTTGGCCCTCAGAAGGGACTTAGACCTCCCCACAGTAAGGATAGAGTATCGGATAGTGACAGGGACCCCAGGATATCTAGACCAAGTTCCGTACATAGACACATGGCTGCAGACCGCTACTAAAGTGCTCCCTTGGATTCGGTTTGGCACAAATAGGCAGGGACAGAATCGGGCATTTGTGGCCTGCCTGGCTAGGTGAAAAGATAAGGAGGTGCCAACAAAATTAATTCACCCAGGGGCCCTAAGGAAGATTCTATCTTCTAACCGCCATACATCCCAGTAGCTCCGTCAGTCCCCGCAAGGCCACTTTACTATCAATTGCCAGACAGGCCTCTACCATCAGTGCCTTTGCTGCCCCCTACAGCCCCAGAGCCCCAGCCCGACACCATGCTTCCCATCTTGTTTAAAAACTTGGTAACAGAAAAGCCCGAAGAATAGTGGTGGAGTGTCTGGAATAAAGACTACCAAGTTAGAATGATTCCTGTCCCTTTTGTTAGAAAGCTCATTAGATCCCCACTACAGGGAAAACATCATGAAAAGTCTAAATTAGAGGTAAAGACTGGGGCTAGGAAGTCAATAAATGTGTCAAAAACAGCAGAGATACACCAGGAGGTAACTCACAAACGGAGAAAGCAGCAGGTGTCCCTGTTGGCAGCTGCATTAGGGAACCCAGGTCTAGTGCAACAGATGGCTGCTCTCACATGACAGAAAGAAACCAAAAGGAAATTACACCATAACCAATGTGCCTTCTGTAGAGAGATTGGCTATTGGAAGAATGAGTGCCCTCATCGCAGGGAAACTGTAAGTCCAAAAGGGCCAGAGAATTTAAGACATCAACCTGAGCCAGTCATCAAAGAAGTCTGGGCCGAAGGACGATCAGACAAGGTACAGTCGCAACAAAAGTAGTGAGACCAATCAATGATTTGTATAGTGGACACTCAACACCATAGCCATGGCCAAACATCAAAAAGGAGTCAGTAATTTTCAAGGGGCAGCTAAATTCTGTCAGTTCTGAGTGCTAGGCTTAAATGTAAAGGTTCTCCATACCATAATTACCTTAATGAATAGTCAAGAACATAAGCAGCTGACCAACGCCAGAATAACTTATTATCAGGAATTACTGTGCGAAAACCACGAGTCCGTCTCAAAGCTGTAAGTATATTAAACCCTGCATACTGCCTTGGTGCCAGAGGTCTTTAAAGTGTCCAATAACTGGGACTGGGAAGAGAAGGAAGCAAAATACAAAGGGCGCAAATTTTAGCTGCCATAATACAGCAACCATCTCAAGGTGACCTTAAGCAGTAAAAACCTTGCAGGCCTGGAGGGCCTCAATCTTGATTAGCCACGAGTAGCATTGTCGGGACTGAGGCATAATCAATGTGCAAACTGCAAAAGGAAGGGCACTAGAAGGGTGAGTGTCCATCCAGCCCTGGGAAGCCTGGGAGGAGTGGACCTCGTAAGCCCTTGCCCTACATAGCAAGCCTCTCATAAATGGGCTGCTCTTTCCTTCATCAATGGAGGCTCAAGCACTTGCAAGCTCCAGTCCTAGAAAAATCTGCCAGAATCACAACAGTAGAACCCCTCAGGTCACCCTCAACATGGCAAAAAGGAAAAAGTGAATTTTTACTAGATACTAGAGCTGCCTACTCTGTCCTGACCCTTCCTATAGGTCTCTCTCTCCAAAACTAACTGCATAGTGACAGGAATAAACAGTCAGCCTAACGTAAATTCCTTTCCCATTGTGAGACCAGGATTAGCAATGAAGTTCTCTGCCACACATTAGGACCAGGGTCCTGTGCAGAAAGCACCAGTTTAAAAGGGGGCAGCCCCCTTGCCCACCACACAATGCACGTTTGTGGGAAACCTAAGGCTAAACCATTTGTAGACAACCTGCTTCTTCGTCAGGGTTTCTTGCTAGCAGGCCAACTACCTCCCAGCAATCTGTTAAAAGTTAGCCCTAGAGTCAAACAGAAAGGGCCCCACCCAAAACACAGGAAGGATAAGGTTATGCTTTCTTTAAAAGTGTCTACTTTAACACCAGCAGAAAATGTGTAACATTTACTAAGTGTGCTAACTAATGTTTTAACATCTCGGATAATATGACATTTAACTGCAGCTCCACTACTTCTGTAAGTTATGCAAATTACTCACTAGATAGTCTCTTATTAATGGAAGAACTATTTATTCTTATGTTAAAACCAAAACCAAGGGAAGAGTTTTCTTACAGCAACAAAGCAATCAACTTCATCTTAAGCTAGTCTCAGATATGAGACCCATCAAAGGAAGGAGGAAATGAAATGGGACATCTCTTGCAGAGTTAATCTTTTTAGTAAACCTAGTTAAATTTTCTTCCCTCTTTTCTTTAGGAAATAATGTCCTCTCCCTCAAATCCTGATAATTGCCCGAAACTGGTAAATCAGATCCTCTGGCTATTGATAAGAGCCATCAGCCCATTGTTAAGTAAAATGGTGTTAAGACAGACCCTTAAAGTCTGAGTGGGAGGGGACTTTAGGCCAAAGGTCTTTATACTCTTTAAGAAATATATTAACCAAGTCTGTTTCCTTTTACTCAGTTCATAGGCAAATTAATAGATGTGTGATTTAAATAATCAGTTTGAATCTTTTTTCTTGTCTAGAAACTGAGGCTGCACCTCAGTAGGAAACCCAAGACCCCACCCCTGACTAAGGCA
>NW_006438875.1:158898-188941 GCF_000325575.1 Pteropus alecto
ATAGCCACCAGGCCCCGATAGACACATGGACCACCTGAAATCAGTGGGTTATAGGAAACACTCTTTATTCAGCCAGCTGGGTCTACCAGGGGTACGCAAACCCCAAATCAAGCAGCTCTGAGATGCAGAGGTACAAGGTATTTAAGCCCTAAACCTACATTTTTTATTCTGTTTGAACACACAAGTCTATTTTTCTTATTTTTACTAACTGTCAACCCACAGGTCAGTTGTGCAAGTGAGGGTACAGAAGCAGAAAGCTTATTGTTATTCAACTTTAACTGAACTTGCCTACAAGATAGAGCATTATGTTCTCATGGGTGACAGCCAAGCAGTAATTTTCCAGCCAGCACAGAAGCAGATACGGAAGAAGAAACTTCCTTTCCCTCAACATCCATACTAATAATAAAAGAGTACATGGCTCTTAGAAAAGAGTTGGGCAGGAAAAATAGTTAAGGGGTTTCTAGGTCTGCCTGCAAAGACACTGAGATCATCCTATCTCAGAAGGAGTTTGCTGTAATCCATCATGAACCCCTTCTCCCCTTACAAAATCCTTTTTAGGAGACTCCCCCCGCTCCAGCGCAAAAGAGGGGAAGGGTGCAACTGCAACTATGTTAGCAAAAATTTAGGAAAAATAGAGATTTAAAGGTATTCAGTCAGTAGAGAAAGAAATTTAGTAAGTTCTGTGTTACGATATGGCTGGCAGGATTAACTTTATGAAAAAGGTTTATACACAGGTATTTGTAATAAATTTGGAGTCATAGAAGACTCAGATCATAATTGGCTTTTTTCCTATTATAATTCTCATTTAAAAGATAAATTAAACTTTAGAAAGAGCCCCCATCCTTCTAGGGAATTAGGTCCACCCCTTTTAGTCAGGAGAAGAAATATAGGTTAAGGATTAGGAAAAGGAGCCATTCCAGCCAAACTAAACAGGTTCTCACATTGTTATATTAGCAACTCTCACTGCCATTAAAGTTACAGGTATTACTCCATGAATCCACCACACCTGGGTAAAGAAAGCAGCGTCTCCAGAGAACCGGGAAACTTAGACTGCAGAACATCTTCTTGATCAGCCGCGCCGGATCGCGTTCCAGAGGCAGCAGAAAATTCACCTGAGGTCGTCGGCCCTGCTCTGGCCACCCTCACAAGCTGATCAGTTTACGCACTGCAGAAACTTGAGGAATTTCATTGTAGAACTCCTTATAATTGGACTTTAGGGAGGAAATTGGTGCAAAAACTGTGAACTATGTACCCATGTTACCAAAAGGGGTCAAAGAATGTTCACTACCTCAGTTTTCTATAGTTACTGTGAATGGCAGTGCTTTTCAGATATATTTTCCAGAGCCGTGCTAGACGTGGCAGGATTTACCACTTGCTAGACGCTGCAAGTGGTTCCTGAACAGGGACCTGAGTATGGGAAAATGTGTAAATGAGGTAAGGTGAGGAGACTCCCTTGGGAAAAGCCTACACAAAAGAGTAGGAGGGAGAAAATACAGATCGCAGCCTGGTAAAATTCAAGAAAGCATGCATGTTAAATAAATTTAAGGAATAGAATGTCATAACCAGGAGTAAAACATAGGACAACAAGGGTCAAAGGACTGCAATGTTTTTGTACAGATACTTAAAGCTATACTTAGGGCTAGGGAATATAGTGTGCACACTCACCAGATTCAGCAATTTTAGACCTCATATAGGAAACTTGTCCCTAGTTCCCAGATGGAAGAACTGTAAATAGTTAAAACTATGAAAAGATTAGGAAGCTACTGAATTAATCCCCACCCAGGCAAGGCCTGAAACAAGGTGGCCCCATATAGGCTTTAATAGATTTGTAGAAGCAAGGCCTATAATCGCCTCTCTCAAAATTGGGAAGGAAGCTGTATAATTGGCATGATAAAGCCTTCCTCCTACCTCTGAGAACAGGGGAATTGCTTGGTCACTTGGTCCCAAAAGACTTTGCCAGGCCCAGTGGCATGTGCCTGTAGTCCCAGCTACTCAGGAGGCTGAGGCAAGAGGATCACTTGAGTCCAGGAGTTCTGGGCTGTAGTGCGCTATGCCAACTGGGTGTCCGCACTAAGTTCAGCATCAATATAGTGACCTCTTGGGAACAGGGGACCACCAGGTTGCTTAAGGACAGGCCCAGGTCAGAAACAGAGCAGGTCAAAACTCCCATGCTGATCAGTAGTATAATTGCACCTATGAATAGTCACTACACTCCCGGCCTGGGCAACATAGCAAGATCCCATCTCTATTACAGTGGGTAAAGAGGGAACTCCAAATCGGGGACTGGAAGGATAATAAGTAGCCCCCAGAACACATAATCCAATACTATAGGCCTGCCACTTGGGCAAAAGATAGATCTTGGTGATACCGTACCCCCAATTAAATCAAATTATCTGACTGCAGGCAGTTACTAATAAAACTAGGAGAGCCTTGACCCTCCTCCTGGCACATCAAGAAACTCAGATGAGAAGTGCCATCTACCAGAATAGAAAGGCACTAGGTTATCTATTAGAAGTAGTGTATTTGGGAAATTCAATCTCACCAACTGTTGTGTGCAAATAGATGACCAGGGCCGGGCAGTTGTAGATCTTGACAAACAGATGATAGGACTGGCACATGTGTCCTTACAAACATAACATGGATAGGACCCCAATAACCTCTTTGGAGTTTGGTTCTCTACTTTAAGAGGCTTTAAGACCTCAATTAGAGTAGTATTCCTTCTCCTCTGTACCTGCCTACTTCTGCCTTGCCTGTTGCCTTTTGTTCAGACAATTATCTCCCTCACAAAAGGTACAGTAGAGAGAAAGACTACAGAAAAGATCCTTATGCAGTAGAATTATTGGTCCTTGGTCCACGGACACCAAGAGGGAGAGCAGGAAGATAGTCAAAAAGATGATGCCCTATAAAGAATTTAGATGGACATCAAAAGAGGGGATGATATGGGAAACGTAAAGAAATCTAAGATGGCTACCCTGTCTCGGAGGAATTTTTCCAACCTCCTCTCTCTGGAGCTTTACCTTTCCCATGCACACGAAAGAAAAGACCACCAAGTATGCGGAAATAATCAATGTATAAATCTACCCGCCTGCCTTTCTTTGGGGATCAAACTCTGGAGAGTGACTCTTCTGAGCCCACTGGTGAAAATAAATCTCCTTTGATTCTTATTTTGCTGAGTGCCACTTGGTTATTCCGAGTACACAGGCCAAATTCTAAAACAGTTCTACAGCCAAAAAGCCTATCCTCATTGAAAATTAGTATATTGGAGACCTTAAACTGCAAGGCCACCCTCCACACTGGTAAGAATGACTTCCTTAAAGAACTAGAACCTTGGCTCCAACCCTGCACATTCTGTTAGAGTGAGAGTGTTGACTTGGCTTGCTGGTCCAATTCCTCACATATTCCAGGAGGTCGAGCTAAAACCTCGAGTCAGCATTTCTTCTGTCTTTTCCTAACAGACACTGAAGTGGTGGCCTGGGCCCACAATTCTAAGCCTGTCTTCCCTTAACGAATGTCCAGTGGTGTCCTAGGCCCACAGCAACAAGCCCATCTTTATGCAAGGAAAACTAGAATGGAGACTTATGCCTGTGACATCAAGCCTGGACTCTCCTCACAGGAAGTAGAATGCAGGCCAAGGCACCAAAGTTCAAGATCATCCAATTTCTAACAGACTAGAAAAACAACTACTCACACTACACCCAAGGAATCCCCTGTGAACAGAAACTCATGTGGAGTGTATGACCCACAAACAAAGCTGACATCTCAGCTCAAAAGAAAAACAAAGGCCACCGTTCATACCAGCAACACTGTCTTCCCTTGTGAGGATGTGGAGTGGTGACATAGGCCCAAGGCACAAAGCCTGTCTTTTCCTGAAAAAAAGTAGAAAGGAGACTCGGATCCAAGGCACTAAGCCTGTCCTCTATGAAAACTAGTAGATAGGAAAACTTAACCCACATGTTTTCAGGTAGGAGAATCTTATCTCAAACCTAGGACCTTGTCTCCTGCCTGCATTTCTAATCAAGAATAGGAGTGCTGACCTTGGTTCGCAGTTCCAATCCTGTTTTTTATTCCAAGGGAGTTGAGCTGAGAAATTGGCCCAAAACATTTCTTCTGTCTTCTCTGACAGAGACTGAAGGGGTGGTGTAAGCCCACAGTTCAAAACCTGTCCTCTGTGAACAGATGTCACCTGGAGTCCCAGGCTCATAGCAAAAGCCTTCTTTATGGAAGAGAAACTAGAACAGAAACTGTGGAAATCTGCACCAAGCCTGGACTTCCTAAAAGGAACTAGTTGACAGCCCCAGGCCCAAAACATCAACACCATCCAATTGGTAACAAATTCCAGACTGAAGTCCTAGGACCACAAACACCCAGCCTTGCTCTTGCTACCAGAAACTCTTGTGAAGACCTTGGTCTACAGAACCAAGCTGTCATTTTCTAGAAGGAGGAAGAATGGAAGTCTCGGTGCACGGCTCCAAGACTGTCCTCTCTTTAAAGCATTAATGATAGAAATTTGGGCTGATGGCACCAACCCTGTGCCTTTTTAACAGCCCATTCAGCACAACCTGGTCTCACGTCACTTATTTACCTTTTAGATAATTATTGAAAGGTGACCATAACTTGCAGCACCAAGCCTTTCCTCTGGTAAGAGAAGGTAGTGTGGGCACTAAGAAACCTGGCACAAAGCCTGAACTGTTTTGTAAGGAAGTCGATTGGGTACGTTTGAAGCATGACCAAGCATTGCTTTTATTTCCGGGAAGTACAGGGAGACCTAGGCCCACAGAACCTAGTCTAACTTTACTTAACGAAACCTTAAGTGGAGGACTTGGCACACAGTAACAAGACCTTCTTGGTAGGAAGAAAAAAATCAATGGAAGTCCATGGCCTAGGGTCCAGTCCTCTATTCGGACTAGGGTAAGTGGTGTGGATGTTTGAAAACACAACACCACGCTGGTCTCATTTACAAGGTAAACTCGAGTGTAAAATGTTTCACACTCTGAAGCCTGGTTCATTCTAAGAAGTAAAGTGAAATCCTACACCCATGGCAACAAGACTAGTCACCTGGTAGACAACAGATTTCTGTGGGGTCTCCCTTGATCCCCATGTGAAAACTGTGAGGTGTTCACTTGACCTCTGCGTGATTTTATAGTGATTCCTACATGAACTTCAGGTGACTTCCACCCTATTCTTCTTTCCCTAAACAACCAAGTGTTTGCAAAACGTGTCTCATAAACTCTTATTTTCAATATTTCGGCATTCAGGCATTGGCCGTTAAGCAATTCCCTCTTGACAGTAGTGGCCTAAAGTCCACATACAAGAATAGTGCGGGTGGCCCACCTGAAGCCTTTAAGAGTTATGCTCACAATAACTCAGTATTTTTGCTACAATATAACAAAATGCGCGCTACAGTTTCCACCGCTCTAAAGTAGCTTCGTCAAGTAGACTCAGTCTCCAATTTTCAACACGGTTAATGTGCAACTGACGCTCCCAATACCTTCACGCAAGTTGGCTGACCACAGACAAAATCTCAGGGCAAGTGTGTGTTAGCCAATGATGCTGTGCTCAAACAAGTCTTTTCCTGCAGACATGACCTTGCAATTGAAGGGCTGTTAGGTGGCTACGTTACACAGGTACTCTTATTTTCTCAGTGCTTATATGAATTTTACCAAGGAATGTAGAAGGGTAACTCAAAAGGGAGAGCCACACCATCACCCCAAATGTCATGTGATCACCCTGTGATGCAATCATGCCAGTCTCTTGGTGGTCATGTGATTCCCATGGGAGAACCTCGTCAATATTGCAAGATTCCCTAATTCTTGTTATGAGATTTCCAGGTGACTTCCATCACATTTCCCTCTGCTAGGCTAAAACAAGTCCCTTCAGTACACATTGAAGGGACTTCCTCAATGACAATATCTCAGCTTTCTTTCCATGGTGGTTAAGTCAGTCCCTCTCAGAATTTGTAGTCTGAGGTTTGCTATAGAGAAATTCTGAGGCAGCCATTCTTTCCACCACCGAGTATCCTCACAATGACTCAGCATTTTTCTTACAATACAGCAAAATGGCGGCTATTGTTTCCACAGCTATCCAGTCACTTCCTCACAGCACACTCAACATCCAATTATCGATGCAGCCAGTGTGAGATCACCACCTCCACTGCCATAAAGTAGTTTTCCTGATGAACGGACAAAACCTGAGACAAATTAAGGATCATTGACTGCCTGCAAATACTGTTGACCTCAAGTAAGATTTGTAATGTGGACACAACATTCAATTGGAGGTCAGTTTGGAGGCTGTCTTGGCCACCTTCTATTCCACACAGACAAATGTTTTCTCAGTGTTTATGTGAATTTTCTCAAGTGATATGCCCTCTTCATTACAAAGGGAGCACTACATCATCCCCATCTGTCACATGATCTCCCTGTGTTCATACAGTCCAGTATCTTGATGGGCATCTTTTCCCAACAGGTGGTCATGTGACAGTGTCACGCCTACCTTTGGCCATACTCCCAATGTTAACAAATCTATTTTGAACAGACTAGTCTAAGGACGTACTCGAATTACCAACATCCTAAACCCTGTGACAAAAACTAATGTGCAGTGTATGGCCCACAGATCAAAGCCGTCAACTCTTACAGAAAAGAAAGGAGACTGCTGTTCAGGTAACAATACTGTACACCCTTCAAATGATGTAGACTGGATCCAGGGACCATAACACAAAGCCAATTATTTCCTAACACTAACACAATAGAGACCTGGTCTAATGCCAAAAAGCCTGTCCTCCTTGAAAATTAGTATATTGGAAACCTTAAACTGCAAGGCCACCCTCTCCTCTGGTAGGAATATCTTTCTTAAAGAACTAGAACTTTGGCTCCAGTCCTGGTCATTCTGTTAGGAGCGAGAGTGTTGAGTTGGCTTGCTGGTCCAATTCTTCACATATTCTAGGAGGTCGAACTGAGACCTCAAGTCAGAGCATTTCTTCTGTCTTTTCCTAACAGAGACTGCAGTGGTGGCCTGGGCCCACAGTTCTAAGCCTGTCTTCCCTGAACGAATATCGAGCGGTTTCCTAGGCCCACAGCAACAAGCTCGTCTTTATACAAGGGAAACAAGAATGGAAACTAAGGCCTGTGACACCAAGCCTGCACTCTCCTCACAGGAATTCGAGTGAAGGCCCAGTCTTCCAAGTTCAGGACAGTCTAATTCATAATATACTAGATGAAACAACTACTCACATGACACCCAAGGTATCCCCTGTGAACAGAAACTCATGTGTAGTGTATGCCCATGATCAAAGCTCTCTTCTCTGAACAAAAGAAGAATGGAGGCCTCCCTTCATACCAATAACACTGTCTTCCCATGAAAGGATGTGGAGTGGTGACATGGCCCAAGGCATAAAGCCTGTTTTATCCTAACAATAAATACGAGGTAGAAACTGGGACCCATGGCACTAAGCCTGTCCTCTCTGAAATCTAGTAGAGAGTAGACTTTAATTCACAGGGCTAGCCTGTCCTCAGGTAACAGTATTTTAACTCAAGACCTAGGACCTTGTCTCCTGCCTGGATTTCTAATCAGGTACCAGAGTGCTGACCTTGGTTTGCAGTTCCAATCCCTTCTTCTATTTCCAGGGAGTAGAGCTGACAAATTGACACACAGCATTTCCTCAGTCTTTCTCTAACAGAGACTAAAGGGGTGGCCTGGGCGCATGGTTCTTAGCTTGTGCTTTCTGAACTAATGTTGCCTGGTGTCCTAGGCACGCAGCAACAAGCCTTCTTATGGAAGAGAAACTAGAATGAAGACTGTGGAAATTGGCACCAAGCCTGGACCTCCACAAGGGAACTAGTTGGAAGCCCAGGCCCACAATGTCAAGACCATCCAATTGGTAACAATGCCCAGACTGGAGACCTAGGCACAGAAAACCCAGCCTGGCCCCTGCTACCAGAAACTCTCAGGGAGAACTTTGTCCACAGAAACAAGTCAAGGCACCAAGACTGTCCTCCCTTTAATGCATTTACGATAGAAATTTGGGCCTATGGCACCAACCTTGTATCACGCTAACAGTCCATTCAGCACAACCTGGTCCCACATCACAAATTTTCCCTTTTGCCAGTTATTGAAAGGTAACCATAATCTACAACACCAAGCCTTTCCCCTGGTAAGAGAAGATAGTGTGGGCACTTAGAGATTTGGCACAAAGCATGGATTGTGCTCACAGGAACATGATGGGGGTGCTTGGAAGCACAGCCAAGCATTGTTCCTATTTCCAGGAAGTAGAGTGGAGACCATGACCCACAAATTCTAGCCTAACTTTTCTTAATAGAACCTTAGGTGGAGGACTTCGCACACTGTAACAAGACTTTCTTGGTAGAAAACAAAAAATGTTGATAGAAGTCCATGGCTCAGAACTCAATACTCTGTCCTTATCATGGGGAGTAGAGTGGATGTTTAAAAACAGGACACTGTGCCAGTCTCATTTACAAGGTAAACTCGAGTGGAAAACGTTCCCCATATACTCAAGCCTGGTTCATTCCCAGCATGAACTCTGTGATTCACAGCAGCATTATCAACTACTCCTCCAGGTACATCACAAATACACTCGGCATTTTAATGTTTATCATTCCCTACTGTCAATAAATGGCTGATTTTAGAAGGCTTATTTTTGTGTGTGTATATTTTACATGAGAGAAAAGCAACTAGTAACCACCTGGAATTGTTGTGTGAAATCATGTGCCTCTCCTATCAGCATTGTCCTCCCCTGGTTTATCACCTTGAAAAGATTGATTGACTTATTTAAGTACCAGTTTTTCAATAGGAGTAAAATGTATTTAACTGATATGATTGAGAGACAGTATAAAATAGTTCTAAACAAACACAAAAGGTGAATTTCAGAAAAAAAAATATATTCCAGTATTACATTCCATTTTTATAGAATTCTTCTTTCTTTCCCTGAGCATGTAAGTTTCTGAAGTTGGTCTTACTTTTTGGTGTTTTAAAAAATGATTCCAGGGTTTAGCCTTGCAGAACAGAATTGTTCAAGTAGATTAATTATTTATAAACCAATTACTTTCTTTGGAAATAACCCTTCATCCCATTCTCCCAGCTCCTCAACCCCCTCTCCCCTCTGTCCATCACCAAATTGTCCACTATATTGGTGAGTCTGTTTTTAATTAGTTTGTTCTTTTTATTCCTTAGATTCCACATAAGTGAAATCATATAGTGTGTATCTTTGTCTTAAACACCTTCTAGGTTAAAATTTTTTGAGGAGGAAGAAAAAAATGGCATAGGTGATAGTGGCTTTGTTCATCTTTCTGGTGACCAAATCAAAGTTGTGATGGAAACGAGGAGCAAACAGCAAGGAAAAATCACCTGGAATCTAGAGAAATAAGCCAAACAGGAATCTAGAGGAATAAGCCTTCTATCCCCTTCCTTTTAGTCTGTGTGTGTCTTTTAATCTGAAGTGAGTCTCTTGTAGGCAGCATGTGGGGGTCTTGTTGTCTTATCCATTCACCCACTCTATCTTTTAATGGAATTAAGAGCACTTAATTCTTTTCCATTTGAGGTACTTATTGATAGGAATGTAGTTGTTACCATTCTTTATTCCTGTTTTTGATACATGTTTTTTCTTCTTAAAGAAGTCTGTACAATATTTTCTGTAATACTGGCTTGGTGGTGATAAATTCCTTTAGCTTATTTTTGTCTGGGAAGCTCTTTATCTGTCCTTCAACTCTAAATGATGGCTGGATAAAGTATTCTTGTTTGTTGATCCTGGATCTTCATCACTTCGAATATTCTATGCCATATTTTGTGGATACCACCGGCACTTCTGTACAGAGCGAGTCTCACCTCAGCCCTCATTCTGACAATGTCTCTCTATAAAACATTGGTGCTTCCTGCGCACAGCTGAACTGGTGCTCAGAGTGATCAGGTCTGTCACCACAAAAGTTCACTCACAGACGTGACCCCTTTAAGAGGAATCTGCTGCTGTCGCTGCCTTGGTGGCACTCAGCAGCTCGGGACCAGGCAGCCCTGTGTCCTCGACCCGTCTTAACTTCTGCCATTGGAGGGTGACTTCTTAGGTTTCTCCCTAGTTGTTTGGTTTATTCCTCTAGATTCCAAGTGATTTTTCCTTGCTGTTTGCTCCTCATTTCCATCACAACTTTCATTTGGTCACCAGAATGGTGAACAGAGCCACTATCACCTATGCCATTTTTTTCTTCCTCCTCAAAAAATTTTAACGTTTTTATTTTGTATAGCTTACACTTTTGTAACCATTCATGTTAAAAGGAATTAAATGGTTTCCTATATACAAAAGATAAAATTAAGGACCAGTAAAAGTAAAACATGGTGTATACATATTTCTCTATTTTAAATAAATCTGTATGATAGGAATGTCCAACTTAAGAAGACTCACTGTCCGCATATCCTGCTTCCTTCACCAACACCAAATACAGTTTTGATGATTTTTGAGCCTCCTGATACTGTTTCCTTACATAAAAACAAGTAATCTAAATGTATATTTTTCTTAGGTTCTTGTAATGGGTAGTCGGACTCTACATTTTGAGTGTTTGACTGCTCACAGCTTAAGCCTCATTCCTTTCTCTTCTTTTGTGCCCCTACCTAGACAAGGTGATGAGAAAGCCTGGGTGGTCTCTGCTCTAGAGTGAAGGGAAAATTCGAACCACACAATCCCTTGAATGCAAAACTCTTGTCTAAGCCCCACTCCTGACCCCAGTGAAAACCCAGCCAGGCTCCATACCTTGCTCTTTGAAGCCGTTTCAGAGATGCTAGAGAGGCCGTCCTGCCCTCCCCGAGACCTCTATTTTGTGAGTCATAAGCCCTTTTCAAATGAAGTCAAACTTATTATTTTCTTTTTGTGTATCTTGCTTTCGTTCTGCCTAAAAATTAATCCAAATCTAAGGTCACCTACGTTTTCAACTATGTTATCTTTTTGGAGTGTTGTAGTTTTACATTTTACACTAAGATCTATGATCCATTTGAGTTAACTTATATGAAATGGGTAAAAGCTGTCTAGATTTTTTATTTTTTTTGCATTTGGATGTCATTGTTTTCCAGCATTATGTGTTGAAAAGACTGCTTTCCTGCTGTGAGTTTCCCCTTCTATATTCATAGTTACCCTTCAACCGTCCTCTACTCTCCTATTAGTTCAAGAGGTTTTCTTTGTTATTTGGGGTTCTTTGAGAGTTTCTCCTTAGACAATCTTGCCATAAAGACAGTTTTATTTCTTTTCAATGTGTAGACCTTTCATTTTCTTTTCATATCTAATTGCATGAGCTAAGAATTCCAGTACATTGTAGAGTGAGAATGGTGAGGGGACATCCTTGCCTTCTTCCTTATGTTACTGGAAAGGATCTAGTTCATTCAGGGGAATCCACTAGTATAAACGAGAGCCCACTTGATGTAAAGGTGGGTGTGGGCAGAAGGAGAACTTCTCTAGTCCAGTGATTTGGTCTCAATCCTTTATGAACCGGTGTTCCTGGGCTTGACCTTCTGTGAGATAACTAAGATATTCGGTCTTTGTCCTCAGTTTCTAGAGAAAACATTTTGAAGCCCTTGAACTTATTTGAGTGATAAGGGTGATAAGAGTGTCTTTTGTTTTAATCGGGCAATCCTTGGCCAGCACCTAGATGGCTTCAGGATGGGAGTGGGATATAGAAACACCAAGCCTTTATTAGAGGCTTAGAACTTTTGGCCCCAGCTCCCAGCCTCTGGGGAGAGGAGAGGCAATGGAGAGTAAGTTAATGACCAGTGACCGATGCCTTAATAAATGGTGCCCATGTAATGAAACCTCCATCAAAACCCTTAAAGACAGGATTCAGAGGGCTTCTGGGTCAGTGAACACACCCAGGTGCTGGCAGGGTGGTCTGTCTTTGGGGGATGTGGAGACTGTGCAGCTCCCTCTGTCTCCACTCCCCTCACCCACTCCACCACCCTACACTCACCTACACACCTCTATCTTATGTCTGATCATCAGTTGTAGCCTTTATGGTAAACCAATAATCGAAAGTACAGTGGTCCCCTCATCCAAGGGGGACACATTCCAAAACCTGAGGTGGATGCCTGGAACCACAGACAGTACCAAATCCTATACTGTATGATTTTTTTTTCTTTCCTTATTGAGAATTTTTACATTTTCTCTTAAAGAAAGTACTTTATAATGTGAATAATTGAATTGACACCATTACTAATCTTGTGCTTTGGGGCCATTTTTAAGTAAAATAAGAGTTACTTGAACATAAGCACTGTGATACCTCCATAGTGGCTCTGATACCTGAGACAGGTAGTGTATATAGTGTGGATATGCTGGACAAATGGATGATTCACATCCTGGGCTGGATGGAGCAAGATGGCATGAGATTTTATTATGCAATTCAGAATGGTGTGCAATTTAAAACTTACGAAATGCTTACTTCTAGAATTTGCCATTTAGTATTTTTTAACACAGTTGACCACAGGTAATTGAAACCACAAAAAACAAAACTGTAAAAAAGTGGGGAACTACTGTAAAGCACTTTGCTGAGATGTCAGAATCATTTCAATAAGTTACCAAGGAGTGTCATAGGAATCTATGAATTTGTTGACAGCTTAGAAGTGTCGGTAGCCCGGGCACCTGATTTGTGGCTGGCATTTCAAGCAGGGCAGTATGTAGGACTGAGAGCTCTTATAGAGACTGATGCAAATTCTGGGTAGTTATTGTTAGAATTGAAACAAACTGTTGAATATCTATATGGTGATGAGTAGTTGGGAAGTGGTGTGGGAACAAACACCATATTTGGTGTCAGAAGGGGAAAGGTCAGAAAAGACTCGAGTTGGCTGTTTCCCTCCCCCAGCTCAGTCAGCCTCTGGAAAAATCCCAGTCAGTTACTCTTCTGAGAAATAGATTGTTTTGAAGACATACCTTGTTTAGAACGACAGAATATTCCGGGCACATTTTTAAATGGTTACATTTTGGTCTCTCTTTCTAATTTTGGAGTCAGAGGTTTACTCCATAATCTCTATTCTCTGAATTAAATATCGTTGATTTTTAAGTTTTTTTGGTTTTTTTTCTTCTGAGGACTGGAAGCTGGCTTCTAAGCTTCTCACACAACAAACCAGAGACAGAGTGTCTGACTCCTTTTCTGATGTTTACTGCTGACGGCTTTAAGCCTTCATTTCTCCTTCCTCTGCCTGTGCCCCACATCTGTACTTGGTGATAAGAAAGCCTGGGTGCTCCTTCCTTGGGTTCTGGCAAGTGGTTGAGTCTAGGAGAGGACCTGCCGTTTGTTGAATACTTAGCCTAGTCCACCCCCAAGCTCAGTAAAACCTCAAGCTGGACTCCTTTCCCTGCCCTCTGCAAGCATGTCCCACCTGCATGAGAGGCCCACCATGCCCTCCCCAGCCTTTCATATCCTCTGGGTGTTGTGTGTGTGTTATCATTAGTCTGGATGCCTGAACCAAATCTCGCTGGTGGTCCACCTGCCTGTACAAGTAACTATAATGCTCATAGGACAGTTAACATGGTGCATATTGTGCCATGCTTTTTGATTTGTTGTTCTATTGATAATTGCTCCAGATTTTTTGATATCAGTACTTGCCAACGTGTTGTAGGATTCTCAAACAGTGACGGGACACCGAGGCTATAATCTGGAAGCAGCGTTTATTGATGCCGGCAAAAGCTTAGCAGATTCTTATCCAAAGGCTGGGCCCCAATTGTAACATAACAGGCAGTTTTACACAGTCTTGTTATTCCTACACAGCTACAGAGATAAGGAAGAACATTAATTGGTTGGCAAGCATGAAACGACAGATATGAGCTGCAGAGTCCTTGAGGTGGAGAAGGTAGACTTGAGAACACATTAGCTGGAGATTCCTTGAGGTGGGAGAAAGGACAGTCAGGAATGAACTCGTTCCAGCAGGAGATGGCCAGGCAGGGTTAGGCTACCACATTCCCCGCTTTTGATGCTCTGACCCAGGACCGGGTTAGAGAACATCTTTTCTTTCTTCTTTTGGTTTAGAGGCTTTACCTCCACAGCATAAAGAGTTTTGCTATAGTTTTATTGGCCTAATACCAGGAAAGAGCATGGGGCTACTAGCTGATGTCTCTGTGATTTAAAAACAGCATTCTTTTACATGAGGTGTCTCTAACCTACTGAGTGTATCCTGGACCTATCTGGTCAAGACATTTTTCCCCTACTCCTTCTAAAGAGAGGACCTAGTTCTGCAGTCAACCCTCTTGGTAGCGAGCCACCATGTGGTTCCACTGGAGGAGGTAAAAGGCATCTAGGCTAGTTCTCTTCTAAGGCTAATGTTCACTCATCTGTACTCCTCTACAAACCCAGTATTTAGTGACACCAAGTTCATGGGCTATCCTCTCAGCTAGGTCAACAAAGAGGTTTTTCCCTAGGTTTTGGCCCAAGGTGGCCTTTAGCTGATCATACATTTGTGGGCTTTGAGGCCTAAGAGACAGTGTAGGCTGGTTACAGAATTGAAGCCAGTGGCAATGTTGGACCCTATCCTGTACCTTTGCATGTGAAGGGGAGAGAAAGTGGGGAGACTGGTGCCACACACATGGCAAAGTAGCAGGAGAAAGAAAAGAGTCTTTAGGGGTGCAATCCTGATGAGATGTTGTCCTCAGGCTTCTGCCGCCCATAGATTGGTTAGCTTCCAGTTGTGACCAAAGTGGGGACAATAGCTTACCCTTGGTCTGTTGGTACAGCCGGTGTTTTCTTCTGGAGGGTTGCCTTGAGGGGCTCAGAAGAGTCTGGAATACATTCCCACTCTGCAGCTGCGGGTTTCAGTCTGCTGTGATGTATTCTAGGGCGTTATTTCGGCACCCTTAATTGCAATTGGGGTAGAGAAAATGACAGTAAAGGGGCCTTCTCCACAAGGATTTTAGGGGCTGAATGTTCCACTCCTTTACCTAGACAGAGTCTCTTGGCTTAAAGGAATGAACTTCAGTGGTTAAGCTGTCAGGGAGCCTTTCCCTAACCCACTGGTTGAGAATCTAGAAGGTGGTCCCTGGGGCCGGAGGCTGTTTTCTTAGAGTCAATTCACCTATTTCCATGAGTCCTTTGATGAGTGGTAGTGGCTGCCTATACAAGATCTCATAGGGAGAGAACCTAGTCTTCCTGGTTGGGGCCAATCAGATTCTTAGTAGTGCTAAAGGGAGGATTTCATCCCAACGTAGATGTGTTTTCCTGAGTATTAAGGGTACTGTTCATATGTTTTACCTCCCCTGAACTTTGTGGTCGAGGAACGATATGCAATTTCTATTTAATATTTAAATTCTTGGCAAGTAGCTGCACTATTTCTGCAACAAAGGCTGGCCCATTATCTGAGCCAATGGTAATTGGCCAGATCACGGAACAATTTCTCAGAGTAGTCTGGCTACTCCCTGGGCCTTCTCAGTCTCGGTGGGGTAAGCCTTTACCCAACCAGAATAGGCACATATAAAGACTAAGAGAAACTTAAAACCCTGTGATCGAGGCATTTCAGTGAAGTCTACTTCGAGTTCCTCAAAGGGGTAACACTCTACAAATGGAGTGTTTTCTCCTTTCAGAGGAAGACAGTGAGCGGTACAGTGTGAGAGACGGAGAGAGAGACAGAGTAAAGGCACTGAGAGGGACCCTGAATGTTCAGGGAATTCAGTTTATATGTCATATTTTTACTTCTCATTTCTTTTAATATGGACTTACACAGAGGAAGGGGAAGAGCATGCAGTGTGAAAAGGTGAGACTATGTAGAGTGAAAGTCCTGATGGCAGTTCCCAGCCTTTAATCTATAGGTACCCTATGGATTTAGCCATAGGGAATGACTCTTGGTTCCCGTTTCTCCATCACAGGTGTGGGAATGGGTTGTTGGTAATCCAGCAGAAAACTTTCTTTGTTCTGCAGGTGTCATCCTAGCCTTGCTACAGGGCTGAAAAGCATACTGTAGTCTCTGAACATAGCTTGATTAACTGTTTTAATTCTCGTGCCTCCTCCCTACATTATACCCTCCTCAGAGATTTTATTCCCTTATTCTTAAGAGGATGTTGAGGGGCGGTCTGTCTTCTGGAACTTCTTCAAAGCTGAAATAAGGCTATAATTATTGCTTACTAGAAATAAAAATCTCTGAAAGCTTATTCTAAGGACCCTGGAAGCAGAGAAGGTGAGGTCATTCCAGTACATAGAAGTGGTAGGAAGCCCTGCAGCCTGGAAGATATAAATTTAGTAAAAGATTGAAAAGACAAAAGTCAAAATTAATAGTAGAGGTAATTAACAATGAAGTTGTCTTTTCATAGCAGTTTGTGAATTTAAGGTAAAGATATTTAGTAAAAGGAAATTGAATTATTTTGAGGAGAGTAGTGGCATGGACACTGGGTTAAAGGAATAATGATTCAGAAAAGTCCCCTGCTTCCCTGGGATGTGTGGACTTATGTAGTTTCTGGAACAAGAGCTTAAGACCTTATACAGGTTCACAGAAATAGGTCGCACTTCCAGGTTCATTTTCTAGAGGAACCTATGAGGACTCATAAGAAACTGGTTTAATTCGAGATAAATGCATGCAGCGGTTGAGTCCTTGTAATTTGATAGCAGTTGGGAAACTTAACAAAGCTTGGTGGTGCCCTTTCTGTTTGCGTTGAGGGCTGACTTTCAACAGATTGCAGGGAGGTAGTTGCTCTGCTCGTAGGAAACCCTGACATAGAAGTGGATTGTCTACAAATGGTTTAGACTTAGGTTCTCTAGAAACATGCTTTGTGTGATGGGCAAGGAGGCTGCCCTTCTTTTTGGATGTGTCCCAGTTTTCCAGACGAGGTGCTCTCTGCACTGGACCCTGGTCCTGATGTGTAGCAGAGAACTTCATTGTTAGTCCAGGTCTCACAATGGGAAGAGTAAATTACATTAGGCTGACTATTCCTGTCGTTGTGTAGTCAGCGTTGGAGAGTGGCCTATATAGGACAGGGCAGGACAGAGTAGGTAGCCCTGGTATTCAGTAAAAATTCAGTTTTTCCTTCCTGCCATATGGAGTGTGACCTGAGGCTCTATTGTAGTGATCATGGTGGATTTCTACAGGACTTCAGCTTGCAAACGCTTAGGCCTCTGAGGTTGGAGGAGAGAGCACCCCCTTCATGAGAAGTTTGCTATGTGGGGTGAGGGCTCATGAGGTCCAGCCCTCCCTGGCTTCCCAGAGCTAGACGGACACTCTTCCTTCCAGTGCCCTTCCTTCTGCAGTTAGTGCATTGATTATGCCCCAGTCCTGATGATGCCAACTATGGCCAACCAAGATGGAAGCCCACCAGGCCTGAAAGGTTTTTATTGCCTAAGGTCACCTTGGGGTAGTTCTTCTATTATGTTAGCTAAAATTTGCACCTTTTTTACTTTGCTTCCTTCTCTACCCTGTTCCAGTTATGGGATGCCTTAAAGACCTCTGGTATTAAGGTAGCCTGCAGGGTTGGGGTCTAGGCCCCAACTTTTGGAGCTTCCTTTGAATATCTGGCACAGCCTGAGTTATGAAATGTATAGCCAGGAGTGTTTGGCCCTAAAACTTTGAGCCAATGTTAGCATATTCTCTAAAAGCCTCTGAAAACTGGGTAAGGCAACATAAAACAGAAAATTATTTTGATGAAGCACAGAATCCTTGCTTTCTACTCAGAAAACTTTTCCATAGCATCAGTAGAAGACTAATAGTCTAAGAAACATTAAAAAACAACTCTAATTTTGCATTATCTTACTTTTGACATTTAAATTTTCAATCTTGTTTAGCTTAACCACATAAAACTTCCTCTCAGAATTTCTCTTCACAAACCTTCTACAATTTTCCTCATTCCCTCAGTTTGCCTCTTCTCACTCATTCAGAAATCACCAACTTTAAGACAAACACCTTTCCTTTAATTTCCTTCAAAATTTATCTCTATACTTTACACTTTCTATTACCAAAAACATACATTTTTCTTTCCATCATAATTAGAATTCTTAACTCAACCACCATGTTTCATATAACACTAACAGATCAGAGATCATGCGCATACTCATATTTCCCCATTATGAGTATTTGTAACTTCCCTGAGGGTATATATCTAGTTTCCTCAGGGAGTGATGAAATAGATGGAGTCCCTAGAGAACTCCGTCCCCCTTCAGAGTCCAAGGGTGAAGGAGGAGGAGAAAATTCCTGATTATTTTGAGGTCTCCAGAAAGGTGCCCTTATCATTGGGCCATCTAGTAAGTCTGGGTCTTGGCGAAGGAACATAGAAGCTTGTACATAGGGGACTTCTTCCCACTTTTCCTGTTTCTTCCAAAGATTTAATTGTAGGGTAGTGTTGTAGTTTGGAGAACCATTTATAGGCCAAAATTTTTGCTCTCCTTTCATCGTTAGTTTGGAAAGATGAGGAACACATGCAGGTCCTCGCTGCAAGGAATTGCTGCCACAAGTTTTCTGACAGCGGGGCTGTGGAGCTGTGCTTCCTGCCTTCCCATGTGGGGCAAGCTAGGAAGTGCCCATGCTGGTGGAGAGAAAGAAGGAAAAATATTCTTTCCTTAGCAAGAACTGAACCTAAGCACCCTGGGTAAAAGCACTGGACCTTACCCATACGATACTAGGGAAAATAATCCCAGCTGTGTCTGAATCTGAAAGTATGTTGCTCACCCTGAGGGGATTGTGTGTGTGTCCTGTGGCTGGGTGCCACCTTTCAGGTGGAAGTGGAACTGGGGACAGAGGATGGCAGCACGGGTCTAGGCCCGCAGCTGCTAGAAGGGCGAATGCCATAGCGGTGTAGTCTGTCAAGTCGGGTCGGCTGGAAAACACTTCATCTATGACTTTGTGCAATCGTGGTCTGGCCAGCCAGGACTAACAGGTAGCCAGTTTGTTGGCCTCTGGCACATGGAAGGCCATGGCTGCAAGTGCTCACAGCATGGTGGCCAGCCTTGGGTGACAAAGACAAGCTATTTAGAGAGATAAGACACGGGACGGTGCCAAGATCCTAGTTAAGTCCCCTACGGCAACACCCATGTTCTCATGTATGTACAAAAAGAAAGATTTGATTAAGTCTGGGAGTCCCAATCTGGGGGTACTAGTGAGTGCCCATTTTATTTCTTCAAAGGCCTTCTCTTCTGTAGATTCCTAGAGTAGGGGCTCCCGTTCTCCCTGCTTTGTGGCTTGGGTTAGGCCACATGTGTCAAGGTAATCTGAGCCTGCAGATTTCCTAAAAGATCTTGTCCTATCAGTGCCACAGGGCAGTCGGGCAGATATAGGAATTTGTAGACGACTTCTCATCCTCCTAGGTTGCACCGGCAGGGCTGCAGGAAGGGGCGATGGATTTGTCACCTGGTTACTCCTATAATGGTAGCTTGTCTTTGAGAAAGGGAGCCCACAAGCCAACTTACAATTGAGTGTTCAGCTCCGGTGTCAATATAAAATCAATAGGTTGCCCCCCACTCCAACTATCATTTGAACTATAGGCTCCTGAGGGCCTAGCAGAATGAAGCCCGGTATGGCCTAGTACTGGTCACATAGGCTTCTTTTTCTTTTTTTTTTCCATCTGAGCTTGGGAGGGTGTCAAGGCTCAGGTATAAGGACCCTACAGTTCTCCTCTAGGCAGACTCTCTACCGAGGGGGTTGTGTACAAACTATTACTCCCAAGAATCAATATAAGGGAATTGGTCTGGGTGGCCAGGTTTACCAGTAATGACTTGAGAGACCTTTGCAATGATTTCCTTATCAAGAGCTCCCTTTGCTTGCCATCCAATGTCAAAAGAGGTCCATTTTATCTTACGAAGGGTGCGAAGTTTCTGTGGGGTGAATTTAACTCCCTAATCTCCTCAATAATCTTTTTTGAAATTCTTAAACATATAACTTAAAGGTGTCTGTTTACTCCATTGTCCACCCATTTTTCTACTCGTGGTCGGTTTTGCACATGCACTCAGAGATTCCCTTTATCCGTCTCTGGCCACTGCCTTTGCAGGGATCTTTCAGGCACCTCTTAGCAATTGGTGGGTCAGTATGAACCCCCGACTCGGATCACTGGAGTAGACTCCTCACAGAGATCCAGTGACACCACCCTAAGCCTTTGAGTTTCACCACAGAACCACGGATAGAGGCTCAACTCTTGCTTCGTAAACAGGCCACGTCTCAATCACACACAATTACACACCAAACACACTCGACCCTCCACCTGAGAGGTCATGGTTTCCTCTAACAAATATAGAGTATTCGAGTGACTTTGGGAGTTGATCAGGCTCTCCTTCTGCCCTTTAGTGGACAGGCTATCCCTGGGACCCGGTTACTTACCATACCATTCTGTCGGGCGATGCTTCTGGGCTGTTTCTGTGCCTCTCCAGTGCTTCTGGAGCAGCCTCCCAAGGTCACTGAAAGAGTCATCTTCCCCTACAGACAATAGGTCTGCTGACACCAGGTGAAGTCTGCTTCTCCCAACATCCTGGGAGCCAGACTCCGAAGACAAGGGAGGTGAAAAACTGCCATCTCCGCATCCCAGATGAGCCCCCAGAAATGTTGTAGAATTCTCAAATGGAGAGACGGAATAGCGAGGCTATAATCAGAAAGCAGCATTTATTGATGCCGGCACCAGCTCAGTGGATTCTTATCCAAAGGCTGAGCCCTGATTATAGCATAATGTGCAGTTTTATACAGTCTTGTTATTCCTACACAGCTACAGAGATAAAGAAGAACATTAATTGGTTGGCAAGCCATGAAACGACAGATGTGAGCTGCAGAGTCCTTGAGGTGGGAGAGGTAGCTATGATAAAACACGTTAGCTGGAGAGTCCTTGAGGTGGGGGAAAGGACAGGCAGGAATGAACTCGTTCCAGCAAGAAATGGCCAGGCAGGGTTAGGCTGCCACAGGGAATGCTATATTAAATCTATTTGCCAAAACTCAAATGGTCCCTTAGGCAATTTAAACTATGCAGGGGCAGTTGAAAGAGGCTTCCCTGAGTTTTACTTTGGACAGGTAGGTCACTAAAGGTGGGCAACTTTGCAGCCTTGTTAATATCCCCCCCACCAATATTGATTCATGAATGCTGTCATTTTGTCGGTGGACCAATGGTTCAATGCATGTACAGTATACTGTCAGTAGTGGAAATTTCAGAGCTTCTAGTAGGACTAGATTCTTATTTGGACTGAACCAGAGCTTTCTCTTATCAAACCACCAATTGTTGGATATATAATCTTGCTTTTTATTTTTTTTTTCCTCCAAAGCTGATTGTTGACCTTCTCTGGCCAGTTTATCTGTTATCATCTTGGAAAATGTCCCTTCAGACCATGACAGGTTTGACAGCTGCTGATGCCTTCAAGGGAAGCATCGTTAGCAGAAATGCCAGCAAGGCGATTTCCTTTCGCTTCTAGGAAATCTGGTTTAGAATATCCTGAAACCTTAATACTACTAAAGCATCAGATAAAAGTATAGCATAGCATCCAATAATTTCTGAGCATACAGGCCATTTCTAATTTTATTTCCACTAGAACCAAGGAAACCATGTTGTTTCCATAACATCCCTAAGCCTTGAGCTATGCCAAAGGCCTATGTATTGTAAGTATAAATGTTGACAGTTTTACCTTTTGGTAAAACACAAGCCCAAGTGAGGGCATAAATTTCAGCCTGCTGTGCAGAAGGAGCCAAAAGTTAAGATATTGCCTTGACAACTTCAAAAGGGGGATACAATCATATAACCAGCAAAGTACTTATCATTTTCATTTAAAAAATATGAACCATCTATAAACCATGAAAAGTCAATTTTACTCAAAGGCGTCTCCTGCAAATCGTCATGGGGAGTCACGTGGTGATCCATCAATGTCAAGCAGTCATGAGGTCTCAGAAAGGAGAAGAGTAGCTGGATTAAAGTTATTACATGAAAGAGTTATATGGAAGCAGTTAATGAGAATTTCATAGGAGATAAGGCAACTAATGGAAAGATGCTGGGTGTGCGAGAATTTAAGAGAGCTTCAACTGCATGAGGTACAATGATGGTTACCAGAAAAATTTGATGGGACCCGGAAAATTTTGAAAAAATGATGGGACCCGGAAAAATTTCCTCTGTGGCCT
This sequence comes from Pteropus alecto, assembly GCF_000325575.1. NCBI lineage: Eukaryota > Metazoa > Chordata > Mammalia > Chiroptera > Pteropodidae > Pteropus > Pteropus alecto. The sequence goes on from NW_006438875.1 coordinate 180,922, forward strand.
TAACCAAGAGGGCAGTACCAGCAATGGCTCCAGGACAAAGGGAGCCATCCACAGGGTCCAATTGCTCACTATAGTATCCTAGGTGTCTACTGTGAACCCTATGTTTGCAAATGATTTCCCCAAGGGCACCCTCTCCCTTTTCGTGCACAACAAGAAAAAGGAGCCTGGTAATGAGGAAGCCCAAGAGCAGCTGGGGATATCAGACTCTCCTTTAAAGCTTTAATGTCTCTGTCGCCCTGTTCGTCCCATAAAATTGGGTCAGGATTGTGATTCTTTAGTAAGACAGAGACGTTTTGCCATAATAGATTTGGGATCCAATTTCAGCAAGAGCCAACTACCCTAAGAAAATCTCACAACTGACGCTTAGTTTGGGGCCTTGGCAAACTTAGGACACTGTGAAGCCTACCTGGATCTAGGTGTGGTCCTTGTTCTGATATCAGAGGCCCCAAATAGTGAACCTGAGTTTTGACAAACTGTAATCTTTCTTTAGAGGCCGTATGTCTCTTTGAGACCAAAGGTTCTAACAGGTGGATGCTATCTTCCTGTGAGGAGACCTGAAAAGAAGAGCAAAGGAGTAAATCATCCATGCAATAAGGTGGAACCTTTGAAAAAAAATGTATTGTCCCAATCAGTCCTCAGAAATAAAAAGGGCTTTCAGTAAAATCCTAATGCATTTCTGCCCAGGTAAATTGTTTTCCTTCCTGAGTCAAGGCAAAACGGTATTGGCTAACTTCATCACCTGGGACACTAAAGAATGCACTACATAAATCAATCACCGGAGAGAACTTACTTCCAGTTGGGATGGAGGCTAGTAGTGTACGAGGGTCAGGGACAGCAGGGTATGGAGGAGTAACAATGTGGTTTATTGCTCGAAGGTCCTGGACAAGCCTCCACCCTGCTCCTTTAGATCTTCTCACAGGTGAAATGGGAGTGTTATAGGGGCTAGTATAAATGATAGTGTGGCCCCGAGTTACATTACCCTCTATTATGGGCTTCATACCTTAAAGGGCCTTTTTACTTATGAGATATTAATTAATTCAAGGAAGAAGTTCTGAAAGATCAATTTGAATCTGAATAGAAGGTCCACTGTGGATTCTGCCCATATCAGTCGAAGGTTTTACCCATAAGATGTCGGTTGATCCAAAAGAGACAACTGATCAGTGCTCTTAGACCCAGCTACTGTACTGTCAAAAACAGAACAAATGAAATATGTTGAAAGGCCATTTAATTCACAAAATTGGCCATTCCGAGTTACCATCAAGCTCTAACATTATTTCTCCCTTTCGGGTAAAGGATATTCCAGCATGATGCGTCTCTAGGAAGTCTTGGCCTCATAAGTAGGGAGGGACAGAAGACCAAGGAGAAAACCATCTATATCTCAAGGGGCCTGAGCAAAAAGGATCAGATTCAGAGTGAGATCTATTGAACACCTTTTTCAAAAGCCCCAAATACAAATGTATTATCAGAAATGAGTCGATGATATAAATTCTAGTGTTTCTTGATGAGTCGCTGCTTTGTAAATTCAAGTGTGTCCTATGTGGTAGAATAATTTGGGTGCGAGTTTCTATCATAATCTGATCATACCAAGTAGCCCAGCAGAGGGGGAGGGATGCCGACGAGGTCCACTGTGTTCATCATCATTTACATTATCGGTGGTACATTCTTTTCACATCAAGTACATTGGTCAGTCACTAAGTTACCCATGCCAGAGGATGAAATTCCTTTGAATCTCGCCTAAACCTTTAGGTTCTAAATATTTTTGTGTTACATGAGAACATAGGGGTAAGATTAGTAACATTGGGTCTGGAGTGTCAGTGTGTGTCTCAGATATTCGATCACATAAAGTGACTCAAAGTGCTCTGAGCAATGAAATGAGCTTCCCCAGATTGAGATTTAACATCTGCAGTTAGGAACGACTTTGAATTGTACTTGGCTGTTTGAGGAAAATATATGCCCAAATGTCTTTATTCCAGAAGGTATGATCGTGGACAAAGAGTTGTTGCTACTAGTGTAAGACAGCTAGATCATTTTCCTGGCAGAGGAATTGTAAAAAATGTATGGATGAGTTTGATTCTTGGCCAGGAAATTCTCTAGTGCTAGCATGATCACCTGGAGTTTGACTAATTGATCTGATATTAGGATCCGATCCTTGATCAGCAATGACTGTTCGATCTAGGGACAAAACGGAGCATCTCAGCAGTGGACTCCGTCAGGTGTGGGTGTGGCACACTTATCCATAAAAGTATAAATCCCCTGGTCATTTACATGCTCCTGAGTGACTTCCAAAGGGAACAGTGTGTCTAGAAAGGTGACCTCTTTCAACATGGATCGAATCACAGAACGGAACACACTCTCTCCTGTATATTGAATATGCCAGAGGCACCGCTATGGGCTCTTTGCTTGTACCAGGGTAAGACTCTAGGGGAAAGCCTGCGTGCTCCTGCACGCATGACCCAAGATCAAATTGGGAAGCTTGTTTTGGAGGATCAACCACAGAGACTCTGTCAGTTGCCAGAAGTAGAGGCTCTAATTAACTGTGTGCATATCCAGCTGAAGAGAATAGTTTCTAATACAAAAATGCCGTGGACAATTATGTCCACCTTGGGTGGTTTAGAAACTTTTGGATGAATAAAACAAGGGGGTGAGGGGAAGACAACAATAAAGTGACTCGTTTTGAAAATTCAAAAGCCCCTGGTGTTGCCCTAGACATTTTCCAGAGCGGGATACACATAAATTTCTAAAGGTGCTTTCTAAGTAAGCGGGTACCCAGTGGGCTTGAGTTGGGAACCAGAGTCCTGGAAAAGGTCTAAAGATGGCAATGGATAAAAATAACGCTGACGCTCATAAAAAGGATGTCCCCGGCAGATCACACTTGAAATATACCTGTATGTTTCAGAGCCACAGTACATTTGCAGATCTGTCCAACGAATGTGTTTTAAACTCAAAAACTTTGGGACCCCACTCACTTCATTCCTAGTTATATGTATGAGATGAGGGCAGGTGCAACCCTAGAGGGTATTTTCTCAATAAGACAGTGGCAAGAAAGACCTGCTGTGGTCTGTTTCATGCTACTCCAGCCCTTGAATACTTCCCAAGTGGTGAAAAAGAAATAGTTGAACACTAAAAATCAACGTTCAAGAGTATGACATTTTCCTGGAATATGAAATCAATTCTGTTGTTTCTTAGACACACACACTTACTCATACATATTTTAAACATGATATATATATATGTATACATACATATATATGTATCTTGGGTGTACCTGTGAGTTTACACAGATGTATAATACTGCCATCAAAAGATAAAAAAAACATGCCATCACTTCATAGGAACACTATCGTGGTTCCCATCTGAAAGAAACCCCTCTAATACGAAAGTTAACGTTATAAACAATAAGCTGAATTCCTTTACTTTGTAAAAACTCATAACCACTATTTTTCTCACTCTCTTCATGTGCTGTAAGTCAAAGTACATGGAAGTGAAACCTTTGTAAAGCAAAATGGGCTGTGGGGCTTTGGGGATCAACATAGACTTCCAGCCACTTCTGCAACAAAAAGACTGAAAATTTCTCCTATCTCCTCTTACATGGAAGGATATTTCTCAAAATGATACTCTCTACAGCTCACCTCAAGTATTCCTTGGATGATGCTCTAAGCATTCATGGTTCTTTGTGATGCGTCCACTGCGCAATCACAGTAAACGTGCATGGATATCGCCCTACTCAGAGAATAAACCCAGAAAGCTCTAGAACAGTGCAGACCTAAATAATGCAGAGATTCCTGACGCTTTTTAAAATTAAGAGGCAGAAAACTGCAGAATATCGAACTCTTTTTCCACTCAAGTAGTGGGCAGTTCTAGTTTGCATTTCTGCTGAATTATTATATTTATATTACATTCAAACATGTAATATAAAGATGTAAAAAACAAACAAAAACAAGAAGTGCAGAGTCTAGAGTTCTTTGTAATCTTCAGCTTGTGCACAATTGTTTTCGGGTTTTTTTTTTAAAGTTATCGTTTGAATTATCCATCTCCAACGTTTCCCTTTGGGTTCATAAAATATAAGTTATTAGTTTGCATCATTTTTGTACCTACATTTTTTCACATATTTATCTTGTCTTACTAAAATTCTATAAAATGTTCTAAAATGGAAAAAAATAATGTTCACTTAGATTGAAAACTTTTCTCAGGTGGAGTGATAATTGCATTCATCATCTTGTGTTTTATGAGAAGGTCCTCGAGAATTCCCTGTTGACTTCGTTTAAATGGATTTTTGTCTTCCGTGATAATTTTGTTGTGTACCAACAGTAAATATAAAATCAAAAGCTTGTTACCCATGCTAACTTCATATGTCAACTTTGACGTTTACACGTATCATCTCATTTCATAAGACATTTTAGGAATTTTATATTTTGCACAGTTAGCAAACTTTTTATGTCATTTCCTTCTTCAGGGTATCATGAAGAGCTGACAGGAGATTTAGGTTTTAAGCCGTTTGCACGTGAATATCAAATCACACTTTGGTAGTCTCTGAATAATAATAATAAACACCGAAACAATGTCCAAACTCATGACTACATATTCTTCATACAAAATGTTTCGTAACAGTTGCAAAAATGAGGATGAACCGTAGGTGTATCTTTATCTTTATGGGGAATCTTTCCTGTTAATCACAAGAATGCAGGACTTTCTTGCTCTGCTCTCTTTACTTCTATACTCAAGCAGTTCCTGAAACAGTGTTTAACTATACTGCATGGTAAAAATTCAAATTATCAACATTGACACCGTCACTCACTGAGGCTCCCACCCTGACAGCGAAGATATATACACACCCCAAACTCCTTACTACCTCACATGTCATCGTTTACTTTCCTTCAAAGCCCATTGTCCATCTTATAAATCGACGTTTACTATTTGTAATGATCTCTTTTCCCATGAAAACATAAGCACCAGGACTGCAAGAACTTGTTTCCTGCCTTTATACCCAAATCCGCCAGCGCCTTGAAATTCGTGCTGCATCGAAAGTGCGTGGCAACGAGAGATGTTGAAACATTAACATCGGTAGTCTCTGAGCAAGAAAGCCTTGATTGGGATAGTGGTCCTTTTTTCTCGGGCTAGGTTTCTGTTCTCTCAAATTTACCTAAACATAAACTTCAGTTGAGTCAAAGAGGAAATATTTAAAATATTATGTAGTATACTCAGAAGCAGATTTATATATTTTAACCGAAGCACTTTATGGTAAACTGTGTCGCCACGGGAAACGCAAAAGCTGTTGTGAAGGACCAGGTGCTGGCGGCCTCGCCTTCGCTGCAGTCAACTCTTTTCTTCTTGAAAAGAAAAATGTCACGGACGTCTTCATTTAAAACAAGCGGTGACCACGATGAACTAAGACATTTAAAGTGTATTTTGTAACTATATATCAAACAATGTTAAAAAAGAAAGTTCTAAATCACAAAAGTGACCAATATCACCCTCTTCTAACATGACTAACTGGGGCTTCTTACTAGTTTAGTTCCACTACATTGTTTTTGCCTTGTAGAAAATGATTATGATCACCGATGATGATAAGGTTTACCTTCCCTGAGCATTAAATACACAAAATGTCTTTTTTCCTTGAATAGCAATCGAACCCTCAAACACAAGCCTAAAATCATATAAGCAGTCATTTGCAGCACCACGTTACTCTTATACTCAGAATTTGTGGTCATTCTTATTAGAATCATTCTCTCTCTCTTGTGGACCACAGGTGCGATCCCATGGGTGACTGGCAACAGGGTACTCATAAAAATCACGATTTGAGCTTTTGGTATTAAGAATGAATAAGAAATAAATTTCATGACAAAATCCGTAACTATAAAAGAATACAATAAAATTTGCCTGAATAAAACACCTGAACTTGTATGCACATATTATCGACACATACATATGTTATATATATGTGTGTGTGTGTGCTTATATATATGTATACATATGTGTGTATAAAGATTAAATAAAGAAAACTTCAAAGTTTATCTGGAAATCCAGTTATAATGGGACATTTTCACGTATCCTCTCGACATGAGAAAAACACACGCCAGTTAACATTTGATGACTGAACAAGCTCCCATGTTGTTCTTTTCAAAAGAACCATTGTAGACGTCACGAGGAAAACGTACGAATACTATTAATAGCATAAGGTGTTTCCTGTACAAATTAGGTCTCATATGTACGTAATCTAGAGAAGAGGGGATTCAGACAATACCCGCAAAAAGGAAACTGAATTAGATTCATGGTGGACTACTCAAGAGGTCTTAAAGAAAATTTCAGACTTTGATGGAGCTTTGATGTAGACCTTGGAAAGACATCAGTGAAAACACACACCTCTAAGAAAATGGAATCGAAAAGCTGAGGACACTTTTGATGGGAAGAGCAAAAACTATGAAAAATTAGCTGAAAGATGATCTCCTCAAAGCTCCTATATATCTCCCTGTCTCCTGATATGATGGCTTCAAAATATCATTAAAGCTTTCTTAACTTCTGCCTTCCAAATGCATGCGATGCTCTTGGTGAATTCTAACATGAAACCATAAAAGAAATGGATTCTGAAAAACCTAATTTGTAATATTACCTCTGAGGAGGGATGCCTACAATTCTAGTTTTATCCTATGACAGGTCTCTTTTGTTAAAGTCTATCCGCCACATGCAGTCAAAAGGAAGGACAAAAAAAAGAAAGTCTAAAACAAGAAAAAAGTTATATTCTTTCATAAAATTAGACATAATAATTTATTCCAAATGAATCGATATGGAAAATAAAGACTGCTCTTTTATACCCGCCACCCTGTCACCCCAAAAAAACTTTGTCGGTAAGAAAGTTAGGATGTATATACAGTGAACTAGGCGTATCCAGGAACTGTCCTTAGGCCAGTAGGAAAAACCCAAATACCAAACTCTCATTTTTAAATGGAGCCTAAAACAAAACAAATACAATATTATACAAATTAAACTTAATTGCATATTACAAATGCACTTCAGTTCACTCATGGATCCAACAGACTTCAAAGGAGAAAGAGAAAATATTAAGTGATTTATGGAAAATGTAATACTTATCAATCTTATGTATTATAGTTGAAAGGTGACTCAGAATTCTCTCACCTCAATAATCGGTTCATAAATTAGTAAAAAAAAAAAATGTGGATGAAACACTTTTACAAATTTAATAACTCTCACGTGAATTTTTTTCTGGAACGTTATACGTGGCTTAATGTCCATCAAGCTTTCTCATGATACTTATATTTCATTTGGTAAGTTTTCTCTTGTGAGGATGTGAACCAGTTGAAGTCTTTCCCACACTGTTTACATTCAGGTTTTATCCAGTGACCACTTTCATACCTTCGGAGAAAACTGGGATGATTAAAGCTTTTCCCACATCACAAACATTCAAATGGTGTGTCTACAGTGTACACTGTCCTGTCTTCAGATGGTTTGTGACAAATAATGGCTTTACCAACGTTTACATTCATCTGCTTCTCTCCGGTGCGGTAAAAAACTGCCCATAGGCTTTACGTTCATACTGTTTCTCTCCAGTATGAGTTCTTTGGAGTGTTTGTAAGGAAATGTAATCCCCGCATGCTTCACCGCCCCGCCTTACATTCACAGAACGTCTCTGGAGCACGATTTTGCATGTTTTTGAAGAGAGCTAAAACACCTGAAAGCTTTACTACATTTTTCAATTCTTAGGTTTTCTCTCCAGCGTGATTTTTATGTCTGTGAAGAGAACTGATAACAAAATGCTTTAGTACACTGCTTACGTTTCTAGGGTCTCTCTCCAGTGTGACTTCTTTTGTGTTTTATTAAGAAATGGGACTCTCGGTAGTGTTTATCAAACTGTTTACATTCATAGGATTTCCCTCCAGTGTGTATTCTCTCATGTCTTTGAAGGTTACTGAGACAACTGAATGCTTTAGGACACTGCTTACACTCAGGGTTTCTCTCCAGTGTGAGTTCTTTCGTGCGTTTTTAAGGAATGGGCCTGTCAGAAGGC
>NW_006438875.1:192918-199015 GCF_000325575.1 Pteropus alecto
AGAGACTTTTGGTTTCTGGTCTGGCCTTTAAGTAACTTAGAAGCTGTCATTCCTTACCTATTAAAAAGCAAAGAAATAAACTTACTTTCTTAGATCCATCAGAGAATTAAGATCATAGGATAATTCAGTGCCTCCATGACTAAGAAAGAGAAAACAAACCGGGCATTCTGAAATATACCCCAGATATTCAATTCATAATATGGCCTGCACTCAACAGAAAATCAGCTTCAGCAGTCTCATTCAAAGACAAAAAAAGAACAAAAAAGATAGAACACGATACCCATGAGCCCGAGGATAACATGCTTTATACAAAAGGTTTAAAAACACATGACGGATCTACGGCCACGCTACCCTGAACAAACCTGATCCCGTCTGATCTCAGAAGCTAAGCAGGGTCGGGCCTCGTTGGTACTTGGAAGGGAGACCACCTAGGAAGACCAGGGGCTGTAGGTGTAAAAATAAAAGAATTTAAAAAAAAATTAGACATTGTAAACTGAGAAGGTCCTTGTAATCTGTGAGGGCAACAAAGGGTTGCCTTGCCTTAAAAAAAAAAAAAATTACAGGAATATATGAAGGAAAAGACAGAAAAGAACAGAAGAAAGCAGTGAAGTAACTATACTGAGATTTTCCTAAATTAACGATGATAGCACACTATAGATCCAGGAAGCTCAGAGAACACTCAATATCATAAACTAAAGTGCAGGACCAAGTACGTCATATGCAAACTAGACAGAAATTCAAGACAAAGAGAATATATTGAAATAAGTGAGAAGAAAACAGCACCTTAGTCATGAAAAAACAAAGATTAGAATTAAATCAGGCTTCTTTTCAGAAACCATGCAAGATTGAAGAGTGAAGAGAAATATTTCAAGGTCTGAAAGAAAAACACCACTCTCCTAAAATTGTGTCAAGCAAAATTTTCCTTCAAAAGTGAAGAAATAAAAACTTTCTGAGACAAAAATTGCAGGAATTGTTCATTAGTACATCCACCTGGAAAAACATTCAAAAATTCATCAGAAAGAAAGTAAATGACCAAGGTAGGGAGTTACAAAACAACGAAGATTAAAAAGTCTTTTATATTTCTTAAAATTAATATAACAGATGACACTTTGCTGAAAATAATATTACCAACAATTTATTTGGCAATTATAAGCTTATGGACAATTGAGATAAATGACGACAAGGTGGCAGGAACGGAGAGGAGAAAACTAGGAGACAGCATGAGGTACTTGCACAACCAGTGAAGTGGTGTACTATGACTTGACATAAGAAGCGACTTAGTTGTAAATGTATAATGAAAACTCAAGAGCAACCACCAAAATAGTTTTTTAAAGTATGTGTAATTGATATCCTAAGACGTAGAAAAAAAGAATCCGGTAAAATGCTCAATTAAAGCCAAAGAAGGCAGAAAAAGGTAGACAACAAAAAGAAACAAAGAACAAGGCCAACATAGGGAAGTAGTAAGGATGTCAGAAGCATGGTGGCTTGACGGGCCCCTTGATCTCTCTCCCCTTCAGGCTACAAGTTGAACAGCCATAATCCAATAAAAGATTTCCAGCCTAACACATAAAGACTTCTGAGATCTGCTCAAGCAAAGCATCTGCAGGCAAATTGGGCAAGCAAGGGAGGAGGAAACAGATTGCAGTATGCACTCTATGTAGCCCTGAGCATTTCTGCCTGAGTGATCAGCAATACTACTGAGGAACCCAATGATCAGGGAAGAGGCAGAAAACAGAGGTACGACAGCTGTGTTCTAGCAACCACTACCGTCAGGCAGAAAATGAAGACACAGAGCCTAACTGCCTCTCCCAACCTTCCCAGAGGTCAACTCCTTGCACCCTCCCAGAGCTAGCAGCAGGCCCCAGAACAGGTGCAGCAGTGAGTGTTGGGCTACAGACCAGGAAGTCCAGAGCCCCAAGAACTGAGGAGACAGGTTCTGAGTGGCAGACGCAAACTGAGGCTGGTCCTAGTGGCAAGGGTGGAGATACGCAGGGAAGGCAGCTGAGGCCTGGCGGTCACCATTACTGGGAAGAAACAGAGCCACAGGCATGCTGGTGGCCTCTCCCAAACCCACCCCACACCGAGCCATCCAGGCTGATACTGGCACAGGTAACTGGGACACCTGAGGTAGCATTACACTGCATCTAGCCACCTGGACAAGCACCAGGACTTCGGGGGCTCTTCACAGGCTTGAAACTCTAAGCTCACCACATGCCCCCATGGGGTGGAGCCCTGGGACCCAGGCAACCAGTTCACAGAGGAGACATACATATCCCCAGGAAATAAAGGACATTTATTCTTTTGCTACCCAGAGACCTGGACAGTACAGGAGGCTTCTGTGACTCTGACTGAAAAACAAAGGTAAAAGCTCTTCTTATCGATGTGCTAAAGAGGCATTACTATTAACAGTAATATAATATTTTTAAAAGCAGAGTTCATTCCCATAAACGCATAGGCGGAGAAACAGTCAATCGAATACCATGTATGACCAAGGTAAAAAGGCAGCTCAGAAAGGAACTTTAAAAGCTCCAGAAAATAAACTTAAAAACAAAATAATAATAAACAAAATATATATAATAAACAAAATAAAAATATTGAAATACGTGATTTAAGTCGTGTAAAATTCAAGATTGCAGTTCTGAAAAAACTCAAAGAGATGCAAGAAAACTCAAATAAGGCGGATTAATGAATTCGGAAATAAAAATCAAAGAACAAAACGAATGCTTTACCAAAGAGCTTGAAACTTTTAAAAGAACCAAACAGAAATTCTGGAGCTGAAGAATTCAATAAAAAAGAGATAATAAATGAACTAGCGAGCTAAAGAAATATAGCTAACAAGATAGAGAAAAGAATTAGTAACATTGAAGACAGAAATCTGGAAATGACAAAGATGGAATGGAGAGACTTGAGAGTTAAAAAAAAAGGAAGAACTCTGCAAGAACTATCTGACTCTATCAGAAGGAACAATCTAAGAATAATGGGTATATCTGAAAGAGAAGAGAGGGAGAACAAAACAGAGAGCCGATTCAAACAAATAGCCAACGAGAACTTCCCAAGCCTATGAAAAGAAGCGGATCCTCAAATCTAAGAAGCAAACTGAACATCTAATTATCTAAATCCAAAGAGGCTTTCTCCATGGCACATTATATTAAAACTGTCAAAAATTAATGAGAAAAAAAGAATTCTCAAGGCAGCCAGGGGAAAGAAGATGGTAACCTATAAAGGAAATCCTCTTAGGTTATCATCAGATTTTTCAGCAGAAGCTCTAAAAGCTAGGAGAGAATGAAATCAAATATTCAAACTATTGAAAGAGAAAAACTACCAGCCAAGAATCATATATCCAGAAAAGTTCTCCTTTAGATATGAAGGAGAAACAAAAGACCTTTCCAGACATACAGACGCTGAAGGCATTTTCCAACACAAGAACTGCATTACTGGAAATGCTGAAGAGAGGCATTCTACCAGAAAAAAAAAAAAAAAGACAAAGAAATAATCAACTGCGAGTGAGTAAAATGACTAAAAGACCGACAGAAGCAGGAAATGGCAACCCTTATTCAAAGTAGGGTATTATACACTTAAATACTACATGATGGTTAAAGAAGGCAAAAACATTTTTAAAAAGAGAAGACGATAGCATTGTAACTCAGAAATACATTCACAAGATAAATAGGGAAAATTGGAGACGACAAAAACAAGAGCGGGGAGGGAGTAAAGGTCTGAATTTTCAAAAGGGAATGGAGATAAGACACATGCAGAAGAACTACTGTATATATGAAACTTTCTTTTACATAAACTTAATGGTAACCGTACATAAAAAACCCAGAAGTATGACACATAACAGAAAAAAGAGGGAACAGAGGGGGAAAATCAGAGAATACCACCAAACTAAAATAACAAGACAGAAAGGCAAAAGCAAACAAACAATGGAGACATAGAGCTACCAGGAAACAAGATAAAAGGGCTATAGGAAAACTTATATATCAATCATTACTCTAATGTAAAGGGACTGAATTCACTAATAAAAAAGCAGAGTAGCAGACTGGATAAAAAAACAAAACCCAATCATGTGCTCCCTTCGAGAGACATCTCAGCTGCAACGACAAAGATAAGACTCAAAGGGTAGAAAACGATACTTCAGGCAAATGGCATCCAGAGAAAAGCGAGTGCAGCCATACTTACATCTGATGAGGTAAAGACTTCAAGATGAAAGAGGTATCGAGGCAAGGCAAAGAACTTCATAAGGATAAAGGAAACCATACCTCAAGAAGACATAACACTTATCAATATACATGCTCCCGATGAGAGAGCCCCAAAATATATAAGATAAGAACTAACAGAACTGAAGAGAGAAACTGACAAAACACAATTATAGTACGGTACGCGAATACCCAACTGACAACTATGGATAGATCACCCAAACAGAAAATCGATAAGGAAATATCAGCCTTAAATGACAGCTTAGACCAATTGGACATAATAGACATTTACAGAGCCTTTCATCCCCAAACAGCGGATTATACATTCTTCTCTAGTGCACGTAAAACATTCTCAAGGATGGACCATACGTTGGAACACAAAACTAGCCCAGGAGAATATACTTGGTATGGTTTCAATCTCCTATCACAACGCTTTGGAATTGGAGATCAACTGTACAAAGAAAGTGTACAAAGAAAGTGGGGGAAACCACAAATATGTGGAGATGAAACAATGTGCTACTAAAGAACGATTGGGTCAAAGAAGGAAAAGAAGATACGCAGAAACAAGTGAGAATTAAAATACAACATATCAAAACTTTTGGAATACAGCCAAAGCAGTTATAAGAGGAAAGTTTATATATCATTATAAGCCTACTCAAGAAATAAGAAAAATCTCAAATAATCAACCTGACATTACATCTTAAAGAACTAGAAAAAAAGAACAAATGAAGCCCAAAGTCAGCAGAAGGAAAGAAATGATAAAAATTACAGCAGAATTAAGAAAAAATGAGAACAAAAAGACAATAGAAAAAATTATTGTGACAAAGAGCTGGTTCTTTGAAATGATCAATAAAATTGACAAACCCCTAAGGAAAAAAGAGAAAAGACACAAATAAACAAAATCAAATTCAATAACCTACAATAAGTGGACAAGTTCCTAGAAATATACAATCTTCTTTCACAAAGAACTGGAAAACCTAAAAGACCGATCAACAGTAAGGAAACTGAAACCACCATCAAAAACCTCCCCGAAAGGAAAAGTCCAGGACCAGATGGCTTCACTAGTGAATTCTACCAAACATTCAAAGATGATTTAATACCTGTCCTTCTCAAGCTCTTCCCAAAAACTGAAGAAGAGGCAATACCTCCCAACTCATTTTATGAGGCCAACATCACCCTGATAACCACGATCTGGTAAAGATAGCACAAAAAAAAGAAAACCAGTATCTCTGAGGAATACAGATGTAAAAATCCTAAACAAAATACTAGCAACTCGAATACAACAATATATTAAAAAGATCATTCATCGCCATCAGGTGGGGTTCATCCATTGATGCATGGATGTTTCAACACATGTAAAATGACCAACGTGACATACCACATAAACAAAATCCAGGATAAAGTCATCATCATATCATAGATGCAGAAAAGGCATGTGACATGACACAGCACCCATTTATGCTTAAAGCATTTAATGAGTACTGAAGGAAAGTGCCTCAACATAATCAAGGTTAAAACCCACAGCTAATATCATCCTTAATGGTGAAAAACTGAAAGATTTCCCTCTAAGATCAGGAACAAGACAAAGCTGCCCATTCTCACCACTCTTATTCGATATAGCCAGAAATATACAATGGAGAAGAGAAACCCTCTTCAATAAAAAGTGCTGGGAAAATTGGAAAGTCACCTGCAAATAATGAAACGAGACTGCTATCTATCACCATCCATCAAAATTAAATCAAAATGGATCAAAGACCTAAAGGTAAGACCTGAAACGATAAATTGCATAGAAGAAAACACAGATACTATATTCACCGACTTTGGATTTAGAGAGAATCTTATGAACTTGACCTCAAAAGCAAGGGAAGTAAAAGCAAAAATAAATGAATGAGACTATATCC
>NW_006438875.1:211123-218462 GCF_000325575.1 Pteropus alecto
GGACCTCTCAGGTACATAGGGCGAAGGGTGGAGTGTGTTTGCTGTGTGATTCTGTGTGACTGAGATGTGGTCTGTCTATGAAGCAAGGGATAAGCCTCTATCCGCGGTTCGGTGTCAAATCTCATAAGGCTTAGTGTGGTGTCACTGGATCTCCATGAGGAATCTACTCCAGTGATCCAAGTCGGGGGTTTATACCAATCCACCAATTGCTAAGAAGCACCTGAAAGATCACCGAGTGGGGAAGGTTGGAGAAGGACAAAGGGAATCTGTGAGTGCATGTGCAAAACCGACCACAGGTAGAAAAATGGGTGGACAATAGAGTGAACAGACACCTTTAGATTGTATGCTTAAGAATTTCAAAAAGGGTTCTTCAGGAGATTATAGAATTAAACTCACCCCACAGAAACTCTGCACTCTTTGTGAGATAAACTGGCCCTCTTTTGGCATTGGATGGCAAGCAAAGGGAGCTCTTGATAAGGAAATCATTGCAAAGGCCTATCAAGTCATTACCAGTAAACCTGGCCACCCAGACCAATTCCCTTATATTGATTCTTGGGGGTAATAGTTTGCACACAACCCCCTTGGTAGAGAGTCTGCCTAGAGGAGAACTGTAGGGTCCTTATACCCGAGCCTTGACACCCTCCCAAAGTCAGTTGGAAAAAAAAAGAAAAAAAAAGAAGCCTTTGTTTCCAGTGCTAGGCCATACCGGGCTCCATTCTACTAGGTCCCCAGGAGCCTATAGTCCAAATGATAGTTGGGGGGCGGGGGCAACCTATTGATTTTATGTTGACACTGGAGCTGAACACTCAATTGTAAGTTAGCCTGTGGGCTCCCTTTCTCGAAGACAAGCTACCATTATAGGAGCAATCAGATGACAAATCCATCGTCCCTTCCTGCAGCCCCGCCGGTGCAATCTAGGAGGATGAGAAGTCGTCAACAAATTCCTATATCTGCCCGACTGCCCGGTGGCACTGATAGGAAAAGATCTTTTAGGAAATCTACAGGCTCAGATTACCTTGACACATGTGGCCAAACCCCTCTATGAAGCCACAAAACGGGGAGAACGGGAGCCCCTACTTTAGGAATCTACAGAAGAGAAGGCCTTTAAAGAAGTCAAACGAGCACTCACTAGTACCCCCAGACTAGGACTCCCAGTCTTAACCAAATCTTTCTTGATCTACATACATGAGAACACGGGTGTCACAGTAGGAGACATAACTACTTGGCACTGTCCCGTGGCTTATATCTCCAAACAGCTTGCCTCTGTCACCTAGGGCTTGCCACCCTGCTGGTGTGCACTTGCAGCCACGACCCTCCTTGTGTGGCTGGGAATGAGGAAAATTGAGGGAATGAGGAAAATTGTAGGTTTGTGAAGAGAAATTCTGAGAGGAAGTTTTATGTGGTTAAGCTAAACAAGATTGAAAATTTAAATGTCAAAAGTAAGATAATGCAAAATTAGAGTTGTGTTTTAATGTTTCTTAGACTATTAGTCTTCTACTGATGCTATGGAAAAGTTTTCTGAGTAGAAAACAAGGATTCTGTGCTTCATCAAAGTAATTTTCTGTTTTCTGTTGCCTTACCCAGTTTTCAGAGGCTTTTAGAGAATATGCTAACATTGGCCCAAAATTTCAGGGCCAAACACTCCTGGCTATACATTTCATAAATCAGGTGTGCCAGATATTCAAAGGAAGCTCCAAAAGTTGGGACCTAGACCCCAACCCTGCAGGCTGCCTTAGTACCAGAGGTCTTTAAGGTATCCAATAACTGGAACAGGGCAGAGAAGAAAGCAAAATACAAAAAGGCACAAATTTTAGCTGCCATAATACGAGAACTATCCCGAGGTGACCTTAGGCAATAAAAACCTTTCAGGCCTGGTGGGCTTCCATCTTGGTTGGCCATAGTTGGCATCGTTAGGACTGGGGCATAATCAATGCACTAACTGCAGAAGGAAGGGCACTGGAAGGAAGAGTGTCCGTCTAGCCCTGGGAAGCCAGGGAGGGCTGGACCTCATGAGCCCTCACCCCACATAGCAAGCTTCTCATGAAGGGGCTGCTCTCTCCTCCAACCTCAGAGGCCTAAGTGTTTGCAAGCTGAAGTCCTGTAGAAATCCACCATGATCACTACAATAGAGCCTCAGGTCACACTCGATATGGCAGGAAGGAAAAACTGAATTTTTACTGAATACCAGGGCTACCTACTCTGTCCTGCCCTGTCCTATATAGGCCACTCTCCAACGCTGACTACACAACGACAGGAATAGTCAGCCTAATGTAATTTACTCTTCCCATTGTGAGACCTGGACTAACAATGAAGTTCTCTGCTACACATCAGGACCAGGGTCCAGTGCAGAGAGCACCTCGTCTGGAAAACTGGGACACATCCAAAAAGAAGGGCAGCCTCCTTGCCCATCACACAAAGCATGTTTCTAGAGAACCTAAGTCTAAACCATTTGTAGACAATCCGCTTCTATGTCAGGGTTTCCTATGAGCAGAGCAACTACCTCCCTGCAATCTGTTGAAAGTCAGCCCTCAACGCAAACGGAAAAGGCACCACCAAGCTTTGTTAAGTTTCCCAACCGCTGCATGCATTTATCTCGAATTAAACCAGTTTCTTATGAGTCCTCATAGGTTCCTCTAGAAAATGAACCCGGAAGTACGACCTATTTCTGTGAACCTGTATAAGATCTTAAGCTCTTGTTCCAGAAACTACATAAGTCCACACATCCCAGGGAAGCAGGGGACTTTTCTGAATCATTATTCCTTTAACCCAGTGTCCATGCCACTATTCTCCTCAAAATAATTCAATTTCCTTTTACTAAATATCTTTACCTTAAATTAACAAACTGCCATGAAAAGACAACTTCATTGTTAATTACCTCTACTATTAATTTTGACTTTTGTCTTTTCAATCTTTTACTAAATTTATATCTTCTAGGTTGCAAGGCTTCCTACCACTTCTACCTACTAGAATGACCTCACTTTCTCTGCCTCCAGGAACCATAGAATAAGCTTTCAGAGATTTTTATTTCCGGTAGGCAGGAATTACGGCCCTATCTCAGCTTTGAAGAAGTTCCAGAAGACAGACCACCCTTCAACATCCTCTTAAGAATAAGAGAATAAAATCTCTGAGAGGCATATAATGTAGGGAGGAGACAAGAGAATTAAAACAGTTAATCAAGCTATGTTCAGAGACAGCAGTATGCTGATCAGCCCTGCAGCCAGGCCAGGAGGACACTTGCAGAACAAAGAAGGTTTCTTCTGGATTTCCAACGACCCATTCCCACACCTATGAAGGAGAAACAGGAACCAAGAGTCATTCCTTATGGCTAAATCCATAGGGTACCTATAGATTAAAGGCTGGGAACTGCTATCAGGACTTTCACTCTACATATTCTCACCTTTTCACACTGCATGCTCTTCCCCTTTCTCTGTGTAAGTCTGTATTAAAAGAAATGAGAACTAAAGAATGACATATAAACTGAATTCCCTGAACGTTCAGGGTCCCTCTCAGTGCCTTTACTCTGTCTCTCTCTCACATCATCCTTCTCACTCTCTGCCTCTGAAAGGAGACCACATTCTGTCTGTAGA
This sequence comes from Pteropus alecto, assembly GCF_000325575.1. NCBI lineage: Eukaryota > Metazoa > Chordata > Mammalia > Chiroptera > Pteropodidae > Pteropus > Pteropus alecto. Next base: position 214,711 of record NW_006438875.1, read on the forward strand.
GTGTTACCCCTTTGAGGAACTTGAAGTAGACTTCACTGAAATGCCTCAATCACAGGGTCCCACCCGGACTGAGAAGGCCCAAGGAGTAGCCAGACTACTCTTCCAATAAATTGTTCCACGATTTGGCCTACCAGTTGCTATTGGCTTAGATAATGGGCCAGTCTTTGTTGCAGAAATAGTGCAGCTACTTGCCAAGAATTTAAATATTAAATAGAAAATGCATACCGCCTATCGACCACAAAGTTCAAGGCATGTAGAACGCATGAACATGACCCTTAAGACTCAGGAACACTATGTTCGGAGACACATCTACACTGGGACTAAATCCTCCCCATAGCACTACTAAGAATCTGGTTGGCCCTAACCAAGAAGACTAGGTTCTTCCCCTCTGAGATTTTGTATGGGCAGCCACCACCACTCATCAAAGGACTACAAAGAGACCTCATGGAAATAGGTGAATTGACTCTAAGACAACAGCCTCGAGCCCTAGAGACCACCTTCCAGACTCTCAACCAATAGGTTAGGGAAAGGCTCCCCTGTCAGTTCAACCACTGAAATTCATCCCTTTAAATCAGAAGACTCTGTCTGGGTAAAAGAGTGGAATATCAGCCTCTAAAACTCTTGTGGAGAGGCCCTTTTACTGTCATTTTTTCTACTCTCACTGCAGTTAAGGTTGCTGAAATAATGCCCTGGATATCACAGCAGACTGAAACTCGCAGCTGCAGAGTGGGAATGTGTTCCAGACTCCTCTGAGCCCCTCAAGGCAATCTTCCGCAAGAAAACACCAGCTGTGCCAACAGACCAAGAGTAAGCTGTCGGCCCTGCTTTGGTCACAACCGGAAGCTAACCAATTTGTGGGCAGCAGAAGCCTGAGGACAACGTCTTGTCAGGATTGCACCCCTAAAGACTCTTTTCTTTCTCCTATTACTTCGCCATGTGTGTGGCACCAGTCTCCCCACTTCTCCCCTTCACATGCAAAGGTACAGGATAGGGTCCAAAATTGCCACCGGCTTCAATTCCATAACCATCCTACACTGTCTCCTAGGCCCCAAAGCCCACAAATGTATGATCAGCTAAAGGCCACCTTGGGCCAAAACCTAGGGAAAACCCGCTTTGTTGACCTAGCTGAGAGGATAGCCCATGAACTTGGTGTCACTAAATACTGGGTTTGTAGAGGAGTACAGATGAGTGAACATTGACCTTAGAAGGGAACTAGCCTAGATGCCTTTTACCTCCTCCAGTGGAACCACACGGTGGCCTGCTACAAAGAGGGTCGACCCCAGAACTAGGTTCTCCCTTTAGAAGGAGTAGGAGAAAAATGTCTTGGCTGGATGGGTTTTAGATACACTCAGTAGGTTGAAGAAACCCCACGTAAAAGATTGCTGTTTTTAAATCACACAGACCTAAACTAGTAGCCCAAGGCTCCTTTCTGGTAGTAGGCCAATAAAACTACAGCAAAAGTCCTTGTGCAATGAAGGTGCCAGCCTCTAAACCAAAAGTTAGAAGAAAGAAATGATATTCTCTGACCTGGTCCTGGGTCCAAGCATCAAAGTGGGGAATGTGACAGCCTAACCCTGCCTGGCCATCTCCTGCTGGAACGAGTTCATTCCTGACTGTCCTCTCCCCCACCTCAAGGACTCTCCAGCTAACATGTGTTCTCAAGTCTACCTCCCCCACCTCAAGAACTCTGTAGCTCATATCTGTTGTCTCATCCTTGCCAACCAATTAATGTTCTTCCTTATCTCTATAGCTGTGTAAGAATAAGAAGACTGTATAAAACTGCCTGTTATGCTACAATCGGGGCTCGGCCTTTGGATAAAAATCTGCTGAGCCATTGCCAGCTTTAATAAGTGCTGCTTCCTGCTTATGGCCTCAGTATCCCATCTCTCTGAGATACTGGGTGGCATGTACTAATATCAAAAAATCTAGAGCATTTATCAATAGAACAACAAATCAAAAAAGCATGGCACAACATGCACCACATTAACTGTCTTATAAGTGTTATGGTCACCTGCATAGGCAGGTGGACCACCACCGAGATTTGGGTCAGGCGTCTACACTAATGACAACACACACACACAGCCAGAAGGTATGAAAGGCTTTAGGACTTCTGTAAAGAGAGTGTTTGGGGAGGGCTGGGCGGTCCTTTCAAGCAGGTGGGACACACCTGGAGAGGACAGGGAAAAGAGCACAGCCTGGGTTTGACTGAGTCTTGGGGTGGCTAGGGTGACTGTTCAGCAAGATGCAGGACCTCCCGTGGGTTGTTCACTTGCCAGAACCAAAGGAAGGAGCACCCAGGCTTATCACCAGGCAGAGGAAGGAGGAATGAAGGCTAAAAGCCATCAGCGGTAAACATCAGAAAAGGAGTCAGACACTCTGTCTCTGGTTTGTTGTGAGAAGCTTAGAAGCCAGCTTCCAGTCCTCAGAAGAAAAGAAACCAAGACACTTAAAAATTAACAACTTTTCATTCAGAAAATAGAGATGATGGAGTAAACCTCTGACTCCAAAATTAGAAAGAGAGACCAAAAATGTAACCATTTAAAATGAATCCAGAATATTCTGTTGTTCTAAACAAGGCATGTCCTCAAAACAATCTATTTCACAGGAGTGTAACTAACTGGGATTTTTCCACAGGCTGACTGAGTTGGGGTTGGGAAACAGCCAACTCAAGACTCTTCTGGCCTTTCTACTCCTGTCACCAAATATTTCCCAACTATTCATCACCATGTAGGTGTTCAACAGTTCATTTCAATTCTAAAAATAACTACCCAGAGTTTGCATCAGACTCTATAAAGAGCTCTCAGTCCTACACACTGCCCCTTCTTGAAATGCCAGCCACAAATCAGGCACCCAGGCTACTGACGCTTCTACTAAGCTGTCAACAAATTCATAGATTCCCTTGACACTTCTTGGTAACTTACTGAAATGATTCTGAGAACTCAGCAAAGTGCTTTACAGTAGTCCCTCATTTATCCACAGCTTTGCTTTCTGTGGTTTCATTTACCACAGTTGTGGTCAACTGTGTTCCAAAAATATTAAATGGCAAATTCCAGAAATAAGCATTTCATAAGTTTTAAATTGCGCACCGTTCTGAATTGCATAATAAAATCTCACGCCATCCTGCTCCATCCGGCCCAGGATGTGAGTCATCTCTTTGTCCAGCATATCCACACTATATACACTACTTGTCCAATAGTCACTTAGCAGCTGTCTCAGGTATCAGAGCCATCGTGGAGGTATTGCAGTGCTTGTGTTCAAGAAACTCTTATTTTACTTAAAAATGGCCTCAACACACAAGATTAGTAATGCTGGCAATTTATTATTCAAAAGAGAAGCTGTAAAGTGCATCCTTTAAGAGAAAAGGTGAAAATTCTCAACTTAATAAGGAAAGAAAAAAAATCACACAGTATAGAGTTTGGTACTATACTGTGGTTCCAGGTATTCACTTCGGGTTTTGGAATGTGTCCCCCTTGGATGAGGGAATCACTGTACTTTTGATGATGGGTTTACAATAAAAGCTACAACTGAGGGTCAGACATAAGACAGAGGTGTGTAGGTGAGTGTAGGGTGGTGGAGTGGGTGAGGGGAGTGGAGACAGAGGGAGCTGCACAGTCCCCACATCCCCCGAAGACACGCCACCCTGCCAGCATCTGGGTGTGTTCACTGACCCAGAAGCCCTCTGAATCCTGTCTTTAAGGGTTTTGATGGAGGTTTCATTACACGGGCACCATTTATTAAGGCATCAGTCACTG
>NW_006438875.1:219025-227855 GCF_000325575.1 Pteropus alecto
ATGCTGTAAATGCTCTTGTCCATGCAAATTCTCTGTCGAAGGGCAGACATAAAACAGATGTTCCCCTGACCTCTTCAAGCTAATTGCACATAATGCTGGAAAAAACTGACATCTAATGCAAAAAAAAAAAAAAAAAGAATCTAGATACCCTTTACACATTTCATAAAAGTTAACTCAAATGGATCATAGATCTTAGTGTAAAATGTAAAACTACAACACTCCAAAAAGATAACATAGTTGAAAACGTAGGTGACCTTAGATTTGGATTAATTTTTAGGCAGAATGAAAGCAAGATACACAAAAAGAAAAGAATAACTTTGACTTCGTTAAAAAAGGGCTTATGACTTATAAAATAGAAGTCTTGGGGAGGGCAGGGCAGGGCAGCCTCTCCAGCAGCTCCAAAACAGCTTCAAAGAGCAAGGTATGGAGCCTGGCTGGGTTTTCACTGGGGTCAGGAGTGGGGCCTGGGCAAGAATTTTACTCTCAAGGGATTGTGTGGTTTGAATCTTTTCTCTGCTCTAAAGCAGAGACCACCCAGGCTTTCTCATCACTTTGTCCAGTTAGGGGCACAAAAGAAGAGGAAGGAATGAGGCCTAAGCTGTGAGCAAACACTCAAAATGTAGGCTCTGACTGTTCCTTACAAAAAACTAAGAAAAATATGCATTCAGATTGCTCGTTTTTTATGTAAGGAAACAATATCAGGAGGCTCAAAAATCATCAAAACTGTGTATTTGGTGTTGGTGAGGGAAGCAGGATATGTGGACAGTGAGTCTTCTTAAGTTAGACATTCCTATCATACAGATTTATTTAAAATAGAGAAATATATATACACCATTGTTGCAGGAAGCAACACTTGACAGAGGAATCTGAACGCTCAGACAACTTTGTTAAAGGAAGGATAATTTATTGCCAATGGAGAGCGGAGGGCTTAACAGCACCAAAGCATGAGCTCTCTTTGGTTAGATTTCTTACAGCTTATATATCTCTGAAGTGTCTGTGCAAGGTGTGCATGATTCCTTTGTCTGAGGTTCTACAGGTACCTCCTGACTCAGGATGGGGAAGAGGAGTTTCGAGTAGGGGGCTGCAAGGGGGGAGGAATTTCAAGACCACTGGTCTTACAGGTCGTTTGTCTTGTAGAACCCGAGACCTTGGCGTCATTAGCACTGTTATAGGATTCTTGAACGGAGAGACGGGACACCGTGGCTATAAGCACCTGCTCAATGGATTCCTATTCAAAGGCTGAGACCCAATTGTAGCACAACAGGCAGTTTTATACAGTCTTGTTATTCCTACACAGCTACAGAGATAAGGAAGAACATTAGTTGGTTGGCAAGCCATGAATCAACAGATATGAGCTGGAGAGTCCTTGAGGTGGGGGAGGTACCTATGAGAAAACATGTTAGCTGGAGAGTCCTGGAGGAGGAGAGGGCAGTCAGGAATGGACTTTAACCAGCTGAGTTGGTTATTTCTGCAAGCCCTTTCCTTTGCATTTTTTTCAGAAGCCTCCTCTCCTCTCTTATTCCCCCTTTGGAGACTCTAGACATTCCCTTAAGATTAAGGAAATAAAATCTCAGAGGAGAAATAATGTAGGGAGGAGGCAGGACAATTGTGGTGTTGGTCGGGCCACATTTGGAGACTGCAATGTGCTGATCAGTCCTGCAGCCAGGCCAGGAGGACACCTGCAAAACAAAGGAAGATCTCCTGAGGGATCTCCTGATAGTGGCAGGTAAACTATATGTGGGCTACACCTCATTGCTGTACTATTGCTTTTACCATGCCTTTTAAGCTTTTTCTTAGCAGGGACAGCAGACATGGCCCTATCTGGCAGATTCCTAGGAGTAGAAAAACTGCTCCTATTAATGTTTTAAACCTACTAAAGACTGAAAATTATCACCCAAAAGGCTATTAAGGTTCTATTTATGCCATACTTGCACGGGCACATGTGCCAGTTTTGTCATCTTCTTGACAAGGTCCTCAACTCCTTGGCCCTGGTCATCTATCTGTAGGCAACCGTTGGTGAGATTGAATTTTCCACACACACCTCCTTCTGCTGCTAATAGATAGTCTAGTGCCAACCTGTTTTGGTAGATGGCATTTCTTATCTGAGACCGTTGACATGTAGGGAGAGTCAGGGCTTTCATAGTCTCATTTGTAATGATTTCTAAGACTGCCTGCAATCAGATAACGCAGTTTAACATGTAAATGGAGATATGGTAGCCCCAAGATCTATCTTCTGCCCAAGTGGCAGCCTATAGTATTGGATTATCTGCTCTGGGGGCCATTCATTATCCTTTAGTCCTCTATTTGGAGTTCTCTTTTTACCCATTGTAAGTATTGTGGGACCTGGTGACTAAGCAGTTCCTCTGTTTTCAGAGGTAAGAGGGAGAAGGATGGCTTTATCATGCCAATTATACAGTTCCCTTACTAATATCTGGGGAGGTGGATGTAGGCCTTGTTTCCACAAATCTAGTAAAGCCCACGTGGGGTTATCTAGTCTTGGACCCTGTTTGGGTCCTGCCAGACTCTAGCTCTGGGAATCTGACCAACGGATTTCTTTCTGTCCGGTTTCCCTAACACATGTTTTGTTTGGAGGTGGCATTATAATACCGTTGGCCAAGGCAAATTAAGATCCCAACTGACTCCGTGAGATTTCCTCTACCTCTAGCCAGGCAGTATTGTCCTATAATAGTACATTTTAAAATCTATTGACTATCATCAAAGGTGCGTGAGACCTTTATATTTGGCATTGTCTTGAGAACTAGTTCTGTAGCTTCCCATGGCTACCTATTCCCCATCAGAATCCCCTCACATACAAAGCAGAAAGTGATATTCAGGGAGTGATTATTCCTTCAGCCAATCTTCCTTTGTTTTGCAGGTGTCCTCCTGGCCTGGCTGCAGGACTGATCAGCACATTGCAGTCTCCAAATGTGGCCCGACCAACACCACAATTGTCCTGCCTCCTCCCTACATTATTTCTCCTCTGAGATTTTATTTCCTTAATCTTAAGGGAAGAAGGTCTGTCTTCTATAATTTCTTTAAAGCTGAGATAAAGCTGTAGTCCCTGACTGCTGGGAATAAAAATCTCTGAAGCCTATTCTAAGGGCCCTGGAGAGAGACAATGTGAGGTTGTTCCAGAATGTAGATGTGGTAGGAAGCCTTGCAACTTAGAAGATATAAATCTAGCAAAAAGATAGAAAAGACAAGTCGAAATTAATAGTAGAGGTAATTGACAGTGAAGTTACTTTTTCATAGCAGTTTGTTAATTCAAGGTACACAAAAGTTCCCTGATTCCCTGGCACACGTGGACTTATCTAGTTTCCGGAACAAGAGCTTAAGATCTTCCATGGGTTCACAGGAATAGGTTGCACTTTCCAGTTTATTTTCAGAACTTGTGAGAACCCATAAGAAACTAGTTTAATTCAAGATAAATTGTACCAAGGGGTCAATTCCTTGTAATTTGACAGCAGATGGGAACTTTAAACCTACTAAACTTTAAACCTACCAAACAAAACTTGGTAGGGCCCTTTCCGTTTGCATTGAGGGCTGACTTTCAATAGATTGCAGGAAGGTAGTTGTTCTATTCGTAGGAAACTCTGACATAAAAGTGAGTTGTCTACAAATGATTTAGCTTTAGGTTTCCTACAAATGTGCTCTTTGTGGTGGGCAAGGGGGCTACCACCTTTTTAGCTCTGTCCCAGTTTTCCAGACGAAGCGCTCTCTGCACTGGACCCTGGTCCTGATGTGTGGCAGAGAACTTCATTGCTAGTCCGGTCTCACAATGGGAAATGTAAATTAGTTAGGCTGACTATTCCTGTCACTGTGCAGTTAGCATTGGAGAGAGGCCCATGGAATGCATCAGGGCTGAATAAGTAGCTCTAGTATCTAGTAAAAATTCAGTTTTTCCTTCTTGCCATGTCAAGGGTGAGCTGAGGTTCCACTGTTGTGATTGTGGTGGATTTTTCTAGGACTGGAGTTTACAAGTGCTTGGGCCTCCGGTGTTGGAGGAGAGAGCAGCCTCTTCATGAGAGGCTTGCTATGTGGGGCGAGGGATTATGAGGTCCAGCCCTCTCCAGCTTCCCAGGGCTGGATGGACACTTGCCCTTCCAGTGCCCTTCCTTCTGCAGTTTGTGCATTGATTGTGCCTCACTCCTGACAATGCCATTCATGGCCAACCAAGATGGAGGTCCTCTAGGCCTGTAAGGTTTTTATTGCCTAGGGTCACCTCAAGATGGTCCCTGTATTATGGCAGCTAAAATTTGCATCCTTTTTGTACTTTGCTTCCTTCATTGCCTTGTCCCAATTATGTCCCAACACCTTAAGGACCTCTAGCACCAAAGCAGGCTACTGAGTTGGGGTTTAGGCCTCAACTTTTGGAGCTTCCTTTGAATATTGAGAACAGACTGAGTTATGAAATGTATAGCTAGGAGTGTCTGGCTCTCATACTTTGGGCTAATGTTAGTGTATTCTCTAAAAGCCTCAGAAAACTGATTAAGGCAACATAAAACACAGAAATTATTTTGATGAAGCACAGAATCCTTGTTTTCTACTCAGAAAAATTTTCCATAACATTAGTAGCAGACCAACAGTCTAAGAAACATTAAAATACAACTTTAATTTTGTATTAACTTACTTTTGGCATTTAAATTTCCAATCTTGTTTAGCTTAATCACATAAAACTTCTTCTCAGGATTTTTCTTCACAAACCTTCTACCACTTTCCTCATTCCTTCAGTTTGCCTTTTCTTACTTGTTTAGAAATAACTAACTTTAAGACAAACACTTTTCCTTTAATTTTCTTCAAAATATATCTCTATACTTTATAACTTCTGTTACCAAAAACCTACACTTTCCTTTCCATTATAATTGGAATTCTTAACTCAATCACTATATTACATATAACACTGACAAATACAGATCAGAGGTTATGCACATATTTATATTTCCCCAACATCGGTATTTATAACTTCCTTGGGGATGCTTACCTAGTTTCCTCAGAGAATGATGAAATAGATGGGGTCTCCAGGGAACTTGGATTCCCTCAGAGTCCAAGGGTGAAAGGGGAGGAGAAACTCCTGATTATTATGAGATCTCTGGGAAGGCGCCCTTATCATTGGGCCATCTAATAAGTCTGAGTCTTGGTGAATGAGCATAGAAGCTTGTATGTAGGGGACTTCTTCCTATTATCCAGTTTCTTACAAAATAAGATCTAATTAGAGTATTGTAGTTTTGTGAACTGTTTAAGGCAAAACTTTTCGATCCTCCTCCTATCCTTAGTTTGGAAGGAGGAGGGCCCCCTAGGCATCCTTGCTGTGAGGAATTGCTGCTGCTGTATTTCACTGACAGCGGGGCTGTGGGGCTGTGGTTTCTGCCTTCCCTGCGGAGTACAAGCTAGGAAGTGTTCATGCCCTGGTGAGGAAGGAGAAAAAATATTCTTCCCTTACCGTGAGTTGAACCTGGGCACCCTGGGCAAAAGCACTGGACCTTTATTCCTAAGATACCAGGGAACACAATCCTAGCTGTGTCTGAATCTGAAAGCATGTTACTTACTCTGAGACGACTGTCATGCACTATGTGGCATGATGCTGGTGGTGCCTGAAAGGCGGAAGCGGACGGCAGACATCAGCACAGGTTTGGGAATTCTAGTCTGGGGGCGTTAGTGGGTGCTTGTTTTATTATTTTTTTTCAAAGGCCTTCTGTTGTGTAGATTCCCAGAGTAGGGGCTCCCGTTCTCCCCACTTTGTGGCTTCATAGAGGGGTTTGGCCACGTGCGTCAAAGATAATTTGAGCCTGTAGCTTTCCTGGGGTCAACTTGACCCCATAATCCCCTGAGAAGCCTTTCATAAAATTTTTTGATATACGATTTAAGACAGTTGGCTTAGAGGAACCTCCCCCTATATTTGCCTTAGGGAGCTTCCTAATGGAGGGGGAAAATAGACCTCAAAATTTCAAGAAAATAATTTGACAGAGGGCCCCTATGTCAAAGGGGCCATTTGGAGATAGACAATTCTTAAGCCGAATCAGTAATTAATTGCCCCCACCCCGTGTATCCCAACCTGTATCAGTGATGCAAAAACAAACAAGGGTGGGTGCCTCCTCCAGAGAGGAGACCACTCAGGTGCTCATCTGGCCATGTCCTGACAGAGCTTAGGTGATGCTTGGCCGTAGCAGACTCAGCTTTGTGATTTACAATCAGACACTAGTCCAATGCCACCATAGACCATATGCTTTACACCACGGAGCCACTAATGAGCCCACTTGGACTCTGTTGCCTTTATAGGACCTTATGGGTGTCCAGCCGTGGAGCCACAAATTTGTACCTGACCGAGTCAAACTGGCCAGGCTGCTCATTCACTCATTCTTTCACACACCAGGTTAAAACATTGCCTCCCCTGTTTTCGGAAGGCCCTGACCTTTGTCTTCCCCTCCCTGGGAAGACCTTGATGTCTGCTCCCTCCTCAAGAAGACCCTGACCTGTGTCTTCTAACTGAAGACTAGGAGCTTTCTCTACCAGCCATCCAATACCAAAAGAGCACCAGTTTATTTCACAAAGGGTGCGGAGTTTCTATAAGGTGAATTTAACTCCATAATTTCCTGAATAACCCTTTTTGAAATTCTTGACCATTGTGGCTAGGGGAGTAGGCTTTCCCTGTGTACCACCCATGCCTCCTACGACAGACAACAATCACGCCACACAGAGGATTGGGGGATAAGTTTAAGGAAACTTTGGAGGAGATGTCACTCGCTTCACCCGTCTCCAGCTGCTCCCCTCTCAGGGATCTTTCAGGTGCCTATTGGCAATTGGTGGGTCAGTATAAATCCCTGACCCGGATCATTGAAGTAGACTCCTCATGGAGATGCAGTGACACCACCCTAAGTCATATGAGGTTCACCACAGAACCATGGATAGGGGCTCAACTCTCATTTCATAGTCTGGCCATGTCTCAGTCATTCAGCACTCACTCTCTTTCATACAACCTCCCACCATTCCTTAATCTATCCTGTGGAGAGTAAGCAGTCGCTTCTCTTAACCTGTGGAGGATGCTCGATTACTCTCTAGAGGGTGATTGGGTCTTCCTTATGCCCAGTGTTAACCAAACACATTTGACCCTCCGCCCTATGTACCTGTGAGGTCATGGTTTCCCCTGACAAATGTAGTATTCAGCTGACCTCGGGAGATGATCAGGCTCCCCTTCTACCCTATGGGGCAGGACCTTAGCTAGCTACTCATTGCCTGCTTTTTCCTTACCGTGGCCCTGACAAGTCCAAATTTTCTCATTCCTCCATTGTCTTATCATTGCTGGGACTGGGGGATGGGGTTTCACCTTCTGTCCTGTGAGGCGTCCACACAGAGTAATCCCTGGTGCACACTCAGTTGGCGGGGCTACAGGGTGGGTCGGGTTTCACCAGTGGGATACCCGAAGTCTGCCAAATGTGAGCGCCGTTCCTCCACGTTTCCCGGCCAACACACCAGAAATCTGTTGCAGGAAGCGACTCCCAATAGAGGAAATTGGACGCTCAGACGACTTTATTAGAGGAAGGATAATTTATTGCCGACGAAGAGCAGAGGGCTTAACAGCACCAAAGCATGAGCTCTCTTTGGTTAGATTTCTTACAGCTTATATATCTCTGAAGTGTCTGTTCAAGGAGTGCATGATTCCTTTGTCTGAGGTTCTACGTGGGCCTCCTGACTCAGGATGGGGAGGGGGAGTTTCAGGTAGGGAGTTGCAAGCGGGGAGGAATTTCCAGACCACTGGTCTTACAGGTCGTTTGCCTTGTAGAACCTGAGACCTTGGCATCATCAGCACTGTTATAGGATTCTCAAACAGAGAGATGGGACACTGTGGCTATAAGCAGAATGCAGCGCTTATTAATGCTGGCACCTGCTCAGTGGATTTCTATCCCAAGGTGAGCCCAATTGTAACATAATAGGAAGTTTTATACAGTCTTGTTATTCCTACACAGCTACAGAGATAAAGAAGAACATTAGTTGGTTGGCAAGCCAAGAATAAACAGATGTGAGCTGGAGAGTCCTTGAGGTGGGGGAGGTAGCTATGGGAAAACATGTTAGTTGGAGAGTCTTGGAGAGGAAGAGTGTAGTCAGGAATGGACTTTAACCAGCTGAGTCAGGTATTTTCCTTTGCATTTTTCAGATGCCTCCTTTCCTCTCTTAACTGGACACCTACTACACAAATCCACACTAATAAGACCAGGCGACCTAAGAGCTTTCCTTAGTACATAGAAACAGACATAGAAAGGCAGCCAAAATGGAAAGACAATGAAGGAGAAACCATATGAGAGAAAAGAACAGAGATCCAGAAATAATGGAGTCAAGTACTCTAACAAATACAGAGTTCAAAACACTGGTTATAAAGATGCTCAATGAACTTTTGGGAAGCGTAGGTAAATTCAGTGAGAACTTCAACAAAGAGATAAAAAAAAAACCCATAAAAATGGAAATGGAAATTATAAAAGGGAATCAGTCTAAAATGAAGAACATATTATCTGAGATTAGAAGTATATTAAATGGAATAAAGAAATGAATAAACAAAGTGAATAAAGAAGAGGATCAAATGACCTATATAGAGGATGGGAAAGCCAAGGAGACTCAATCAGAATGGCAAGAATAAAGAAGCCAAGACTATAAAAATAATTTAAGGAGCCTATGGGACACTATTAAAGGTCAAAATATCCATCTTATCACCATATCTGAAAGAAAACAAGATGTTGAACAGTTATTTGAAGAAATAATGATGGAAAACTTCCCTAACCTGGTGAAAGAAATGGACATACAACCCCAGAAAGCTCAGAGAATCTCAAAAACCAGGAACCCA
>NW_006438875.1:228034-238697 GCF_000325575.1 Pteropus alecto
TATTCGATGTGATGAAGACCCAGGATCTACAACCAAAAATACTTTATCCAGCAAAGCTATCATTTAGAGTTGAAGGGCAGATAAAGCACTTCCCAGTCAGAAATAAGCTAAAGGAATTTATTACCACCAAGCCAGTATTACAGGAAATGTTGGAGGGACTTCTTTAAGAAGAAAAAACATGTATCAAAAACAGGAATAAAGAATGATAACTACATTCCTATCAATAAGTACCTCAAATGGAAAAGAAATGGATAAGAAATCAAGTCTTCTACATGCTGCCTACAAGAGACTCACTTCAGATTAAAAGACACACACAGACTAAAAAGAAGGGGATAGAAAAAGATATTGCCTTGATAGACCTAGAAGGTGTTTAAGACAGACAAAGATGCACACTATATGATTTCACTTATGTGAAATCTAAGGAATAAAAAGAACAAACTAATTAAAAACAGACTCACCAATATAGTGGACAATTTGGTGACAGAGGGGAGAGGAAGTTGGGGGGTTGGGAGAATGGAATGAAGGGTTAAAGAAGTACAAACTAGTAGCTGATGGATGGTCACAGGGATGGGGAGAACAGCACAGAGAATGCAGTTAGCATTAATATGTTGTCTAGGTGGAGGGTCAGGGGAGGGAGTGAGCAATTGGGGGGATCATTTTATGAACTATATAGACTTCTAACCAATGTGCTGTATCATTGAAACTAATTAAAATAAATAAATTATTATTTTTTAAATGTTCAAATCTTTTGCTAACTAAAATAACATTTTGCATCCTAGTTTGTCCCTCTCCTATATCTCACACCAGGAGTATTTTCAGGAATAAGTAGCGTGTTATGATATAATAGGGATTTGAGTTTAGCCCCTTAAATGGATTGGATTTTCAAAGATTTACATAACCTTTGTACTTTCCTTCACACCAAGTAAAATAGGAAGTCAATTGCTTCAGCCTTTAAATGTCATGCTTCTTTAGAGACACACACCTACAAACACTGATGTAAAAATGAAAAATGTACTTGAGAACTTAAATACATTCACCTGACATCTTCAAGTTCTCTTTGACTAAAAGGAACAAAAATTCCATTCGACTCCACCATTTTCTTGCTTCCTCACCTCGTATCTGTCAGTCATCTTACACTGTCAGAGCCCAGGTGCTCAGGGACCTGGAGGTGAATGGCTGCACTGCTCAGTAGATAAAGGAGCCAAAGGAAAGAATCAGCTCAGATAAGCAGCCTGCTTCCCACTGGACAGAAGGAAAGCTGGCTGCAGAAGGTTCCACATTCCAGACTTCCCTGCTGAGACAGAACCCTGGAGTGAGTCAGTCCCAATGGAAGGAGGGAAGGGGCACCTGAGTCGCCCTGGGAATGAACTGTAGGACCCAGCACCCTCCTCTCCCCAGGGAATAATAGAAACTTTTCCCCTTTCAAGGCTTCACCTCGCAGTGAGGAAACGTTCAGCTGGATTCAGTGTAAGGTTCTGACCCAAATGAACTCTCAATTCACAAACTATGAAACCCAGGACACGAACTCCTGACTTTCACGGACTTTCTCAATGTGCGCAAATTACACTCTGAGTGCACCTACACTGTGAAGAAAACTCAAACCTGTATTTAGAAGCAGAACCAAAGAAATTACTGTTACAACCTCAGAAAGAACGTCAACGCCCCCCTCCACATTCACGGGCACTCCAGCTTTCCAGGGCTGCAGCTTCCCTCAGTGTAAAGGCTCCTCCATGGAGGTGTGAGCAGGTAGGACACCTGTAAGGGGAGGCTCCCCAGGGAGAATCACTGGGCCTTCAAGAACTTATTTTTGAAGGCTCAAGCAGGTCTTGGTTTAAAGTCACTGTCACTAGCCTCAGGTCTCTAATCCCCAGTTAAGTTGCTTGGGACCACCACTGATATTTTAAATACACAGACTCAGTGTTTGAGCAATCCAGCACAATCACTCAAACCCTGTGTTTATGTATACAAGAGGGAAGAAAATTGCAAGGCAGTCTACGGTCATGCTACCCTGAACAAGCCCAATCCCGTCTGATCTCAGAAGCTAAGCAGGGTTGGGCCTGGGAGTACTTGGACCACCTAGGAATACCAGGTGCTGTAAGTGTAAAACATAACAAAATAAGGGATTGCAAGCTGACAAGGTCCTAGGAATCTGTGAGATTAACCAAGGGTTGCCTTACCTAAAAAGTAAAAATAATAATAATAAAAAGGAAAAAATAAAGAATATTAAAAAAAAAAAGAAAATTGCAAGGCACTTTGCTAGCTCAACAAGAAAACCCACAAGTATCTATTGCATTCCAAAAAAAGTTAATTAATTATTGTTTCCATGGCAAGATATTGTTTTATAAACTATTAGTCATACTTAAACAGTTTTGGTCTGCAAGTCTAAACTCTGGGGATCCATTTGAACTCACCCAAAATAAAAAAACAGACCTCAGAATATTACTGCCCACGATGGGAGGAAAAAAGGGAAACAAGAATATTTAACACTTGCAACGTAATACTGAAATTTTTTTTTCTGAAATTGACCTATTTCTTGCATTTGGAAGTATTTTATACTCTCTTTCAAGCTGTATTGATTAAATAAGTGTTTATTCATTGAAAGACTAAGGCTAAAATAAAGTTAATAAATCTTTAAGGGCAAAAAAGCCAAGGAGGGGCCATGCTGATAGGACAGAACACCTAGGAAGTTTCCAAGAGGACCCTCCACCCAAAGGACTTCCCACAGGACGTCTGTGCCCGGGGATGTCCTGAGGGAGGGGAACGGGGATTTCATACAACCATTCCGGGCACTCATTCTCAGCTTTCCTGTCACATCACACATTCACTACTCAACCAGAAAACCCAAATATCTATTCCTTTCAGAACAATAAGCTGTTATTCATTATTTCCAAATAAAGAAATAGGTTTGTAAATAATTAATCAACTTGAAGAATTCCGTTCTGCAAGGCTAAACTCTGATATTGTATTTTAAAACACTAAAAAGTAAAACAAACCGCAGAACTTACATGCTCAGGGGAAGAAAGAATTCTATAAAAATGGAACCTAATACTGGAATAATTTGTTTTATATTTTTTCTTAAATTCACCTCTTTTGTATTTGTTTAGAACTATTGTATACTATCTTTCAATCATATTGATTAAAGAGATTTTACTCCAATTGAAAAATTGGTACTTTAATAAGTCAATCAATCTTTTCAAGGTGACAAACCAAGGGAGGGCAGTGCTGGCAGGAGAGGCACATGGATTTCACACAACGTATTCCAGGTGATTACTAGCTGCTTTTCTGTCATGTAAAATATACACACACAAAAATAAGCTTTTTAAAACCAGCCATTTATTGACAGTGGGGAATGATAAATAATTAAAATACTGGGTGTGCTTGAGATGCAGCCGGAGGAGTAGTTGATAATGCTGCTGTGAATCGCAGAGGGGAAAGCTGGCATTTGGG
This sequence comes from Pteropus alecto, assembly GCF_000325575.1. Classification (NCBI taxonomy): domain Eukaryota; kingdom Metazoa; phylum Chordata; class Mammalia; order Chiroptera; family Pteropodidae; genus Pteropus; species Pteropus alecto. Next base: position 231,482 of record NW_006438875.1, read on the forward strand.
ATGGCGGGGAGGGATCTGGAAATTTAGAGGTTTATTGCCAACCCTAGGAAGGGTTAGCTCGGGGCCAGGGTCTTGGATTTCAGACCCTAACCTTTAGGAAATTCAGGAAAAAACAGCCCCACTGGGGACAAAGGAGAGACTGGAGACCTCACAGACCACAGCTCCTCCCATGTACAAATCCTGGAAACGACTGTGGCCCGATGACCTCCACGGGGATGTCGCGGGGCTGCGGGCGCAGAGCTGCCCAGAGAGGCTCTGGGGCGTAAGTCGCCCAGCGCGGTGACGGGTCAGGACGCCTGGGGTCCAGCTGCTGACCCTGCCCCCATGCTGCGTGCCAGAGGGGACTGAGGTCCCAGCGGCGCCCCCAGGGGACTTGGGTCCGCAGACTCCGGGGTCGACCAGGTGGAGGTCAGTCCTGTCACTGCCAGTTCAAGCCGTTTCCAGCCCGTTCCAACCAGCCTCTCGTTTCAGTCTGTGCACTCGGCCCCACACTCACCACGTCTAGGTTTCCTGGGTCTCCCTGAGTCCTTCCTATGACTCCCGCGGATTGTATAGGTCACAGGGCGACAGAGTCGGAAGCAGAGAAATGTGAAGCTTTCAAAGGCAGGTGACCTGGATCTCAACACTCGCCAGAGAAAGAAGCCGGGACCCGCCCTTGATTGAGCAGTTTGCAAGGCCTCGTGTCTGAGTGACAGCAGCCTGATGTTAGACCTCTGAGCAGACTGACAGAGCGCATCCAATCCAGGGACATTTGCGTCCAATCCAGGGACATTTGCTGCGAGTCCACGGGGAACTGTGATCCTTTCTGACAAACACACTTAAAAATCGCCTCACCCTGTCCAATGCTTAACCTGGCTCTGTTTTGATTTTGAGTTTTGATTGTTGGCACTGAAGTCTGGCATGGTTTTGGCAAAAAGGTCCATGGACACAGGTATCAGGGATGCTTCAGGCCCTATCCAACACAAATGTGCTGTTTTCCTACCAATTGCACTCGTTTTTGGTTCCAATGCTCTTTTTCGGAATCTGACTGAAGCTCTGGAAGGATGCCTGAAGCATCCCTGATACCTGTGTCCATGGAGCACATTTGTGTTGGATAGGGCTTAGGGGTTTTGAAGGAGGTTGCTCAAAATGAAATGTTGACACAGAGGATGCAGACTATGGATGATGTTAAGAGAAAGACCTGTGGGTGGGATGTGACTGGTGGGAGTTTATTTTGCCTGTGCTGTGCCAGCCTGGCCCTCCTGCTCAAATGAGTTCATTCTTGACTGCCCTTCCCCCACCTCAATGACTCTCCAACTAACATCAGTTTTTTCAAAGCTACCACCTCCACTTCAAGGACTCTCCAGCTAATATCAATTGTTTCATAGCTTGCCAACCCATTAATGTTCTTCCTTATATCTATAGCTGTGTAGGGATGTCAAGACTGTATACAACTGCCTGTTATGTTACAATCGGGGCTGAGCTGATGCCAGTATGAATAAACGCTGCTTCCTGCTTATAGCCTCGGTGTCCCGTCTCTTCATTGGAGAATCCTGCAACAGTGCGTATCAAAGTTAAACGAAACAGACCAGGGGTTTGCAGCCAAGAAAGTAAAAGCTTATTTAAAGAAATGGTGCCAAGCTCAGAGACACAGGTGAGCACGCGCTCAAAGACCTGTCTCCCCGCCACCTGTGGTGTGTAAGTTATGAATTCTATTGTTGCAAGAAGCAACACAAGATGGAAGAAATTTGACGCTCAGACAACTTTGTTAGAGGAAGGAGAATTTATTATCTGGCGGAGCACATGGGGCATAACAGCACCAAAGCATGAGCTCCTCTTGGTTAAATTTCTTACAGTTTATATGCCTTTGCAGTGTCTATGCAAGAGGCGTGTGATTCCTTTGTCTGAGGTTTTATGTGCACCTCATGACCCAGGATGGGGAGAGGGAGTTGGGGGGAAGCAGCAAAGGGGAAGGAATTTCCAGATCACTGATCTTATCTATTTACAGGTCATTTGTCTTGTAGATGTTGCAAGAGTTTCCAAAAGGCCATTTAGAGATTTATAGGATGTGGTTAATTTATAACCGGCTGAGTCAGTCATTTTTGCAAGCCTTTTGCTTTGTATTTTCCAGATGACTCCTCTCCTCTCTCATGTAGGGATAGATCACTAGTCATAGTAGCTAAGGGAGTTTGGATCCTGGGCTCTGCTGATTGGTAGGAAGCAGTTGATCATTGCATCAGATTCTGATGTCAGTTTCAGCGCTGTACTGTCTGGTTTTGAGAGTACATGGTCATGGGGGTGGGGTCATTTGGCTTTCATGGATCTGGAGCTGAAACACAACTGAGATCAAGATGTTATCTTTAGTTTGACTGAAACTCTGTTTCTGTGATCAACAGACCTGAGGCTTTGTTCCTAAGACTGTTTGGTGCTGACCAGAATCTGATGTCCTAAGGGCTTAATAATTAAGGAAGTGGTCCTGCAGTAGGTACAAAGGTGGAAGGATAAAAAAAGAAAAGAAGCAAGAGAGTCATAGTGCTATTAGACTAAACAAGACCAATTTGAATGAAGGAGAAAGAGAAGGGGAAAAGTCATTTTAAAGAAGTCAAGTTTTTGCAAGGTCACAAAACTGGGGATTGAATCTAGCTGATGCCTCAAATAGCATAAAGACCAATTTAGAAGTAAGCCATTAGGCCATCTCATGAAGGTTGTAACCTGGGGTCGTAAGAGAGGTACAAGTTCTACTGAATACATTTTTCGAGAGTATAGTGTTTTGTATTTTGAAAAATGAGCTGAAAAGGTAATTTCTACTGTCTTGGTGGATTATTGCATTTTGGCTTCAGCAGGGTCATGTATGATTGGATTAGTAATTTGTCAATATGATTTTTCTACCATAATCTGATCATAGTAAGTTGCCTAGCAAAGGGGTTTAGGGGCCCTACAAAGACTACTGGCCATTAGCTGTAGAGACCCACTCCTGTGCCTTAAAAGTATGTACATTGATTATATTATCAGTGGTGCATTTTTTTTTTCACATCAGGAACATTGGTCAGTTGCTAAGTTAGCCATGGTAGAGGAGAGAAGTCTCTTGAATTTTGCCTAGACCTTTAGGTTAGAGGCCTCTAAATGGTTACCTATTACTTGGGACACAGGAACAAGGTTAACAGCATCAGGGCTGAGGTGGAGGTGTGTGTCTCAGAAATTTAAGGCAATTTATTGCCCTGAGAAAAGAAATTAGCCTCTACAGACTGAAGTTTTAAATGTGCAGAGTAGGAGTGACCTTAATTTGTACTTGGGAATTTCGAGGGAAGATATTCTCAGAGTTATTTATGACAAAGGGGGCACTTTGGATAAAGAGTAGTTGCTATTGATTGGTAAAATGAGACAGCTAGATCACTGTCCTAGTCAAAGGAACTTTAACAACATGCAGTTGAACTTGATTCTTGGCCAGGGTATCCTCTCGTGCCAGCATGATTGCCTAAAGTTTGACTAACAGATCTGATGCTTGGGTCCAGTCTTTGATCAGGGATGGCCTGTTAGATCTAGGGACAAAATGCGGCATCTGTGCAGTAAACTCCATCAGGTGGGGTTGTGGCACAACATATGAACATCCTGGTCATTCACGTGGTTCCAAGTGACTCCCAAAGTAGTCAACTTGTCTGGAAAGTTGACTTCTCCCGGAACAAACTGCATCAATAGGAGAACAGAAGAACACTCTTACTCTCTAGGAGAGGTACACCAGAGGTGCCTTTTGGGGCTCTATTCTGTAAGTACCAGTATCTCTTCACTGAGGAAGCAGCTGGTTAGGAAGTCTGAAGTGTCCTGCATTCATGATCCAAGGCAAAATGGGAAGCTTATAATTCAAGTGGCCTTGGGAGGGCCTCCATTTACCAAGACTCCATCACATGTCAGCAGAGATCATTCTAATCCTATGCAGATGTGGCTGAGAATAGTTTCCTGCACAAGAATGCCTTGGGCAACTTCCATCCACCCTAGAGATTTTAGAGACTTTTGAATGCAAAAAGAGGTTAATGAAGCCTCTAAGGGTAAATAGGTGTGAGGACCAAACAGAGACTATAATGGAATGACTGTCTCAACAAATTCAAGTCCTTTGTTTTATCCATTCAAAGCCAGTCAATTTAAAGTCTTCTGTGAATAAGTAAACGAGCTAGTCTGATTAATATGCTACAGCTGGAAATGTTGTGAACTAGGAGAATGTACCAAAGATACAGGTTCTACATCTGTTTCTGTCGCCTTTCCAGCTCACAGCTTCTGCTGCTGTCTCAGAGAAATTTTCCTGAGCAGGATATGCATGGATGTCTGGATTTCCAACTAAGCAGGCACAAGTGGACTTGAGTTGAAAACAAAGAGCTAGAAATGGGCCATGGAGGTGATGGAAGGAATGATGCTGGTGCCCAGGACTGAGGACGTCCCCAGGCAGATCCCACTTGGGACGCACCTTTATGTCTCAGATCCACAGTGCATCCAGAGTTCTATTCAAGGAGCCTGAATTAAACTCCAGGAAAGATTCTAGGAGCCCTCCCACTCCAATCCTAGTTACTTGCATGAGATGAGGGCCATGCACTCCTAGAGGGCATTATCTCAATGAAGACAAAATTGTAAGGAAAGGCCAGTTGTGGCCCACGTTCTTCACCAGTCCTTGAATTCTTCCTAAAAGGATTCCAATAGTTGTGGAAAAAATTGTTGAACACATAAAAATCAAGGTTCAGGAGAGGTTAACGTTCTCCTAGCATATGTAAGGGAGTGTGTTGTTCATATGTGTATATGTATACAGATGGTGTACTTATGAGTTTTCACAAATGTATTATAATACTGCAATTAAAAGATGGAAAACATGCCATCACCCCTAAAGAGCACTCTTGTGGTGCCCATTTGAAAGAAACCCTTCCAATACATAAGTTAGCATTATAAAAAATGGAAAAGATTAAATTCTTTGCTCTTTATAAAAACTCATACCTATTATTTTTGTTTTCTACTTCTCCACATTATCGGCTAAAAGTAAAAGCATATAGAAATGAACACTTTGAAAAGCAAAACAGGCTATGGGGCCTTGTGGATCATTGACACAGAAGACTCAGCCATGCTTGCAACAGAAGACTTCGAAAATTTCTTATATGTCCTTTATATTCCGTTAGGATTATTACTCACAACGATACTCGCTACAGCTCACCTCAATTATTCCTTGGACAATCGCTCTAAGCATCCACAGCTCTTTGTGGTGTTCCCATTGGGAAATCACAGTAGCCTTGAACAGATATCACCCTCCTCAGAGAATAAACTCCGATGGGCCAGAACGGTGCAGATGAATTTAGGTGTTTCTTTAAACGAAAGAAACTCCATGGTTTAATGAGAGATACACTGTGTCACTCAGTGTACACAGCAGCAAAATGAAAATGCCAAATACTATAAAAAACGTAAAAATTTTAAAGTTTAAGGAAATCCTGTCAAATGATGTAACACACAAAAAGACCGCACAAATATCTGTGGCTCAAATCAATAGGAAGTTCCAAGTCCCAGGCAACATTGTCCAAAGTCATGAACAGAGTCTTTACACAAAATTTTAATAAAAACAAAAATGAAGATGAACTAAATGTATATCTTTATCTTTCCGGAGAATCTTTCCTGTTAATCACAGGAATGCAAGACTTTCTTGCCGTGCTCTATTTACTTCCACATGCAAGTGGTCCCTGATACAGAGTTTAAGATGCATTACAGCTAGAAATCCAAGTGATCAATAGTGACATGCCCTCACTGAGGATCCTTAGATCATAGAAAAGATATATATCCCCTCAGTCTCCTTAATATGTCACATTATTTTTGGCATTCCGCCCAAGATCACTGGAAGAGTTATCCTCCCCTACAGACAATAGGTCTGCTGGCACCAGGTGAAGTCTGCTTCTCACAACGTCCTGGGGGCTGGACCCCGAAGACAAGGGAGGCGAAAAACTGCCATCTCTGCATCGCAGACGAGCCCCCAGAGATGTTGTAGGATTCTCGAATGGAGAGACGGGACAGTGAGGCTATAATCAGGAAGCAGCATTTACTGAGGCTGGCACCGGGTCAGCGGATTCCTATCCAAAGGCTGAGCCCTGATTGTAACATAACGGGCAGTTTTATACAGTCTTTCTTCTTCCTACACAGATACAGAGATAAGGAAGAACATTAACTGATAGGCAAGCCATGAATCAACAGATGTGAGTGGAGAGTCCTTGAGGTGTGGGAGGCAGTTATGAGAAAACATGTCAGCTAGAGAGTCCTTGAGGAGGCGGAGAGGGCAGTCAAGAATGAACTCGTTCGAGCAGGAAATGGCCATACAGGGTTAGGCTACCAGAGAACCGTATACATATCTTTATTTTTCCAGAGAATCTTTCTTGTCAATCGCAGGAATACGGACTTTCTTGCCGTGCTCCATTTACTTCTGCACCCAAGAGGTTCCTCACACAGTGTTTAAAATGCATTACAGCTGAAAATTCAAGTCCTCACTGGTGACATATGAGCTAAGGATCCTTAGCTCATAGGAAAGATATATACATCCTCCAGCCTCCTTAATATGGCGCATTATTTTTGGCATTCCGCCAAAGTCCTTATTTCCATCTTATAAACCAGAGCTTTACCATTTGTTAACCATGTCTTTTACCGCAAAAAGGACTGCAAGAACCTGTTTGTTTCGTGCGTCTATATCCAAATCCTGCGTTATCTTCATTATTTTTTCTTCACTGGGTATGCTGACCCTAAACAGCATGGCATAATAGGAGATATTGACAGAATAACAATAAGGGTTTAGTCTCTAAGCAAGAAGGGCTTGGTTGGAATCGTGGTCACTTGTAAAATTCTTAATCTTTTAGAAGGAAATGAAATGGGACATCTCTTGCAGAGTTCTTACTCTTTTTAGTAAACCTAGTTAAGTCTTTTCTTCCCTCCTCTCTTTGGGAAAAAGGCCCTCTCCCTCAAATCTCGATAAATGCCCCTAAACTGGTGACTCAGATCCTCTGGCCATTGATAAGGATCATCACCCGTTGTTAGCAGAAATGGCTTTAGGCCAGGCAGGGTCCTTAGAGTGGAAGAGGGGAGGGGACTTTAGGCCAAAGGTCCTCTTACTCTTTGAGACATACATTAACCAAGCCTGTTTCCCTTTACTCGCTTCACAGGCAAATCAATAATTAATAGATATATGATTTAAATCACAAGTTTGTAACTTCTTTTCCTTGTCTAGGGACTG
>NW_006438875.1:238802-242493 GCF_000325575.1 Pteropus alecto
CAAATACAGACAGATACGCGCATACTAATAATAAGGGGGTTCATGGCTCTTAGAAAAGAGTTAGGCAGGAAAGTTAGTTAGGGGGTTTGTGGTGCCTGCAAAGACACTGAGGTCGTCCTATCCTAGAAGGGGCCCACGCTATTTCGCCCACCATTAAGCAAGCCAGAAGGCATTTCTGGGCTAAAAGTAACTCATAGAAAGAAACAAGTGAGCGGGTACTAGTTTCAGCCGGTCACTCACACCTGCACAATAAAGACCCCAGCGATCTTCGGTTCACCTGAGCCTTATTATACCATCACTATAATATGAGGAATATGCCCAGAAGTTCATTAATATCGTTATAACAGACTGAATTCTGGGAACGAACACGCGAAGAAAGCAAATGATGAATCACTGAGTCCTGTCCATCTTAGCTGTCAATCAAGGAAGCCCACCCCTCTCAGAAAAGTAACAATCCACAGCAAATGGGGATAAAAACCCCAAAGAATCTATTACCAGGCCCTTGAGCCACGCTTCTCTTGCTCAGGCCTGCTTTCTGGTCTGGAAGTGTACTTTCCTTTCTCATAAAGCTTTTCTTTTCTGCTGTATTTCAGCGTCTTGCTCAATTCTTTGTTCGAGACTTCGGGAACCTGGACGACGCACCGGGAGAGGATCCCCACTCTCCGATAACAGTCCGGTCTTTCTCCCTTGCTAGGTTTGTGTTCTCTTACAATTAATCTAAATGGAGAGGCCTCCTTTGAGTCATGAAAGAGATATTAAAAATATTACACAGTATACTAAGAAGTAAATTTATATACTTTAACTGAAGTACTTTACGGTAAAGGTGTCTAATACACCAGAGGATGCAATGCACATCAGTGTTTAGATAATAAGGGGGAAATGCAAAGGTGTTCCAGAGGGACAATTCGTAATGATAAAGGGGTCCATCTCCGAGAAGCCATAGTAATACTTCACTTCATCGTGCATAGCAACACAGGGGCAAAATACATGAGGCAAGAGCTGACAGAACACAAGGAGAGACAGATGAATGTGCTACTATAGCTGTAGATTTCAACGCCCCTTATGAGGAATTATAGATTTCAGCAGGCAGATAATCACCAAGGACAGAGTTGAACTCAACAGAGCCACGAAACAACAGGATTTAACTGTACTCTATTAAATACTTCATGCAACAAGAGGATGCACATCCTTCTCAAGTTCACACGGAACAGTCACCATGACAAAACATTCCCGGGCTCCCTATTCTGTTCCATTGATCTATGTGTCTGTTTTTATGCCAGTACCGTGCTGTTTTGAGTGCTACGTCCTTTTAGCATAGTTTCATATCAGGTGGCGTGATACCTCCAACTTCGTTCTTTTTTCTCAAGGTTACTGTGGCTATTCAGGGTCTTTTATGGTTTCATATACATATTTGGATTATTCGTTCTAATTCTGTGAAAAATACCATTGCTATTTTTTAAAATATTTTTATTTTTCAATTATAGTTGGGATACAATATTAGAGTAGTTTCAAGTGTACACCATCGTGTTAGACATTTATGTAACTTACGAAGTGATCACCTCAATAAATCTAGTACCCGTCTGACACCGTACATAGTTATTACAGTACATTGATTGTATTCCTTATCTTATGCTTAACGTTCCCATGACTTTTTTTGTAATTACCAATTTATACTTCTTAATAATCCCTTCCCCTTTTTCACCCCTCAACTCCTCGCCCATCTAGCAATCCTCAAATTAGCCTTTGCGTCTATGGGTTTGTTTCTGTTCTTAGGCTCACGTTGGATCTGAAAATATCTCTTGTGCTCTTTTGTTTCCGCTGACTTTAAAGGACTGAATCCGGCAGACGTTATGAAAAGGAAAGGTTGCACTGAGTGTATGTTTTGGACTTTGTCGGAGAAAAGATGACTGGTTAATAACCTTGAAGTGGCTGTTGAGTGGTGGTTGTGCACGTGCTTCAAAACACTGGATGAAAGCGTTTCTACCTGCAGCAGCACAGAGACGATGGTGAACCTCACTGTTCCTGTGTTAAAGCTTAAGTGTTCACTTTTCCCAAGCATTAAAGCAATCGTTGTAACAGGTGAAGACTTGCACTACCATTGGGTTTTTATTAAGTTTCTTCATTCTGAATTGTGTACGCTATGATTGCTGCATCAGTTTGATATCAGTGTTGAAACATTACCAGTTATACTTGCTGTTAATAGTCTATCTGTAGATTAGGATTAAAATGGATTTAATCCATTTTTAAAGCTGTGTGAATTTTTCTCAACAGGAACAACTATTTGCAATATGGATTTTTGTACTGATTAAAACAATGATAACTTTTATTACTAGCCGTTGAGAGTACACGGTCATGTGGCAATGTAAAAATATATTAATGAGTATTTGGTAAATTCCGACAGGCTTTTGCTATAGCATAATTTTGTGTTGTACGATGAAGTTACAATTACATCTGTAATTTTGGATATCATTTATTGGTTAACAATAAAGTGACAGAAGCTCAAAAACATAAAATAAAGCTATACTATTTTTAAGGCAAATGAATTTCTATTTGATGGCCGTAGGAAAAAGCAATTGAATTTCTGTTTCCATGGGCAAGAGAGAAACACCTGAAAGCCTATGGAAATCTTTGAAATTTGTAGTCTATTTCTGAGCTTAATTAAAAACCCCAGTGCATCATAATACGCTACTTAATTCCGAAAATATCCCCAGTTTGAACTATTGGAGAGGGAATAACTATCGTAAAGTGCTTTGTCCTTTCATTTAGAAAGAGATTTGTTAATTTTTATGGTCTGCAGTTTTATATCTGTCAGTGTTTAAAGGAATACGTCTTGGAAGTAGACAAGTTAAAATAAGGCAATTTTTAAAAGCAAAAGTTGATTAAAATTATGATTCATCATAGGAAAATATGGTATATATAAACTTTTGTTTTTATTTTTCATAAATAATGCGTGGGAAGGTTATTTTGTTCGGCTCCTATGCTCTGACTCCATCCACAGTCCAGCAACCAGTTTTGATCACTTCCTGATCATCCTGTTAGTTTCTTTATATAAAAACTAGCCAGTGCAATGAACATTTTCTTACTCGTGTTTGTTCTTGGAGTGAGTAGTGCAGGTCCACCTACTTGATGTTTGACCCCTGACAAGGTAACCCCTGCCCCTCCTTCCCCCTAGTGCTTCTTATCTGTCAGGCTGATGAGGACCTGGAGGCCCTCCGGCACTGAGCTGCTGCTTGCCGGGGAGCCCTCTTGTGGGCTGTGCTGCCCCCTGCTGTGCTGTCCCCGAGCTGTGTCGTGGACCCACCGAGCCTGGAGTCTGTATACCGAGGACCCTAGATAGACAGTTTGGTAATTCGCTGTCTTTAGGGAGCAGGGTATGGGAGTGGGGCCCTCCTTACAGTGCTCCTTGGTCGATGTCTTGGGTGGAAGCTCTCTGTGTGTTTAGAGTGAAGGTGTGACTAGGCTGATTTCTTCCCCACAGTAGGATGGGTCTAAGGAAGAAGAAGGATGATTAGTGAGTGAGGTGAGCCCATCAGACGGTCACTCCTTAAAGAGCAGGTATTTCAGACAGAGAGAGAGAGAGGAGACAGGTTAGGCAGCCCATAGCTGGAGGGCTGGGTCCTCTCTCCTGATAGCAGAGGACTCCCCACGTTCCTTATGTGCCTCTGCTGCTGCAGCCCCTGCCTCTGCCTCA
>NW_006438876.1:0-554 GCF_000325575.1 Pteropus alecto
CTAGATATTTTATTCTTTTTGTTGCAATTGCAAAGTGAATTATTTTTTCCATATCTTTTTCTGAAACTTCATTATTAGTGTATAGGAATGCTATGGATTTTTTTATTTTTTATCCAGAAACTTTACTGTATTTGCTTATTGTTTCTAGTAGTCTTCTTGTGAAGTCTTTAGGGTTTTCTATATAGAGAACCATGTCATCCAAAAAGAGTGACAGTTTGACTTCTTTATTTCCTATGTGGATGCCTTTTATATCTTTCTCTTGTCTGATTGCACTCACTAGAACTTCCAATGTTATGTTGAATAACAGTGGCAATAGTGGACACCCTTGCCTTGTTCTTGATCTTAGAAGGAAGGTTTTTAGTTTTTCAACATTCAGTATAATGTTGGCTGAGGATTCATCATAGATGGCCTTTATTATGTTAAGTTTCTTTCCTTCTATACTGATTTTCTTAAGTGTTTTGTTCATAAAGGATCCTGTATCTTGTCAAAGGCTTTTCTGCATCTACTGATATGATGTGTTTCTTACTTTTAAATTTGTTTATGTGGTGTATCAC
>NW_006438877.1:0-681 GCF_000325575.1 Pteropus alecto
AGGGGAGGATTCAAAGATCCAAATTTGCAAAAAGGGATAAGAGATAAGGCACATGCAGAAGAAAATCAATAACTGTATATTTATAACCATCCTTTGCCTATTCGTAATGGTAACCACACACCAAAGATTCAGAACTGAAGTATATAACATAAAACAAGAAGAACCAGAGGGAAAACCCACAAAAGCCAAACAGAATAAAACAAACACAAGGACAAGGAAGCAATGGAAACACAGAGTTACCAGAAAGCAAAAGCTAAAATGGCTATAATCACCCTAAATGTAAATGGACTGAACTCACCATAAAACAGCACAGAGTTGCAGAATGAATCAAAAAACAAAACCCAACTACATGCTGCCTTCAGGAGACACATGTCAGCTCCAAAGACAAATATAGACTCAAAGTGAAAGGGTGGAAAATGATATTTCAAGCAAATGGCATTCAGAGAAAAGTGGGAGTAGTGGTACTAATATGAGATGAAATAGACTTTAAAATAAAAAAGATAAAGAAAGATACTGAGGGACACTTCATAATGATAAAGGGAATTATACACCAAGAAGACATAACACTTATTAATATCTATGCTACCAATCAGGGAGCCCCGAAATATGTAAAGCAATTACTAACAGAACTAGAGGGAGAAACACTATCAAAACACTATCATAGTAGAGGACCTAAATATC
>NW_006438878.1:0-614 GCF_000325575.1 Pteropus alecto
ATCTCAGGGAGCGGCCCTGGGATCTAAGACCGGACTGGACTCTGAAGCGGTTGCTGTCCCTGCTGTGGATTCAAAGGGGTGGCCAACCTGAGACGTTCTAGGGACAGGGTCAGTACAATCATCAAGGACGCAATCTTTAGGACACACTCTTTGTTCCTGGTCCCGACGGGAATCTCCGAGGCCTCGACGTCTGGATAAAATGTACCTTTCTGTTCCTGTTTCTGTTGACTGGTCGCTGGAGGTCTGTGGAGAGACTGGACGCAGTCATATCTCCTGGACCATGGCCAGGCCACGGGACGCCGCCTTCTGTGCCCTGTTGTCAGGTTCTGTTTATTGTCTTTGGTCTTGTCTAGGTTGTAGGTGGCAGATTCTCTGGGTCCACCTACACTCCAGTAATTTTCTTGTCTGAGTGTCTGTTTTGTGTTCTCTGTGCAAGTGATGGGGGGAAACCAGAGTTCACCAAAGACACTCTTGGTGCGTCTCCTGCGACATTTCAAAGAAGGATTTGTAGAGGGAGCTGACTATGGCATAAAGTTTTCTCCAGGCAGACTAAGGACATCGTGTGAGGTTGAGTGGCCCTCTTTTGGTGTAAACTGGCCTCTGGAGGGCTCCTT
>NW_006438879.1:0-15876 GCF_000325575.1 Pteropus alecto
TTTTGTCCACACTGAGCCTCCTCCCTGCAGCCCTGAAGTTTCAGTGCTATGTTGGATAAAAGTGGTGAAAGTGCTCATTCTTTTCTTCTTCCTGATCTTAGAGAAAAACCGTCTTGTTTTTTTTATCATTGAGGTTGATTTTTCCTTTGGGCTTCTCATATGTGGTTATTATTCTGTTGAGAACACTTCCTCGATACCAACATTCTTTAGAGTTTTTCTTTTTAGTCATTGACTTTGACTTTTGTCCACAGCTTTTGATGCATCTATTAATATGATCATATAATTTTAAACCTTCATTTTGTCATAGTGGTATATCAAATTTATTGATTAGAATATGATAAGCCACCCTTGCATCCCTGGAATAAATCACACTTGATCTTGGTGTATGATCCTTTTAATGTATTTTTGAATTATGTTTTCTAATATTTTGTTGAGGATTTTTCTATCTGTATTGATTAACGATATTGTCCTGTTGTTTTCTTTCACTGTTCTTGTAGAGTTCTGGTAATATTCTTATCCAGCTTTGGTGTCAGGGTGATACCTGCACTGGAAAATAAGTTTGTGTGAGTTACCAGCTCTTCATTTTTGTAATGTGTGTGTGTGTGTGTTAACGGTGTTAATTCTTTTTTACCTGCTTGGTAGAAATCACTTTGATGCCATTTGGCTCTGTTTTTATTTTATTTTTTGTTGTGAGGTTTTTGATTAATGATTGCTGCTCCTTAGTTACTATTTCTCTGTTAAGATTGTTTCTTTCATTATGCGTCAGTTTGGGTAGGTTTTATGTCTCCAAGAATTTACCCATATCTTTTGGGTCTCCAATTTGTTGGCATAAAATTGTTTAGAGTAGCACCTTACACTCCTTTGCATTTTTTCAGCAGTTGCCTTGCATCTTCTTTCCCCTATGGTCTTATTTATTTTGTCCTTTTTTTCTTGGTTAACTACCTTAAAATTTTGTCAGTTTTATTAATCATAAAAACAATGTTTTATTTTGATGTTTCTGTTTTGTTGTTGTTGTTGTTTTGTTTTGTTTTTTAGTTTTGGTTTATTTATTTCTTTTCTGGTCATTGTTATCTTCAGCCTTTTGTCCACATTGAACTTAGTTTTATCTTCGTTTATAGTTCCATGTGTTTAATTAGGTTGTTAATTTGAGTTTTTCCTCTCTCATTGAGCATTTATTGCTTAAACATCCCTGTTAGAACAGTATTAGCTATATTCTATAATCTTAGTATGCTGTGTTTCCATTTTTGTTGTTTCAAGAATTTGAAAAGTCCTCTAGTGTTTCAACTTTGAACTATTGTTTGTGCAGGAGTGTTGTACTTTCCCCATATTTGTGAATGTTCGAGTTTTTCTCCTTTTATTGATTTCCAATACATATGATTTTACATGAAAAAGAGATGTGATACTATATAAATTTTTAAAAATTGCTAACTCTTTTTTTGGGGCTATCCTGAAGATTGGTCCATGTATGCCTAATGGGAATGTTTACTCTACTGCTGTTGGATTGATAACTCTACATATGACTATTTAGTCCATTTCATTTAAGGTATATTTGATATCCTCAGGGATTTGGGGTGATGTATTTTGGGTCTCTATTCATTGTTGAAAGTAGGGTATTCTTTAGTATTTGATGAAAATATTTATGTGCTCTAATGTGGTGTGCAAATATATTTACGATTGCTGTATATTCTTGATGAATTGACCCTTTGTGTCTCTTGTTACATTTTTGCCTTTGTGTCTAATTTGTCTAACATATGCATGGCTATATCTGCTGTCTTTGGTTTTCACTTGCAGGGAAGACAGTGTGGCCTTGAAGCTGAAGTGAATCTCTTGTAGGCAGCATAGAACTGGATTTTAGATTATAACCTTTTTACATTTCATGAAATTATAATAGTAAAGAATACGCTATTGCCATCTTGTTAACTGTTTTGTGACTGCTTTATAGTCCTTTCTCTCTTTCCTCCTCCCTCATTATCTTCTTTCGGGAACTGATGATTTCCTGAAACAGTATACTTTCTGGTAGTAGTAGTATATGTGGTTTTCTTTCTCTTTATATTGTGTATATGCTATAGCTTTTTGTTCAGTAGTTATCCTAAGGGTTACTTGAGACAAATTATAGATATACATGTGTATTTGAAGCTGATAGCAAACTTAACCTTGATTTCATACGAAAACTTCCACTCATTTCTACTTTTCATATTTCGATGTCATAGTTTTATCTCTTTGTATAGTGTAGCCATTAACAAATGACATAGCTATAGTTATTTCAATAAATATTTCCTTTAAACCGTATACTAGAATTCATTGTTTACCATACCAGTATATTCGAGCATTAGAATATTTTGTATCTAACTGTATACTTACCTTTATCAGTGCATGGTCTATTTTGTTTCATGTCACTAATTAATGTCTCTTTATTTTACCTCAGACAACTCCTTTCAGTATTTTTTGTTTGGCAGGTGCAGCCAAGATACACTAAGTACTAGTGAGTACTTGTACATATCTTGTCATATCATCTAGCTGTTTATTCAAGTCCATAGTGTCCACTTAGTCTAGGTTTCGGGATGCCAGGAGGCACAGTCAAACATGCAAAACTCCTTCAGAATGGGGCCAATTTACGTGTACTGTTTGGATCATTTAAAGTTTCATAAGAACGGAAGATAATGTTCTAGCTGCATTAAATTCCAGTTTCTTGACATATGTTTTGAAAGCCTTTTTATGTCTAGACTTTTATGTTCCACTTGCCCTGGTAATTACGGAAGGCATGGAGTATAAAGTTTTCATGGTTTCCCAAGATTTTTTGCTAAGAGATTGTTTATTTCTATTCTAAAATGAGTTTCTTTTTAAAATTAATTCCATTAAGGAATGCCATACTGAGGAATAATCTTGGTTATTAATTTCTTTACCACTGTGGAGTAAGTACCTTAGCAGAATATCATTCAATCCAGACACGAAACCCGCAGACAATCAACAACAGAGAGAGTAGCCTAAAGTGGGAGTCAGTTGATAAAATCTATTTACAGTGTGACTAGGAGCTCACTCAGGATTCTCTTAGATATGCTGGTTTCCTACAGAAATTTGATGAGATTTCTGAGCCATACGTTAGAAGATAACTTGATCAGAAATGATGTGGCTGTCAGCACAGGAACAATCATTTTTAAAAATTTCTTAATTATCTGCACATATGTCCCAAATGATGGCAATACCTGCAAACAAAAGTGTCAAAAGGTGGGAGATGCCAAGAGTTCCCTTGGCTTGGTGTACAAGCTTTCTGAATTGTTTGGCATCTCTTTGTGTCCATTTGTCTTTTCCAGATTGTAGAGAATTTGCCAGATTTTTACCACTATTCATTTGTCATAAAGGCAGGTTTTTACAAATGGAGTCGAGAAAGGAGAGAGGCGATTGATTGTTAGCCGCATATTTAGCAGCCTTGTCACTCCTATCAGTCCAAGAGAAACACTGTCAGATTCCATGATATAAATTGGGCAATGAAAAATAAAGTATTCAATAAGAAAGAGAATGGCAACAATGATAGAGCATTGGTTAGAAGCCCGTTGGCAATAAAAATACTTGCAGCAGTTAACCTATGACTAACTGCATTTCCAACCTTAGCTAACTGCATGATTGGCTGCAAAGGCATAGCTGAAGTTGCTATAAATTGTGGCTACTGTGCAATAGTGACCTCGGTGTCCTGGGCTTATACTACAGTGGGCAGAGTGTACCTTAAGTGTTTTGTGTGGGGAAACTATGGTATAACTGTTTATTGTCTGTAGCTGCAAGACAATCATGGAATTGAGTTGGTCTGCATGAACATGTAGAAATGATGGAGTAGCCAGACTTGTGGAGTTACAACAATATAATTTGATGGAAGAATCGGTTAATAGAGCTTGTTCATAGTGCAAATATATTCATAGGGGATGTGCCATCATATAGGGTGGTGTCTTGTATATGAGTGTCTCCTACACTTGTAAGAGGGCAGGTACAGCATAGAGGGTCATGGAGATAATTGGGGAAACCTAACATGGTAGTACTGGTTTTGTGGAATTAGGAATTCATTAGTGGCTGTAGCCAGTGTCCTCTAGGCATTTACAACACTGTTTCTTTTTCTTTTGGGAAAAGGATTGATGCAAGGCATTTTGGGGTGAGCCTTTGAGTGCTCTAAGATAGCTCATGTACTAAGTAGGTAATTGTCCTTTGCACCCCAGGAAGGTTAGACAGAAGACATTATGGCCTCATTTAGCTAGTTGTGCTTTTATGAAAATAAAAGAATCTGCAATAAATGAGTGAAACTCACAAGAAAAGACACAGCATTACACTGTCTTCGCCTCCCTCAGGAGAGCAGTCAAGAGTTTTGCAGAGAGAAAGGTTATTAAAGTGAAAGCTCGATGCACCAAGCCAACACACCCAGGAGGAGGATGGATGTGGCTTCTTGAGGACTACAGATACAGCAGTGTTATGGGCACTTGGTGTTAGGAGCCACCCCTTCTCCCTTCCCTTTTCACTCCCCAAACTAGGTTGAGGCAGGTCATTCCCCACACCTGAGCTATATAATTATCTGCTATTTCATGGGCCTCCCGTCCCATTAGCATTTAAATCTCCACGCAGGGTTGTTTCTTTTTTACTATGATAATGAGGAAAAGGTAACTAAGCACACTGTTTTAACTATTGAGCAGGTGAGATTTTCGTCTTCCCCTGGGTCCTCATCTGTACAGCAACTATGATATTGTCCACTCATTGTGCCTTGTTGGCCAAGGGGTGTGACTCAAGATGTTTTTCCCCAGCTGCTGTTTCCAGCTACATGACTGGCCACCACATTAGCTCACGGGGAGCAATATATAGGAAGTCTGTATTTTCTTCAGTTTTTCTATGAACCAAAAACTTTTCTAAAAATAACTAAAACTGATTCAGATGTTAATTAAATTATTTTGACCTTAAACATTAATTCTATCACAACAGGTGGACAAAACAGTCAATCGAGTTATTAAAATTAGTTTTGGTCGAGCCTCTATCATATCTCGAAGTTTACCTCCTATATGTCTGCATCTAATCTCATTGTCGCCTTAATAAAAATTCTGTTACATTTTCTTTAAAATATGCCTGTTAGTACTAAGTTCATCTTAAAATGTCTGATCATTTTCGAAAATACACTCATAACATATGCCCTTTTATCTGAAGATATGCATTTTAACAGTTCATATCTTTACCTCCCTGAGCAATTAAAAATATATATATATATTTAAATATATATATAAATATATGTATATATAAATATATATATATATTTATAAATATATATATATTTAAATATATATATATATATATATATATATATACACACACACACACACACACACACACACACATACATAATATACATATAGCTATTATAAAAAGTTTCCATTTCCATGAACTTATATTCAGAACTGTATTAAGTAAAAGTTATGTTTAGCATTCAAAGAAAGTTTCTTTTTGCTGGTTATCTATACAGTTTATTGTAAATCGGAATACTTCAAGTTTTTATCTTTACCATTCATATAATATGTGAATTCATTTTAATGTAGACAGAAATGCACAGAAGGGAAAAATATGTTTGGATACATATACATACCCTGTTTTGTTGTTTCTCTACACTTATTGAGATATAAGTAGTGTAAAACAATGTGTAAGTTTAAGGGGAAATATATATGTACATATGTATTATGTAGTTAGTACCACAATAAGGTTAGATAACACATTAACCATCATTTGTTTGTGTGTGTGCAGGTAAACTTACAAGACCTACTCTCTTGAAAAAATTTAAGCACACAGTGAAGTTTTTTGTGTGTGTGTGAAGAGTTATATTGTTTAGTTTTATTTTTAAAAAAATTTAAAATTTTTGTTTTTATTATGGTGACATTGTTTAATGAATTCCAATGTTTTAGGTGAAAAATTCAACAGTAAGAAATGTATACACATTGCATTGTGTATTCACCTCACATACTTAGATTTGTTTGTGTCACCACATATTTAATCCCTTTTACCCCATCCACCTACAATGTCCCCCTCCTACCCTCTGGTAACCACGAGCCAATTGACCGTGTCCATGAGCCTCTGATTGTTTGTCCTGTTCATTTGTTACTTTTAAGTTTATATCCCACATATTAGTAATATAATGTTGTTTTCAACTTGTACTGTCTGGCTTATTTCACTTAGCATGATTATCTCTAGGTTCATCCATGCTGTTGCAAATGGCAGAGTTTCATCTCTTCCTACAGCTGAGTTATATTCCATTGTATATATGTACCACAGCTTCTTTACCCAATCATCTATCATAGGACACTGAATGTCCTATCTCCCGTGAATAGTGCTGCTATGAACATCGGTGAGCAGATATCATTTCGGATATAGGTTTTCAAGTCTTTGGGGTAATGACCCAGTAGAGGGATTGCTGGATCACATGGTAGATCAATTCTTCATTTTTTAGGAAACAACTGTGTGAAGTATTGTTAATATAGTCAGTAGTCACCATGCTATATGTACATCACATATATATGTGTATGTGTGTGTGCCACTTTTCTCAATGCATTTCCTTATATATAGACATGTATTTTGTTTCTAAATAATGCTGCAATAAGCATGGATATAGATCCCTTCTTGAGATTTTATATAAATATAAATTATATATATATATAATGTTCATATAATATGTTACTATTTTATTGTGGAGAAAACATATTCACAGAAACACAAAGGTACACTAACTTGAGAAGAAATTTGTTCAAACATTTAAAATATTTCATTGCATCGAGTATTGATTATGTTAAATGCTATTTATTTTAATTATATTATTTTTAACACCTACGGGACCTAGTATTTGTAGGTAGTGTCCAAGTACGAACTAGGCCCAACCCTGCTTAGAAATGCCACTTTGCTCATAAGTGGAATTTCTAGGTCATGTGGTAGTCCATATTTAAGAAGTCTTCATACTGTCTTTTATGATAGTGGTCCTGCTTTACATTCTCACCAGAAGTGAAGAGGAATCCTTTTTCGTAATGATATTGTTGATTTTTTTCATCTTTTCATGATAACAGACATTATAATAGGCATGAGGTGCTATATCATGTGGTTTTGATTTGTATTTCTCTGCCGATTAGTGATGTTGAGCACTTTTGCCTTGTTGATCATTTGTCAAAAGACATTGAAGAAATGTCTTTCCAGGTTCTCTGTCCATTTTAAAAATAGGTATTTTGTTTGTTTGCCTGTCTGTGTTTGCTACTAACTTTTTGTATTTAGGATATTAACTTTTTATCAAATGTAAGATTTGCAATTCTTTATCTCATTCCATTGGTTGCTTTTTTTCTATTTGATTGATGATTTGTTGTTGTTGTTGTTTTTCTACAAAAGGTTTTAGGTTTGAGATTGTCCCACTTGTTTATTTTTGCTTTTGTTGCCTTTGCTTTTGATATCAAGTCTAAAATTATTTCAAGGCCAATGTCAAGGAGCATATCCCTTATGTTTTCTTCTAGGTTTTAGTTTTTCTGTTCAAGTATTTAATATATTTCAGTTGATTTTTGTGTACAGTGTAAGTAGAAATCTAATTTCATTGTTTTGCATGTGACTATTCAAGTTTCCAAAATCTATAAAAGAGCCTGCCACTTTCTCATGTAGTATTTTTGACACATTCTTCAAAAGCAATTTAAACATATATGCACAGGTTTATTTCTGGGTGATCTGTTTTGTTTTATTGACCTATGCATCTGTTTTTACGTCAGTACCATGCTGTTTTGATGACTATGGCTTTAAATATAATAGTTTGATGTCAGGAACTGTGATTCTTCTAACTTTGCCCCCCTTTTCTCAGAATTGCCTTGATTATTTGGAGATTCTTATGGCTCATATAAGTTTTAGGATTGTGTTTTCTATTTCTGTTAAGAATGCCATTGAAAGTTGGTTGGAGATGACACTGAATCTCTACAAACACTAAAGTAGTTCCATTTATTTTTGCCCTTGTAAATTTCTTGTGTCAATGTGTATATGTTCTCATGTATAAATATTTCATGTTGTTGCATTTACTCCAACATCTTTTAAGATTCATGCAACTGAAAATGAAATTAATTTCTTAACTTCTCTGTCAAATAGTTTGTTGTTTATAGCAATACAATACATTTTACATGCTGATTTTGTGTTCTGCATCCTTACTTAATCAATTTACTAGTTCTGACAGTTGACGCTGGAGTATTTAAGCCTATTTATATGCTTAAGTCATCTGCAGAGACAATGTTCGAAGTTTCTCCTTTTATTCTGACTTGATTTTATTTATTTTTCTTTCTTTGGCTATTTTCTCTGGCTGAAACTTCTGTTACCTTGTTGAAAAAATATGAGAAAAGCGGGAATCTTTGCCTTATCTTTCATCTCATGGAAAGCTTCCTGTCTTTCTCCAGTGAATATAAGTTGGGCTGTGGACTTTTACACATAACCTCAGTTCTGCTGTTACCTTTCAACTATAGTTAATTTTTGAAGTTTAATCATAAAAGTCATTTGAATTTTTCAAATTATTTTTGGAATTTGTTGAAATTACATTATTTTCATTCTATAATTTGTTAATGTGAAGAATTACATTAATTTTTTTGCAGATATTGAACTATCCCTTCATCCAGGATAAAATTCCACTTGATCATGCTATAATCTTTGTAATGCGCTGTGAATTCTGTCTGTTACTATTTCATTGCGGAGAAAACATATATTCACAGAAACACAAGGTAAACTAGCTTGAGAAGAAATTTGTTCAAGAATTTAAAATATTTAATTGCATTAAGTATTGATTATGTTAAATGCTATTTATTTTAATTTATTTTATTTTTAACACCTACGAGACTCGGTATTCCTAGGTGATGTCCCATCCAAGTACAAACCGGGCCCAACCCTGCTTAGCTTCCGAGCTTCTGAGATCGGAGGAGATCGGGTGCATTAAAGGCATAGCCGTGGACTATTTTTAATTAAAGAATATCTCTTTAGGTAAGGTTATATTTAATGAGTTTACCAAAACAGAATATATCTAATTGTTTACTATATAGCACAAAATTCTAAACTTTGAAGTAACTCTGTTAAACTAAGACAACATACTAACAGTGTCATTTATGGGGAAAATAACTGCATTTTAAGTGGCTGTGAACTGCAAGAAGAACTATATCTTCTCGGAAGGACTCTTTGTGGTTAACTGGGCCCGAAACATAAGCAAAGTCTAGCAGTTGATGCTAACAGTGGCTTCTCATGGTGCATTTTGGGGAAATGCCACAGATTGAGCTTTTGACTTCCTGCAATGTTCTTCCTCTGTCTCAGTCAACCATTATAAAGAAGTTTCTGGTTTTATCTCTGCAGCAATACAATGACACATACGTGCCTTATCCAATCAGAGCTGTACAATTCAATCCTCGTTTACATCTAAATGAGTCAGATCTAATTTATGACTACAAATCAGAGCACATGATTCTGACCAATCAGATTGGTGTAATTTGGATTCATTAAAATCTGAATTTTGGATTCCTCATTTCCATAAAATGGGACCAGTCAGGAACCTTGGCTAAAGTTTTCAATTTTAAAAGGTCATCTCTCCTTGGACCTGGGGAGGGCACTTTTGATTTCCACCAGAGGCTATGTTTTCCTGGTTACAAACTTCTCACCTGAATAAAGGCTCCCCTTTTTCCATACCTCTGACTGGGAATTTATGTTGACAATATAATAAAGAGTAACACGTTAATAAAACACCTAACAAGAGCGATGTCTGGATAATAATACAATAATCAAACAAACAAAAACGAGCAGTTCTATTTCTTCTTAGAACTAACAAGTGAAAGAGTAGGAGAGAGAAGGGGAAAAAAAGGTCTAAAACATGTAATTAAGTTATTTACTCTTCTGTATGGTGTATGGTAAAACATTAAACCATATTTATTTACTTATTAATTGTATTGGACGTGTTTCATTGTCCATTCTTGAGATCTTAAGTAGATTTCCTGTTTTCTTTTAAAATCTAATTTTACTTAGTATATGCATGTATTTAAAGAAACACTAAATAAAATAGCATTTATTATACTCACTTATGACTGTAAAAATGTATTCAATATGTGATTATCACACAACTATTTGTGTAACACAGAGATAAATCATTTTTATTTTCAAATCCAATTATGTTATTTTTAATCACAAATGATGGCAAGTCCTTTTTTTTTAAAAACACAGGTTTTATAAGAATTTCAGTTCCAAATTCCAAAAGTTAAAAAAGTTATTTGTTTTGGTTATTTTATTTTGTGCATTGTCCGTTTTCCAGACCTTATACTTTAGTCATCAGTCAGAGATTAAGTGTGTGTGTAAAAGGCAGGAAATTTCTCTAACTTCATGGACTTCCAAAATTAGTTTGCTTAAAAAGTTCTTATTCTGGGAAAACATGGCAAAGTCAGAGATGTCCTCAGATCTCTCCCCTTGAAACAACAATAAGCTGAACATCTAAAACTACAAAAAACACCCAAACTACACACCAGCAGGTCTGAGCTTGGGATCTGCGCATAAAAACTACCTCAGTTCGGAACCCAGGGTGTCAGGTGGTGGACTGGGGCAAATAT
Source organism: Pteropus alecto (assembly GCF_000325575.1). NCBI lineage: Eukaryota > Metazoa > Chordata > Mammalia > Chiroptera > Pteropodidae > Pteropus > Pteropus alecto. The sequence goes on from NW_006438879.1 coordinate 10,593, forward strand.
AAAAGCTGCCTGTCCCAGCTGAAAGAGCTCCTTGCAGAGGAGGGGAGGCGTGAAGGTGCAGCAAATTCCCTGATCATCTCTGCCTGAAAGTGTCAGGACTTTCTATGTAGCTGGCAGCAGGGCACAGTCATCAGGATAGAAAGCAGAGAAGTGGAATATGACCACAGAGAAACAACAGTTGATTTCTATTGGCACCAGCTGCAAAACTGAGGCTGAGCCACAGCCCCCAATCCCCAATCCAGAGTGTCCCTCCCCCCCATATACTCATACCCTCTGAGAACGATCACCACAGAACCCCAGAGGAATCTGCGCAAACGCTGCCAAGACTGTCGCTGACACTGAAAAGGACTGAAACTGAGGGTAGTGAGAATGATTACATATCTACAAGAAAATTTTAAAAGCATTATGAAGACTTTGTTTGGTTTTGTGGGTTTTGGCATATAAAGCAGAGATCCAAAAGGTTTAGATGCCACCTAATTGAAACAAACAAACAAACAAAAAACAAAAACAAAAAACAAAAAAGCACTTTCTTTGCAGCAGGCTAAAGAGAGAGCTTTATATAATACATCTTTCTGAAAAAGCAGCAGAATATACTTCCATTAATGCTCAGGCAGAGAAATAGTCCATTAAACACCATGAACAATCAAGATGGCAAGACATCTCAGGAAGAAAGAGAAAAACCTCCAGAAAATGAGCATACAGACATAGAAATATGCGACTTAACTGACAGAATTCAGGATGTTACTTCTGAAAAAGCTCAGTGAGTTCCAAAATGAGTCATATCAACAATTTCAGAAATTGCAAAAGCAGCTAGATGAGCAGAGCAAAAAGATTGAAACTCTCAAAAAGAAGCAAATTGAACTTCTGGAGATAAAAAACACCCTGCAAGAGACAAAAAGTGAAATAGCAAGCTTGGGAAATAGAGTTAACCAAATCAAGACATGGATCAGTGACATTGAACACAGAAATCTAGAAATAAATCAGAAGCAAGAAGAGAGAAACTGAAGAAAGAAAAATCATGAAAGAGAAATACAAGAATTAGATGATACCATCGGGAGAGGAAACATAAAAATAACGGGCATTACCGAAGGGGAGTAAAAGGAGCAGGGACTAGAAAGCATTTTCAAATACTGGACAAGAATTTGCCAAATCTAAGGAATGAGCTGGAACTTGGGATTCAAGAAGTCAACAGAACACTCAATTATCTCAAACCAAAAAGGCTTTTGCCAAGACACAATGTATTAAAGATATCAAAAATCAACAACAAAGATAGAATTTTCAGGGCAACCAGGGAGAAGAAAATGGTAACATATAAAGGAAAACCCATTAGATCATCATCAGACTTCTCAGCTCAAAGCTTACAAGACAGAAAAAAACGGAATCAAATCTTTAAACTATTAAATAAAAGGAACTACCAGCCTAGAATAATGTATCCAGATAAGCTCTCCTTTAGATATGAAGGAGAATTTCAGACATAAAAAAAAATTGAGGAAAGTCTCTTCTACAAGGCCTGCACTACAGGAAATTCTGAAGGAGGTCAGCTCACCTAAAACGAAATAACAACAAAAAATGCATAATTAGGTGTAAAGTAACTATCAGGTAAATAGAAACAGGCGTTCAACACTTAATAAGAACAGGACATTATAAGCTTACACAATAAGAAGGGATTTGCCATAGGAAGAATAGTAATGAATGTTCAGCATACATAGAAAGAAACTGAGATAACAATGACTGAAAGGGGGAGAATTCAAAGATCTAAATTCACACACAAAAAAATTGGAGATAAGGGAAACATAGAAAAATGGATGCCAAAACCCACAAAACCAAACAAAATGAAGAAAACAGAAATGCAAGGACAAAGAAGCAATGAAAACACTGAGCTTCTAGAAAGCAAAAGACATATTGACTATAAGATCTTATATTGCAATAATCACCCTAAATGTAAAAAGATTGAACTCACCAATAAATAGGCACAGCATTGCAGAATGGATCGAAAACAGAACTCAATCATATGCTGCCTCTGGGAGACACATCTCAGCTCCACACACAAATATAGACTCAAAGTGAAAAGGTAGAAAATTATATTTCAAACAGATGGCATTCTGAGAAAAGTGGAAGTGGCGGGACTAATATCAGACGAAACAGGCTTCAAAATAAAAGAAGCAAAGAAAGAGACTGAGGGACACTTCATAATGATAAAAATAATCATGCCTTAAGAAGACATAACACATTAATATCTATGCTTTCAATCAGGGAGCCCTGAAATATGTAATGCAATTAATAACAGAACCAAAAGGAGAAACAGACCCGAACACTCTGGTACTAGGGCACATAAATACCCCACTGTCGGATATGGACAGATCATCCAAACAGAAAATCAGTAAGGGGATAACATCCTTAAATGACCCATTAGGCCAATGAGACATAATTGACGTGCACAGAGGCTTCCATTCCAAAACAGCTGCTTATCTATTCTTCTCTAGTGCACATAGAATATTCTCAAGAATTGACCACATATTGGGACACAGAAATAGCCTCAACAAATATAACAGGTATGAAATCATACCAACCATATTCTTATCATAATGCTTTGAAACCAGAGATTATCTGCCAAAAAAAAAAAAAAATCAAGACGAACCACAAATACATTGAGATTAAACAACGTACTACTGAAAAAAAAAAAAACTGGATCAGAGAAGAAATTAAAAGAGAGATCAAGTGAGACAGAAAAACAAATGATAAGGTTAGTACGATGTATCAAGAATTTTCGTACATGCCAAAAGCAGTCATAAGAAGAAAGTTCTTATCGTTACAGGGCTATCTCCAGAAATGAGAATGAGCCAAATAAATAACCTAACACAGTCTCTCAAAAAAACTGGAAAAAGAAAAACAAATGAGATGCAAATCAGCAGAAGGAAAGAAGTAATAAAAATCAGAGCAGAAATAAATGAAATTGAAAACAAAACAAAGAAACAAAACAATAGAAAAAATAGATGCAAAAAAGAGCTGGTTCTTTGAGAAGCTTAATAAAATGGACAAACCCCTGGCCACACTAACTAAAGAAAAAAGAGAAAAGACACAAATAAACAAAATAAGGGATGAAAGAGGGAAAATGGCTACTGATGTCAAAAAATAAAAAGGATCATGCAAGAATACTATAAAAAGTATATAACATGAAATTTCATAACCTAAAAGAAATGGACTCGTGCTTGAAGGATAGAACCTTCTTAGACTACATCAGGAAGAACTGAAAAATCTCAATGGGCCGATCAGCAGTTTGGAAATTGAAACAATCATTGAAAACCTACCATAAAGTAAAAGTCCAGGACCAGATGGCTTCACCAGTGAATTCTACCAAAGATTCAAAGATGTGATACCTATTCTCCTCAAACTCTTCCAAAAACTTGAAACAGAGGCAATACATCACAACTCACTTTATGAGGCCAATATTACCCTGACACCAAAACCTGACAGAGGCAACACAACTCACTTTATGAGGCCAATATTACCCTGACACCAAAACCTGCTAAAAAGATAACACAAGGAAAGAAACCACAGAGCAATATCTCTTCTCTCAATAGATGCAAAATTCTAAATAAGATACTTGTGATCCAAATACAGCAACATATTACAATGATTATACACCACGATCGAGTGCGCTTCATCTCAGAGGCACAGGGATGGTTCAACATATGCAAAGTGATTAATGTGATACATCATATTTATAAACAAATTAAAAAGTAAAAATCATAGATCATACCAATAGATGCAGAAAAAGCTTTCGACAGAATATAGCATCCATTTATGTTCAAACCCTTAACAAAATCGGTATAGTAGGAAAATGCCTTAACATAGGAAAGGCCATATAAAACAAACCCTCAAACAACATTACACTTAATGGTGAAAAACTAAAACCTTGCCTGTAAGATCAGAAAAAAGGCAAGGTTCTCAACTGTCACCACTGTATTCAATATAACATTGGAGGTCCTAGCAAGTGCAATCAGGCAATGGAAAGATGTAAAAGGCATCCAGATAGGAAACAAAGTAGTCAAACTGTCATTATTTGTGGATGACATGATGCTCCATGTAGAAAACCCTAAAGACTCCACAAGAATGCTACTGGAAACAATAAGCAAATACCGTAAAGTCTCTGGATACAAAATGAATATTCAAAAATCCATAGCATTCCTATACTCTGATAGTGAAGGGTCAGAAAAATAAGTGGAAAAAAGAATTCCTTTTGCAATTGCAACAAAAAGAATAAAATGCCTAGGAATAAATTTAACGAAACATGTGAAGGACCTATATAATGAAAACTACAAGACCCTATCTAAAGAAATCGAAGAAGATACAAAGAAATGGAAAGATATTCTGTGTTCTTGGATTGGAAATATCAACATAGTTAACATGACCATATTATCGAACACATTATACAGATTTAATGCAATCCCGTCAACATCACATCAGCATTTTTTTAAAGAAATAGAACAACAACAACAACAAAATCATCATATTTGCCAAAGGCATCCTGAGAAAAAAAGATCAAGGCTAGAGTCATGACTCAGACCGACTTCAGAGAACACTACAAAGCAACAATAATGAAAACTGCATGGTGTTGGCAGAAAAATAGATACATAGGCCAGTGGAACAGAATCGAGAATCCAAAGTAAACTCACATTTATATAGAGAACCAATTTTTGACAAAAAAAAAAAAATCAGTGGAGAAAGAAGAGCTTCTTCAATAAATGGTACTGGGAAAACTGGAAAGCCACCTGCAAAAAAATGAAACTAGACTGTTGTCTATCACCACTCAACAAAATTAACTCAAAATGATTAAGGACCTGAATATAAGACCTGAAACAATAAAATGCATATAAGAAAACATAGGAACTAAACTCAAGGACCTTGGACATAGAGACGATTTTATGAATTTGACCTCAAAGGCAAGGGAAGTAAAAGCAAAATTCAATGAATGGGACTACATCAAACTAAAAAGCTGCTGCTCAGCAAAAGAAATCGTCAACAAGGTAAAGAGACACTCATCCGAATGGGAAAATATATTTGCAAGCATATATATTAGCTCTCCAATAAGAGCCTAATATCCAACATATACAAAGAACTCATACGACTCAATAACAATAAAAAAAGCAAATAATCCAATCAAAAAATGGGCAGAGGACCTGAACAGACTCTTCTCCCCAGAAGGCATACAAATGGCCAGCAAATACTTGAAAAGATGTTCAACATCGGTAGCTATTAGGGAAATGTAAATGAAACCCACAAT
>NW_006438879.1:24621-34718 GCF_000325575.1 Pteropus alecto
TTCTTGAAAAAAAGCATAGAGATTAAAAGTCTTATCAAAGATTCGGAAGAAATAGAAAAAATCTGAACATTTTTGAACTGACCAAGACCATATAGAAGAACCCACCAGGGATATTCAAAGCTGGAAGCTGAAAATTTTTCAAAGAAATAAGAATTAAATAGGTTCTAAGTTGGGCAAAAGACATATGCACAGAATAAAGTACAAACATGGAAAAAGCATAAAACTAACAAAACCCACATCCAAACGTATCACAGTCAAATTGCTGAAAACAAAATTAGAAACAAAACATCTTCAAAGAAGCCAGAGAAAAATGGTTCCTTAAGTACAGGAAAATCATGACTGAATTGACTGTAAATTTAGCCTTGTGTTGTAGATGACCAGTCCAGGAAAGTGAGAGCAAAATTCTGTAACCCAATACAGTATCTTCTCAGGGATCCGGCCAAAGGAGGAATTCAGCTTGTGGTAGAGACATGTTTGAAACACCAACTTCTTTGATTACTACTCTCACCTTATAACACATTCAACCTGTGCAGAATGCTGGTATGAGAGAAAATAGATTTGTTCACAACTGGAGAGCAATTAAACAGTAGCAGAGGCCATTCTTCTGGTGGCTCCAAACCCATACACACCGCTGAACACCGTTGCTTTGGGTGGACTGCCTGTTTGTTGATTCACAGTTCTGGATTTGGAGGATGCATTTTTCTGTGTATCTTCAAGTGCTGAATTCCAAGAATGATGCTTTTATATGAGAGGATCCTGATTCTAAGTTTAAACAGAAATATTTCTGAACTGGTTTCCACAGTCTCTACCCACACACTTTGACTAGATATTTGAGAAAGCGCCAATGATGAAAGAAAAGAACTTCTTCAATGCATAGATTGAATCACATCCTCTTTGCTGGGGCCAGTAAGGAGGCTTCTGACAAAAATGCAGTCCTACAGACTGTGTTTTCCAACAGAGAGAGGATATAAAGTTTCTCTCAAGAAGTCCTTCGGTGAAATATCTTGTGTTCCAGCTAACATAAGCCAGAGAAATCTGCTTTCTGATAGACAAGAAGCCTTATTGAGAGTGGCAGTCAACGACTCACAGACAACTGAGAGGATTTACGGAATTGCCTGATGTCTAGGGGTAGATGTGAACAGAAATCATGTTCATCTCTGTGTCCTTTCATGCTGTGTCCTTTGTCCACTGCTCTTAGTAAGCATATTAGAGCCTTCTAGTTAATGATGATCTGTGTTCCTTCATATGTAATCATAGATACTTTAGTCAGTAATGGCCAGAATGACAAGTAAGATGGACATCAGGCTGACTGATCACCAGGAAGTATAGCACCTGCTGCTACTGCATTCTGGTCCATCAATAACACTTGAGTTATATTACATAAGCTGTACAGTAGCAGGAATCTTTAGGGCAGAATAACTTGCACAAAACTTGTGGACTGCCTGTTCATTGCAGCATAATCTTCCTGTAAGTAAATTACCCACAACTGAAAAATATTATTGACTAGGTGTTTTGCTATCAAAAATATTTACTGGGAAAAAAGAAAAGGTTGCAACCCAGACCATGCAGACATGGTTAAGCCATGTGCACACTCTGGCCTGTGTGCCTAGATGGAGGAGGATGTACAGAAGGGAAAGGAAGGTGATGGAAGAGGCAGTTAGAATCACAGAGCTTTATTATAACATGGAGTTCTTCCTGAAGGGTAAAAGGTCCTTGTGATTCCATAGCCTGTGAGGACTTCCATAATCCGTAGCTTATGGAACAGACCCCCAACTGAACTGATTGTTTGCTTAAAGTTCCAGATAGTCTTTATCCTTGCCCATTTTGATAGATACCTTCCTCTGAAACCATTACCAGGCAACACTCTGGTCTTCCAACTCCAGCAGCCTTTTGTTCCCCGAAGTCAGGAACGACCTCTGCTTGGTGTCTTCTCACTCATCAAAAGGAAGGTGCAAGCAGGAGAACAGCTGGTGTCCACGGTCAACAGGCAACAGGTGCATAGGTTAAAAAGAAGAATTCAGAGTGAAATTAGAACATAATAATCTAATCTATGTGATGAATTTAAACCAGGAGCTCAAACCTACAGAAAATGGAACAAAGACCATTATTATCTTGAAGTTCCCGATGACAGATTCATACAGAGAAAAGTTCCCCCTTTCACAGCAGATTAGAAAACATAAATGAGGGCACATTTTTTTCTATGTAAAAGAGAAAAATGAAATAAGAAGTAATAGTATATAAGAAAAAGAGTCACACAGTCCTGATCCGGTCATGTGGGGAAAATGGACCCCTTCCACGGTCACTTGCTTTAATTATTTTTTTCAGCTTTACATTTAGTTCATCAGATTATGTGAAGTTTCTCTCAGGTTTTGGTACCTACTTTAGGAGTGACAAGTGTATCCAAGGTTCTGGTCACTGGAGATTAGCACACAGGGGTGTGTCAATGGTGTCTGGTAAGGGCCCTTCCAGAGAGGCTGACGGGGATCTTATTTTTTAAGGTTTCTTTTCTAGTAAACCAAATCTTCAGGCAGTTGATTTGGATTTCCAGTTTTACATTTCCTTGGATTGCACTGTGAAGAGATTGTTCTACCAGAGCCTGATGGTGTTCTGTAGAAGCTATTCAGACTTTACAATGTTGAAGTGTGACTTCCTTTTTCAACTGAAGATCCAAAAAAGCAGGAACCAAATGCATGGTGCATTCTGTAAGTATCTTGAAATGTGAAAGCTTATGAGTTCCAAAAGGTATCGATCTGAGGTTTACAATCTAAAATTTCCAGCTGCAGTGCCAGTAAGGTTCCTGGATTATCCTTGGGACGAGTGGGAAAAGTGAGGCAGGCACTTTTGCAGCCTTGTTAATATCTCCCCCCCTTGTTAATATCTCCACCCCCCCACCCCCGTTTCCAAATATAGGCTCATAGATGCTTGCATTTTGTCAGTGGCCAAAGATTTAATGCATCTACAGTGTGCGGAGTGGGAATCTCACAATTTCTTGTAGGACCAATTTGCTCTTTGGCCCAAACTACGGTTGCCTACATTGATTGAACCAACACTTACTATATTTGCATATTGGTTTCCTTTTCTGGGGTCAATTGTTGGGCATTTCAGTTTCAGTGGAAACAGCCTGGCTCGAGAAGAATTGGTCCAGAGTCTAGCACAGTTGCAATAAAACTGCCTGATGTCAAGTCCAGCAGAAGTGCCAAATGAATACTTGCAGGCACAACAAGACCTTTAATCAGAAAAGCAGGAAGTCTTGAAATACATCCCACATAGAGTCTGGAGAGCTTTGAACACAAAGAGAGCAGAACCTCCGAACCAGAAGAGAAACCATCTCTCAAACTCCAGGGTGAGGGAGGGAACGACCAGTTCAAAGGACTCTGTAGATACTGCACTTGCTTGCTCAAGCACCCCAGAGATTTCCAGGGGCTCCCAGCAGGAAACCGCCTGCTGGGACACAGGCGGTTTAACCATGTGTTTTAAAAAGGATTATTTCTGTTCAGCGTACGCATACCCTGGCCACAGCCTGATGTTCACCCATGAGGATTGCAGAGTGATCATAGTCTGCTGATAAACATAGCAATAAACCTGTCAAATAAAAGCAATCACTGTGGCGGGGAAAGAAAGAAAAACTATTGATGGAATGAAGAGAATCAAATAGATCAAACAGATGCCAAGCTAAATTTATAATGAACAGGTTGAAGAAAAGCGAAGAACTACAGAAAGTAGATGGGAAGTGAATTGTGGACATAAAAGGGCCATGCCACCGATAATGACACGAGGCAGCCTTTAAGCAACTAATGATAAAAAGTCATGGTTAGCGATACATAAAATAAAATGTTCTTTGCAGTAAAAAAAAAATAAAACAATTATGTTACCAGCAAAACATGAGTTTATTCCGGAACAGCAAACAGTTGCGATTTCAAAGCAAGCCATAGCAAAAGTCATAGGCAAGTCCCACTGATGAAGGAGAGAAATGTTATTTTGGAGAGGAAATGGAGGATGTTTGGAGGGGTCCTTTTGAATGCAAGTCCACAGGAGAAATGAATGCGATCACCATCGTTCAGAGTGAGTTCCGGTTTCTCCTTGGCTGAGTTGTTGCGAGTCAGTTTCTTGCTGGAAGCACAGTCTCGTCTTTCATGTTGGGGCCTATCAATGGTCTTTCTTTCCTGCGGAGGAGTCTTCTGTGGTGTGTAAATGATGTTGAGTTGTACCATGTGAGAGCGTCCTGACCTGGCCCGCAACTCCACTCGAATGAGATTTTCCCTCATTCAGTTTCACAGTAATTATAAAATATCTACAGTGAGTCAGCTGCTTTCCAATACGTGAAAATCATTTTTCTGTGATCCAAAGTAGGTAAACGCAAGAAACACTCTTCTCATTTTTCTTTTCTGAAACCCAGCAAGTGTTTCGTTGACCCCACTCTCTGGACCCCATGTTTTTGTATGGGATGTCTTATTTTTATGCAACATACCTGTCGGGTCATTGTCAGGTTTTCATTTGTGTTTGGTTTTAACTATGTCTTTTTACTTCTGAATCCTTTTTAGACCCCCCCGACTTAAACATCCCTATTACTCATAATGTCTCTTCTTTCACATTTAAAATTCTCCCAGGGTTTTTTTTCTAATATACATTACTTCACTCGTTGTGTTTGCACGTTCAACAGTTATTGACTTCATTGTGTGTACACATTGTGTCAACAGAATTTACTGAATGACCCAGTTTTCCCCAGAAAGGAATGTGGTATTCAACCCAGCCAGTTCTAAAGTTCTTGCTGAAAGTAGATTTAATTAAGGAAGGGCAAAAACGGACCGAGGACAAAATTCGGGACGCTGACGGAAGTCCGGTGGAACAGAGAATCAACCCAAGATGCCGGTCCACCCTAAAAACATCTGCCGCGAGCTCGCGGCTCCAGGCTCCACTTGGGTGTGGGCGCCGATACCTGCCGGGAGGCTCCTTCAACAAGGCGCGCTCGAGAATAAGAAACGACAGCGGCGAGGCCGTCCGAGGTCGCGGAAGCATTCGTGATGCACAGACACGGGACCCAGAGCAGCCAATCCCGCGGACTGTGGCGGGACCTACCGCAGGGCTTGTGGACACCCGCTCGCCGGCCACTCCCTCAGCCCAGGCCTTGGTACTACCGGTGACCGACAGGCAGACTCCGCCCCGTGCCCCGCCCCCTTGCGCCCTCAGACCTGCAATTGGTGGGTAGGAACCTGGGATCGCAGCACTGATTGGCTGCTGGAAATGAACTGGCTCTACCAGCGGGTGCTTCGCTTCCGACTCCTGAGGGAGGCAAGTGCTAAGAGCTTGGACTCCGCATCTGTCCCAGTCCGCATGCGACATTTACAGATCAAGGGGAGACTGACAGGAAAACGGCGGTGTGGGGGAATATGCCCTGTGAATTCCCCTTAGCCGAAAATCTTCAAATTCCACTCTAAGAGCGCCAGGGTCCAGATCTCATCAGCCTTGTGGGACATCGAAGCTCCTCACATTGAGGAGACGAACCCACCCACATCCTCTAACCTGGAGGGACCTCAAATGCCATCGTCCCGACAAACCCCAGCAGTATTTAGACCCCAGCAAACACCAGGAAAAACACAATTCCCCTCAGCCTGTGGCAAACTCAACTGCTCATCTTGGGAAACCCTACCTCTAGCACCTATTGGAAGACTAAATTCAGAGTCAGATATCTGAAATGTCCTCGTCAGGGAACTCTTAGTCCCGTCTGCTTCAAAGGCCCTAGCTTTACTCAGTGTCCGAGAACCTAGAGCGTCTTAATGAGAGTCCTCACAATTCATCACCCTGGAAGATCCCAGCTCTCTCAACCTGAGCATCCCAATGGCTTCCTCCTGAAAGACATCAAATCTTGTCCCAAGAGACCCAAAGTATATCCAGCCCAAGGGACCCCAATTTATATCAGCCGGAGAGACCCTTGCCCCGTGAAGACTGAGCCTTCTTTATGTGCTTCATACCCAGAGTTTCCCAGCATCCCCAGGTTGGATTCCAACAATGTCCCTGTGAGAAATATGCACATCCGGTCTTTGCGAGGACATGATGATGGTCAGTCTGACCGCATTACCAGAAGCAGAGGCCTCCAAGTTTCCTTTGGGCTTCTTTAGCCTCTCACCTCAGGGCTCCCGGCAACCACTCACAGCCATGTCCGTCCTCTTGCCTTTTCCCCATGTCCTGAAATGGGCCCAGCTACAGGAGACGTATTGGTAGACTTTCTCCCACATGCACGGATCCTCGTAGGGTCCACACATCTCCCTTCTCTGGGTATCTAAGCAGATGGAGAAGGCAGGTCTGGCTCTTGGTAGTGGTCTGCACTGTCAGCCCCTTTCACCACCTTCTCCACAACAGGCACCTTGGCCTCAAGGCTGGGAGACTCAGTGCGCCTTTGTGGTCCTGACAGCATGAGGCTTATGGGAAAAACAATGAGGACAGGGTGTAAGCCCAAGGTGAGAGCTGAGGAAGGCAAAGCTAGCCTCTAAGCGGGATCTGATGATGTGAGGGGCCTGGTGACAAGGAGCTGGTCGGCAGAGGACCATAGAGTCCTAGTCTGCACTGGTGGGTGATCCTCTCTGGGTACGTACACAGAATAGGGTGTTCTGTCCTGTCTAGGGCACTGGGGGAGAACAGGACAAGAGCAACAACACCTGCTCTGTGTCAGGGGAAAGTTAGGAAAGTGCTCAGTATTTGCTCAGGTATCAGGACAGGATTGTGAGGGAGAGAAAATCTTCATCCTTGTTTCACAGAGACCACCCAGAAGTCTCAGTCGACACCCAGCAAACAGGTATATCACAAGACCTAGCTCGAAGTTCTGACTTGTATTCTGATGTTATTGATGGAATCTATTATTATCTCTGGACCAACAGTGCTTTCGAAGACATTAACATACCGTTCTCTAAGAAGAATGGACAGACATGGCAGAGTGGGAGAAAATCTTTTTCAGGAACGTGAAAAGGAACTATGGTGTGCTGCAGGCTATAGGTCACAGGAAGTAGGAGTGCAGATGAGTCTAGGAAACACGAAACTCCTGTATTAGCTTGGTTCTCTCTTAGGCAGTTTCATCTGCATACAGTTTCCTTCCTGTGGAGAGCAATCTGGAGGGAAATTTTGGTATTTCGTGTCAGCGCAGGGCTGACACTAACAATGCAGAGCTCAGGATGACTTGCTCTAGGCTCTCCCAGCCCATCAGAGTGAGTCACTCTGGCTTTGTGGTGCTTCTTTTCTCCTTCAAGCTCTTCCCTGTTGGGATAATGATTTTGTTTCTTTCCAGGTCTCCCTAAACCAGCATTCCTGTATCAATGCAGGCAGGGCCATCAAATCGCAGGTGGATGACTCTGAGGTTTCTGATGAAGAACGGACTCCAAGGCAGCAAGGAGAGGAGCCAAGAGGACTTAGAGGTAGCATCCTGAAACTTACCAGGATTTAAGTCTGAGCTGCATCTCAGTAGGTTACAAGGAGATGGTGTTTGCTTGTTTAGATGCAAAAATGTAAAGCAGTATGTTATATACTATGGAGCTATTCACATAACATTTTTCAGTGTTTAAAATAATTATATATATATGATTATATATACAATTTATAAGATATATCCATATAGCCACAGACATACACATTAATAAGCAGTAAGTATATAATTACCTAAGAGTGAATAAGATCAATTCAGAATCGTTATCATCAAAAGAGAAGGAGGACGATCTGCAGATGACTTGTCTGTGTCTTGGTTAAAATTTCCTTTGTTCATTTTGAATTGTGAAGTAGAAATTAAAATATCCAAAGCCATCATGGCAGATGTTGAGATGAGACTGTACGATTGTGGTTCTCCAGTAATATTGTTTTTTCTATTTGTGTAAAATGCTTCGTTTTTAAAGGAAGTTTAGTTTGGCTAAGTATGAACAATTAGAGGACAATTAAAGAAAACTTTGTTAACCTGTAATTCACCAAAGATTTCTAACACTATTCTCATAGTAGTTCTGTGATTGGATTAAATGTCTTAGAAGAACTATGAAGATATGTAAAGATACATAATTCATATATATGTGTGTGTGTGTGTGTGTGTGTGTGTGTGTGTATTTTATCATACCACGTAATCTTCTTACCCCTAAATAAATCTCTATCTTGATTAAGGGAAGCATTTTCCAACAGCTGTTGAGTCACCCTGATGTCTCTCACATGTCACAGACTGGAGACAGCAGCTCATAGATAAAATGAAAACAATCATAAAAGAGAAGTGAATAGCTCACTTCCTCTCTTGCTCTCAGGAGAGTTTAGAAGAAAGTCCATCTGCCTAAACTGGAGAGAGCAACTTGGACTGGGTCTGCGCTTTCTCCGTCTATGTTTTTCTGATTCCTCAGGCTGGTTCAAAACGTTTAAGAGCTCTGAAACCCAGTACCGGGTTGTCCACAAATGTTTCGACATGAAAGGAGGGTTTATGATACGTGTACACGTCTTATCTGGACTCAGTGAAAACCCACAACCCAGTATATTTATGTATTTATCACTGTGCTTAACAACATTTGCCGTAAGTTGATCTTCTTCTAATTTTGAAGTGTAGAGTATTGGAAACTATATGCACATTGAGTTATAGATCCCTAGAATTTTGTCATCTTTCATGAGTGAAACTCTAACCATTGAACAAAGGCTGTTCATTTTCTCTTTCTTCCAGGCCTTGGCAACTGCCATTCTATTCTCTTTCCATAAATTTCATTCCTTAAGTACTTTCCATTAGTGGAGTCTTGCAGTATTTGTCTTTTTGGTGATTGGTTTATTTTACTTAGGATAATTTCCTCAAGTTCATCCATGTAGTAGCATATGACAGGATTTACTTCTGTGTTAAGGCTGAAGAATATTCCATTGTATGTATTTTCTTTCTTCAATTATCCATCAATGGACACTTAGGTTGCTTTTACAACTTGGCTGTTATGAATAATGCTGCAGCATGCAAATGTTTATTCACAATTTTGTGTATGTGTATACACACGTGCACGCACGCACACACACATATACATATATATGTATACATATATATGTATATACATACATATATACATATATATGTATGTATGTATATAATCTGTCTTGCTAGGTCATTGGGAGTTCTATTTATAATTTTTAGAATGTTTTCTGCAGTAGCTGAACGATTTTACATTCCCACCAACATTGTGTAAAGGTTCCAGGTTCTCCACATTCTAGTCAAAGCTTGTTATTGTCTGGTTGTTTGTTTGATTGTTTGTTTGTTTTTTCTGGCTATCCTAATGGGTAATATCTCACTGAGGCTCCACTTTGCATTTTCCTGATGATAAGAGGTACTGATCATTTTAACATGCTTCTTGGCCATTTGTATATCTTCATTGGAGAAATGTCTATTCAAATCCTTTTGCCTTGGTGTTACCTCAGGCTGCCATAACAAAATACTACAGACTGAGTGGCTTAAGCCACAGAAATTTGTATTCTTACAGTTCTGGAGCTTGGGAGTCTAAGATCAGGCTGTCATTGATTAAATAATTTTCTTGGCTTATAGGTAGTCTTCATCTCACTGTGAGCACACACAGCCTCTTTGCCTGTGCATGTTTCTGGAGAGACAGAAAGAGAGGCATCTCTCTATTTTAATAAGGGCACTGATGCCAGCCAGAGAGCCACATCTTTATGAACTCCTCTAACCCTAATTACTTCCCAAAGGACCCATCTCTATGTATTTTCACGTTGGAGATTACAGTTTCAGTATATTAACTCGGGGGGAGAGTCATAATTCGGTCAATAGCACCAAGTTTTTAATCAAGTAGTTTGTCTTTTTATCATTGAGTTGTCTAACTTCTTTAAATGTTCTGGATATCAAACTCTTACCAAATATATGGTGATCACATATTTTCTCCAATTCCATAGGTTACCTTTCAGTGTGTTTCTTTTCCTTTGCTGCACGGAAGTTTGTAAGTTAAATGTAAACCTATTTGTGTATATTTGCATTTGATTTTTGTGATTTTGGTGTCATATCCAAGAAAACATTTGTTGTTTTCTTCTAATAGTTTTATGATTTCTAGGCATACATTTAGCTTTTGGTCCATTTTGAGTTGATTTTTGTAAATGGTGGAAGATAA
>NW_006438879.1:36200-76353 GCF_000325575.1 Pteropus alecto
TTCTTTTATTTTCCCCTTCTTTGGATTAACTTGAGCATAAGCCGGGCATTGTGAGGCAATCTCCTCTGCAGTTCTTCTCCCTTCTAACAAGTGAAAGTAGGGGTCTAAAGCTTGGAGCATCTTAGTTCACCCTATGTGTGTGGTCTGCTGTAGTTGGTGAAAGACAGTCATTCCAAGGGCCTTTGAGAGCCCGATTTTTCTATCTGGGGTCATCCACCACCCCTGTTGGTTCCTACCGGCTCACTTATCTTGAAACTATATGTTCTCTTCCACCGTATAGGTCGGAGATGGAGGCAGTTCTGGGTAAGGGACAACAGTCAGTTGAAATGGTGGGGCCCCATCCGGCCTTGTGGCTGTTCTTCCTGCCTCTGCATCAGCTCTTTGATTTCCCTCAGCCTCGGGAATGTTCCCTTTTTGATGCCCTTTACAATGAACAATAGCAAGAGCCTTAGGCATCTATATGGCTTCAAGTAAGGCTAAGATCTCTCCCTTATTCTTGATGTCCTTCCCAGATGATGTCAGAAGCCCTCTTTCCTTGGCTCCATGTATATGTGCAGTGGCAAAGGTGTATCAGCTGTCAGTGTATATTGTGACTGCCTTATCCTTTCCCCATCTTAGTGCCTCAGTGAGGGTGATGACTTTGGCCTTTTGAGCAGAAGTCCCATGGAGAAGAGCTTGTGACCACATGATGCCTGTTAGAGTTACGACTGCTGCCCTAGCGTACCTTCTTCCTTCCTGCATGAAGTTGCTCCCATCTGTGAACAGAACTTCATCGACCTCGGGCAGAGGGGAGTCCCTGAGCTCTGGCCACGAAGAACAGTGTCAGTGAAATCTATGCAGTCATGAATGGGGGTCTCGGGGTCTGGGTGTGGCAACAGATTGGCTGGGTTGATGACAGTAGTTTTGGATTTTAGCCATATGTTTGGGGTCATCGAGTGCCTCTCTGTTGTTGAACACCTTCTGGGCTATCTCGACAAGTTGGGACAGGTTCATTGCTGCAAAACATTCTAATTTTTTGTAATTTACACCAATATCAGGGGCTGTCTGAGTAGCAAAGGCTACATTAATTGCCCGCTGGTTCTCAGGTGCCTCAGGATCAATGGGGGTATATACCCGGCATGCCTCCTGTAGTCATTCAAGAAGCTCTCCGGGGGATTCCTGAGGTCCCTGAGGTAACTATATAACTTCAGTTACCTTAGAAAGGTTATTGGGCTGACGAGCGGCCACCCTCATTCCCCCAATTAGAATCTGGTGGTACCGATCTAATGTCATTCTCCCTGCCTGAGTGGGTGGAGAGAAATTCCTCCTCAATCTGTTCCCATGCTTCCTCAAATCTCTTCTCTCCCGCAGCTATCTTTTGTGCTTCAACTGGAATGCGTCCGCATTCTTCTGTGGTGAAGAGGGTGATTTAAAGCTGTTGGCAGTCATCCTAGGTGGGACGGTGAGTCTGAAAGACATTTTCTAAGAGTCCCATTAATGCCTGGGCTTTCTCAGAGAAAGGTGGATTTGGCATCTTCCAGTGGTACAGGTCGCTAATCAAGAAAGGCACATAAACCATAAAGTGCCTGTCTGTGTGAAGTCCCTGGGGTGGTACTTCTCGCAAGGGGAGGATGCCCAGGGTGGTGGAATCGGCCTGGGCCCCACCTGGAGCAGGAGTGCGAGGCCCATAGGAGTTACCTGCCTGTGTCCAAGGAGGTGAGGCTGTGCTATTTGGACTCTGTTGTCCTGGATTATAGGTTGGGGGAAGGTCACTGCCCTCTGGTGAAGATTGGAGGACTGAAGGACTGGGTTGTCTTGGAAATTCATTTGCCGTATGTTTCAGGTGCCCACAACTAAGACTTGTGCACACCGACGGATCCAAGGCGGGGGGGTGGGGGCAGTTCTGAACAAGGTTTAACCATTGATCAATGTAGGAAAACTGATCAGGACATCCTGGGTCTCCCACAACAATCTTCCAAATCATTCCTCACTAAACCCCTGTCATTAGAACCCTCCGGAGGCCAGTTTACACTAAAGGATGGCCACTCAACTTCACACAACGTTCTTAGTCTGCCTGGAGAAAACTTTATGCCATAGTCAGCCCCCTCTACAAAACCTTCTTTGAAGTGTCGCAGGAGACACCACAAGGGTGTCTTCTGTGAACTTGGGCCTCCCCGCATCACTTGTGTGGAAAACACTAGATAGACCCTCGGGGGAGAACAATTACTGGGGTGTAGGTAGACCCAGAGAGGTCTGCCACCTACAACCCAGACAAGACCAAAGACAATAGACAGAACCTGATGACAGGGCACAGGAGGCGGCATCGCATGGCCTAGCCACAGTCCGGGAGATATGACTGCTTCCAGTCTCTCCACAGACCCCCAACGACCAGTTAACAGCAACATAAAAGTACCTTTTTATCCCAACATCAAAGCCTCGGAGATTCCCGGCGGGATCAGGAACAAAGAGTACATCCTAAAGGTTGTGTCCTTAAGGATTGCATTGACCCCATCACGGCATTCAAGCACCCTGGAACATCTCAGGGTGATCACCCCTTTTAGTCCGTAAGAGGGACAGCAACAGCTTCGGAGGCCAGTCCACTATTAGATCTCAGGGCCACTCCCTGTGATCTCACTGGGGTCTCCAAAGGTTGTAGCCGCTAGCCCCCAATAGACACGTGGACCACTAGAAATCAGTGAATTATAGGAAACACACTCTTTATTCAGCCAACTGGGCCTGCCAGGGGTACGCAGACCCCAAAGTAAGCAGCCCCAAAATTTAGAGGTACAGGGTTTATAAGCCCTAAACTCCTATTCTTCATTGTGTTTGAATACACAAGTCTATTTTTCTTTTATTTACTGTCAACCCACAGGTCGGTTGTGCAAGCAGGGGGTATAGAAGCAGAATGCTTTTTGTTAGAGCATTATGTTCCCAAGGGCGATAGCCAAACAGTAATTTTTCCAGCAAGCACAGATGCAGATCATATGCTCTAGAGTTTGTTTTTTTCTCCTTTCCCTGGATGTATGAGTGTACCTTTATGCCAGTATTGTGCTGTTTTGATTATTGCAGGTTTTTAATATGTTTTGAAATTAGAAAGTGTGAGACCTTCAGCTTTTTTGTTCTTTCTGTTTTCCTTTTGGGGGTTCTTTGTGAATCCTATTAGGTTTAGGATGGCTTCTTCTATTTCTGCCAAAAGACACCATTGAGATTTTGCTAGAGGTTACATTGGTGGCTTAAAAGGGGTGTCTAGGGAAAGTAACCTCACACGGTGATCTGATCATACATTCCTTACTGGGCAGGTTATGGTGGTCATTGTTTCTGTGCATCTGGGTCAACACAGCTTTGAAATGTCTCTTTCAGAACCCTCAGAAGCAAAACCATCCCCGAGAGAGCACATCATTCTATTAACTCTTCTTTGCACTTTTATGTAATATTATGTAAGTCCCCTTCTTAATTTCAAATGCCTAAAAAAGGCTGCAAACCATCATTCTGAGAAGCAGTTTTTTCTCAGTCTTCAATATCACACATATCCTCTGTTTGGCTCAAATAAATTTTTATGAAAGTTCTCTACAGTTTGGACTTTCTTACATCAACACATTGGATCTTTAGATTACTTTATGTAGCATGGGCATCTTAACAATATTAAGTGTACTGATCCATGAACATGAATGCCCTTGTGTCTTTTTAAATTTGTTTTCATCAATTTTTTTTCATTTTCAGTGTACAAGTGTTTCTGGTTTATTTTAATTCCTTCATTCTTTGTGGTGCAATGATAAACTCTATTATTTTCTTAATTTCCCTTTTGGATTGTTCATTGTTAGTGCATAGAAATGCAACTGATTTCTGAGTGTTGATGTTGTACTCCAAAAGATTTCAGAATTCATTAATTACTTCTAATAGGGTGTTTGTTTGGAAATCTTTAGGAGTTCCTACACATAAGATCATGCCATCTGAGACCTGACATAATTTTACTTCATGTTTTCCAAATTGCCATTTTATTTTCTATTTCGTCTAATGCTTCCAGTATGTGTTTGCTGTGTCAAGTTTCCTGATGTCGAAAGCCCAAAGAAAGAGGCTGAACTGTATCATTACATCAAGAGATTATTAACGGAACTTACATATGAGGTATGTCTTAAGTGTAGACAGGGCAAGATGAATATGCTCCACGCCATGTGGCAGGTGCTAAGGAGTTATACAGAATGTGGCAACATGAATTGGAGTACAGGGTGTGACCAAAGATAAGGGGGAAATGCCTCACATGCTTCCCTGGAGAAGGGCAGTGGTGTGTTCCAGAAACCAGCAGGCGGGGTAGGGGTGTCTGTGAGACTGTCTCTGGGGATTTAAGGGAAGAAATCTCTGTTCTGGCTTGGATGCAGCTGGATCTAATTTGTGCAGCCCACAGAAGTCACACCATGGAACAGTTGCTCCTTCACAATAGTGAATAAAAATGGCTAGCATGGGCATCTTTGACTTGTTCTTGATCTTAGAGGAAACACTTTCAGAATCTCAGTGAGCATAATGTTCAAGGAGGAATTCTTGACCAATTCATATATATGGTCATGAAAGGCCAACTTACTTCTTAAGTAAATATAATAGATACTTTATGAACATAGGATGAAGAATAGATGAGGTTTTGCCTATTTTTCTTAACATTTAATGGAACTTAGGTGTTGCCCCGAATAGAACAGGTCTTAATGATTCTTCAGGAATCATTTTCCAATGACAATTGAGTTGTCTTTGTACTCGACACTCTCTGAGGCAGAATTCTCTATCACCGATAAGATTTTGAAAACATTTACCAAGCAAAACAATGATTTCTCTTCACCTTTTTCTCAGAGCTTCTTGGGTGGCCTTGAGTGAAATGCAGTGAGCAATAGAATGTGAGTGTTTCCCAAATCCCGTTGATAGTAAAATCTTCCTCATGGATGCAAAATCAGAGAACATGAGAAAAATGCAGAATACTCTAGGAACTGCTGTCTTTCTTTTGTGATCTCTCCAACCGAGTGATCTTCCTCATGGATGCAAAATCAGAGAAGATAAGAAAAATGCAGAATGCCCTAGGAACTGCTGTCTTTCTTTTGTGATCTCTCCAACAGAGTGGCTGATTTAACCATCAATTTAATATTTAATACGACAGCAACAATAGGAGCTACCACTTGTTTTATTTTCACCTATTTCACACTCTAAAGAATTTTACATGCATAAACTCGCTCACAACCCATTGAGGTATGTACTATAACTGTCACCATTTATAGATGAGAAAATTGAGGTGTCAGAGGCACAAAAGAGTTAGATTCCCTGAGATTACAGCATCAGCATTAGTGTGGTCAAGTCCACAGTTTCTTTAGTAAGCCATGTACAAACTCAGTGAAACTCTCAGTGATTAATCACATCTACCCTGTCTTTCCCATACACATTTACATTCTTCATCTGACAAATGATCTCAACCTCAGTTCTTTTCTGCTATGCTAAAGTGAGAGGTGCACAAGACCCTCTGACTAGGTGAAGCTTACTGATATATAGGCATTTTATAAAGTGGGTAGACCCAGATGAAGGAGCATATGGGACTTTAGCCACAGAGCCTAGCGCTCTAAGAAAAGGAAGCATCTGCTATCCCTGAAGATCTGTAAGGTTGATGATTGAGACACCACAGATGATAAAAGACTCAAGAACTTCACATCAGTCACGTGCTAGGAAGTCTCATCTCTGGAACTGATTTCAAATGCTCGTACCTGTAGGTGGAACTAAGAGCTTCTTTCACTGATCTCCAGTTGGGCGACTCTCATGTGGTTTGGAATCATTTGGTTAGCCAGTCTACCCTGCACTGTGAACCCTTTGAGAGTGTGCTTCACACTGATCATTCTCATAAGTCCCAGGCCATTTTCAGGCCTGAGGCCCTTGAAGGCCTTTTTAATGTTTTTGGAATGAGTGATTTCACCTGTAGAAGTTAAAACAGAGGTTAGAGGTTTAATAAATGGTGACGATAATATCTGTGAGTAAAGTATGGGATGGCTGAGTGGATACATGTGCAGAAGAACTGCAATTTTACATTTGTAATCTGTTTAATAGCTCACAGAACACTTTGATAAACATTATTACACATCATGTTCACTATCACAATGGTAGAGATTTAGTATGTTATTGACTGGAAAACTAAATGGAACTAGCTGGTGGTACAACCTTATTTAGATAGAGTGATGGGAACCTGTTCATCGAATTACAAATATTCTTTCCAAAATAAAGCAATATGAAAATTTTAGCATCATTTTCTTTATTGTCTAGATATGTTTCTGCCACCCATTTATTGGTGCTATTCGTAGGACACTCACTTCTTACTCTTACAGAGAAAGTCTAAAGGAAAGAGCCTTATAGGGCATGGCTTGTAGACTTGGATTCACTACCTACCTAGATCCTTTCTTTTCTCTATACACTTCATACTCCCTAGTTACTTTCAACTGTTATTGCAGTACTAATTAAAGTTATGCATGTGGAAACACATCATAAGCTTTAAAGTATTAAAGAAGTGCATGTTATCTCTTAATATGTGGTACTCATTTTGAAGGCAATGCCATTGGGTCGATTGAGTAATGAAACCATTTTGTAAAAAGTGTCAAATTTGCTGAATGGTGTGGCTCTGACCAGGCTCAGAAACCACTGTTCTCTCCCGGAGAAGGAGGTGCCCCTGAGCAGCACTCAAATGAACATCGGTGAAGAGAAAATAATTTGGGGACTTTCATTCCTCTAGTCCTCTGGAAAGGATGATAGTATGGCCTAGGTATTTGGGATGAATTGTGACTAGGG
Organism: Pteropus alecto; assembly: GCF_000325575.1. Classification (NCBI taxonomy): domain Eukaryota; kingdom Metazoa; phylum Chordata; class Mammalia; order Chiroptera; family Pteropodidae; genus Pteropus; species Pteropus alecto. The sequence continues at coordinate 42,981 of NW_006438879.1, forward strand.
GTGGGGTTAAAGTAGAGTAAGGTGAGACCTGAAAGCACTGGGGCTTTGGACAAATCTTATAAATCCTCTGAGTGACCCAAAGGTAATCTGTAAAGTGAAAATAAGAACACAAAGTCCTTGTTTCAAAGCTGTAAATTAAATTGAAAAGGATTGCCATGGGAAATTGTCCTAAAAATCCACTTGTGATACCAACAGGGACCATTCTTTCTTGGTATTGTATGCTCATGCCTTGGTTCAACGCCTAACACATCATTTGCCCTCGACAAGTTTTTTCTGAATGAGTGAATACATGGATGAAATAGTTTGTAAATAGAAAGGTTGGAAAGTTAAACCTGATCATAGGAAGAGTTAGAAACCAAAATTGAATCAGCCATGTGTGGTCAATGTGGAGACCTAGTCTCTCTTGACCAATAGTTAAGGAGGAAAAACAAAACAAAACAAAAGAGAGCATAGAGAAAGGCAGGTGAAAGTTTGATGGAAGGAGATTTCACGTTTTCTGACAAAAGAAGGACTAACACTCTAGACCCCACCAATCTCACTCACCTACCTTTCTCCAACTTAGAACTCAGGAGAAAGGGGTTTGAACTGAAGATATACATCCTCTGAGTAAGGATGGGCCATGTGTATCAAGAGTTCAGTGAGCCCCAGGTTGATGGCTACCAGTGTAAGTAACTCTCAGAGGAAGGCTGTTAGGTTTTGGTACTATGCTTTCATTGGGTCACTTGTCTCCAAACATTTCCTCTCTCCAGTGATGTTTCTTACAGGAATGAATCTCAAAGACATGAGTAAATGAGCTGTGCCTCATGTGAAGGGACATGCATGACACCTTTCCTAATCTCTGTTACTCTTTCCTCCAGATTGTTAAAAATGTCAGGACTTCGTCATCGACAGCTGTGCTTCACATGGACCCTCACCCACATTGTACAGGAAGTGAGATAAACATGGGTCATCCCAAACCCTCAGCCCTCACTCTGTACCTTGGCCTGAGAAGCAGATTGTTGGGCATCCCCAAGGATGGACTCAGTGTGGAAAGAGGTATCTGATCTCTCACTGTGCCTGCTCTCTGGCCCATAGGATGGCCAGGTACCCAGGATGAACGGGAAGCCAACAGTGAATACTCCTACCTTATGAGAATGAGCGACTCGTTCCCCTGTCTTTGGGCTTCTCACTTCCGCTCTGTGTACTGGTGGGCCCTCACTTCCTGAAGACTAAGACGCGGATGGGGATAATGTGATATCTCTGTACACAGAATGGAATCTACATGGACACAGTGCTCCTGCTTAAAACTAAGAGGTTGAGAGTGATTCAGTGAGACAGACACACAGGAGTGGCTCCTGCCTGTGGGCTCCTGCTTGAGCAACTGACTCAGATGTGTTCATGATGAGTAAGAAGCACATCACATGGACACAGTTGACAGTGGAATTGTCACAGGCAGAAGTGCTTGGTGACAATAGAGTTAAATACGTCTTCTAACTGCCACCTCTCCACCAAAAAAAGCCTTTCACTTCTTTTCTTGATCCTCAGAACACGAAAGTGAGAAATTGCTATGTGTATGTTGATGAGAATGATGAGACTGAGTCAGCTGGATGTGGGAAGGCCAATAAGTGTACATGCCCCAGAGGACAATCTTCTCTGACAAGCTTATATCCCTTTTCTTCTCTTTGTGCTTCCCTCAGTGGTTCTCCCAGGCCTCTGTTTATCTCTTTTCTCCACATTCAGTGTTCTTTCCTATCGAAGAGCATTTTGGACATTAAAGAGATAAAATATAATATATGCTCTCAAAATGGAAATATCTATGCTAGATAAAAATGGGCAATTAAAAATTCCTGGAGGAGGCTTGATTCACTGTGAACCCTGGATTCACACTTTACTTTATGGAACAGACATATTTAGCACTTACTGTATTTCTAGTAGACAGCAGAATCCATTTTATTATTCAGAGCTTAATACCCATGTCCTTATGGGGGACTTCTTGCAAACAAACATGACAAAAATGATTTTAGAAACACTTAGCTATAAGTTTCCTATTTTGTGAGGGCACAGGGCCAAGATCGCCTAAAACAATGGACCTTTAATCTGTGAAGACAGCAAAGCACACTGGTCTCATTCTAACTAGAAGTGGGTTGTGAAGCCTGTAGTAGAAGGAAGTACAGGGTCGTTGTGGCCCTGCTCTGTTCTGTTTTATCAGGGGTTAGAGAATGAGAATGGACTGTGATCGTTCTGTGTTATTTTGGTGAGAAGGAGACCAAGGACAAGGGGAAACTCTCTAGGCAGGATGAGCACCATGAGCAGTACTTGGAGATGGGTGTTCACAGGACATTGCGAAGGAGGTTTAGGTATGGATAGAAGGTTCCTCAGGAATGTTGCGGGCAGTGAGTTACATCAGAGCATGAAGGCCACAGGCATCGGATGATGAGCTGGACTTAGATCTGACATGTGGGGAATCTTATCCCCTGTGGTTTTCTTTCCTCCCACCTCTCTCGACCCAGGTATGTGAACTGTGCCCGGGATGATGAAGAGTAGAACCTGTTGGCCTTTCATGACCACAGGTAGATATTCTACCAAACCTGCTTGCACGTTAGGCCAGAAGTATAAACTGCTGGTCTGCTGTGGGGACGAGTCTGGTCAGTAGCTGGGTATCAAATTGGGCAGCAAATGGAAGAGACAATGCATGTCAGAGATAGGTGAGGTCCACTGTTCTTCTTCAATGGAGGATTCTCCTTGGACATTTTTTTCATGGTCCATCTCTTAGACAGAGTAAAATCCAGTCTAAAGTTAGTAATACTTCAAAAGAGATGCTTCAGGAATGATGCATTTATTTCTTATGCCTTTGACACTTAGGAACAAATTTTATGTTGTTTTTAGTTCTGTGGTTTTTTTTAAATATTTCATGCACAAACTATATAACAGCACACAGTGTGGAAAGGCTTAGAGGCAAACAAACAGCAAATGAACAAAGAGCAAAAATAAGTTTTTGAGCACTCTTGATCTCTGTCACCAAAGCAGATTTTTCTGAATTTTTCTGTTTCTTCTTATTTTCCTTTTTGTTTCTAAATGAAATATGTGTGTTAATAAGCATTCATTGACAATTTCAGTTAATTTTCATGTGAGTTCCTATTCTGTGTCACACAAGGTTCCCAGAGCTGGGAATGAAGACTGAACGTGTTGATCAAAATCATCACTCTTGAGCACCTCAAGGTGAAGGAGGAAAGAAAAGGTGCACTCACATGCATGTCATCAGGCATACAGTGCCCCAGAGTAAGTGTGAGGGCAGGGCGTATAACAGACCCTCTGTGAGGGCTCCCTCAAGAGAGAACACTTACAGACACCTTTGGGCAAAGCATCCGGTAGATTTAGAAAGAGTTGTTCTGTTTCAGGACTGGCAACGTACCACTCCTGTCTCAGCATGAAGGGTAAAGAAGGTGTTTGGACGGATGCCTTGCAGCCTGGAATGTAGAGCCCATGTTCCAGTGAAGGCACCGAGGAGACTCTCCTATGTGATGTGAGACAGTGGTGCCATTTTCAGTTGGAGTGGCATGGTCTCTGTCCAAAGATTGTGCTTTGTGAATTTTTGGGAAATAAGCTGCAGTGGGGAATCCCCTCAGAAATGACTCTGTCTCCAGGTGACAGAAGATGGCAGACTGGATGAAGATGGGTTAGAGGAAGTAAAATTGAGGCTATATTGTACAACACAGCTCCCCATTGTATTGGGAGTGGGCTAACACCAAATGTAATGCATCAGCTACGACTGCTTTGTGTGAGGCTATTTTACGATCTGTGGAAGACTGAGAGAGAAGCAATTCATGGCATAGGTAGAGCAGATGGAGTAACAATCCGAGAGACCAGAGGTTCCCAACTGTTTTGGCGCCAGGGCTCAGTGCTCTTATGAGAATCTAATGCCTGAATCTGAGGTGGAGCTGAGGCAATGATTCTAGTGCTGGGGATTGGCTGCAAATACAGAAGAAGGTCCGCTGCCTCACACTTTGCCCACCTCCAGTTGTGCATCCCTGTTCCTAACTGGCCATGGACAAGTACCAGTCTATACCCCGGTGGTTGGAAACCCTGCTATATAATCTGTCAACCTAGATAATAAAGCAAAGTGAGGCAAGCTTAAGTCACTAGAAATGTAGTATCTTCATGAGAGCAGAGGAGTTTGCGACCAAGTAAATTTGAAAATCTCCTTGACTTTACCCATGCATCTGCATTACAAGTGTGCTATGAAGCATTGTACAAAAGTGATGGTTTTTATGGTTTTTATAGGAAGAAAGGTGGGACAAGGGCACTCTTGGCAAAGGAAAAGTCTTGAGCTGAGACAGCTTTTATGATGGGCAGGGGAGTTTTTATTGTGTAGATTGCCTCTCTTTTTTATGGGATTGAAATGGAGTGGGCCGGCAGAGCACCTCACTGGTACAGACTGGAAGATTCCATACTGTTTGATAGAGATTATGTTTCTGGGAGAGGTTGAAACTAATTCAATTTGGAGTCCAAAATCTAGGTTTGTTTTCAGGGAAATTAGTATGTGTGGCACTAATTTGGGGGCCTGTCATTTTGTTGTTGTTTTTATCCTTCTCTCTGTTTTCTTAATATGACTTGGAAGATACTTGCATGTGGGGAAAGTTACTGAAGTTCCATCTCCACGAAGAACAAAACTGCCTCAGATGCAACTTAAAAATCTGTAGTCTGAGCCTGAGGTAGAAAAGGCCCTCAACTGGGCTTTCTGGATTTCTGAAGAAGATGTAGTACCTAAAAATGAAATGACAAGATAGACTGTAGAGGAACACTTTGTGGGAAACAGAGCTTGCATTCTCAACAAAATAAGAGTAATTAGTGGACACGTCTTACTGGAAGATAAAGCGTACAGCCCAGCAGCCTTGTCAACATCTACCCTGAACAAAAGGTTCTCTTTTAGCATAACCCGAGCCAGGGATCCTCCTGCTCACTGGCCATCTCCTGTCCTCTGGCATTCTCCAGTCAGTAATTGCTCAGCCAGCACGTGGAACACAGTCATCTCTCTCAGAGCCTCCCAGGAACACCTGCGAGAAAACAGCCCCAATCGGAGGAACCCTTCCCAGAGGGTCAGAGTCAGCAGCAGGAGCAGCATCCTGACCCACACAGCTGAATGACAAACTGAAGGACAAGAGACCAAAGAACGGTCCAAACCTATGCTTGAAAGGATCAGGCAAAGAAAGATTTCTAGGGCCTTTTCTAAACCACACAACAGACAAATGGAGAGCTCTAAGGAATGAGAGAAAACAAAGGAGGCAGAGCTCAGCACAGGCCAGAAAGGGAATCCAGGGGACGTGGGCAAGTGGGAGTAGGAAAATCAAGAATGTAAGATTCTAATATGAATGATGCTGGCCAGGCTTTGATGATGGGTCATATCTCATCACAAAGCATAGCAGACACTCAGGGAAGAAATCCTTGGTTTGCATGGAGTGTGAGCAGGACTTCAGTGTGAAATCTCATCTCTTCAGACGCAGGACACACTCAGGAGAGAAGCCCTTTGTTTGCAGGGAGTGTTGGTGTGGCTTTACACAGAAGACACATCTCAACAGACACCAGAGGGCAAACACAGGGAAGAAGCTCTCCGTGAGTGTGTCATTAGCAATAAATTGCATCTCGACAGCCCCAGGACAAATGGAGCCACCACTGCCTTGATAACTCAGCTCTACAGGGGGTTCAGAGAGGGCCTCCTGACTTCTTAACCTCTACATATAAATATAGATGCATCCAACACAGGAGCACCTACATATGTAAAGCAATTATTGACTGACGTAAAATGAGAGAACAAGTGTAAAACACTCATAGATACCATGTTGACACCAATGGACAAATCTGCCAGACAAAAAATCAACAAGGAAATAATGGGCCTAAAAGACATATTCACCACATGGATTTAATAGATATTCTCAGTGCATTTCACCACAAAGCAGCCAAATAGTCTTCTCAAGTGCACAGAGAACACTTTCCAGGATAGACCACATGTTAAGACACAAACCAAGTATCAGTAAACTGAAAAAGTTTGAAATCGTATCAAACCATCTTCTCCAAATACAATGGTATGAAACTAGATATCAACTACAAGGAATAAAGAGAAGATACGCAAACACATGGAGGAAAAATAACATGCTACTAAACAATCTGTGAGTTGACAATGAGATCAAGGAAGAAAGCAAAAAATACCTTGAGACAAAGGAAAATGAAAATACAGCCCTTTAAAATTTATGGAAAACAGCAAAAATAGGTCTATGAGGGAAATTCATGTCATTACAGGCCAACCTCAAGCAACAAGGAAAAGCTCAAATAAACAGTCTAACCGTATACTTAAAAGAACTAGAAAAAGAAAAGAAAAAATGTCAAAAGCAAGAAGAAGAAAGGAAGTAATAAAGATCAGAGTAAACAAAATAGAGTCTAGAAAATAAACAAAATAGAGTCTAGAAAAGCCATAGAAATGATTAATGAAATCAAGAGCTGGTTCTTTGAAAGCATAAGCAAAATTGATGGCCACTTAACCAGCCACATCAAAGAAAAAGAGAGGACCAAATAAATAATATCAGAAATGAAAGAGGAAAAATAACTACAAACTCCAAAGAAATACAAAGGATCATAAGAAAGTACTATGAACAATTATAAGCCAACATATTGACAACCTGGAAGAAATGGATACATTCCTAGAAAAGGACAATCTCCAAAGACTGAGTTAAGATGAAATGAAAACTCTAAACTGATGATTATTACCAACGAAAGCGAATAAGTAATTAAAATGTTCCACATTCATACAGGAAAACAAACAAAGAAACAAACAGTCCAGGACCAGATGGTTTCATAGAGGCATTTTACAAAACATTCAATGAAGAATGAACACCTATTGTTCTCAAAGTATTCCAAAAATTCATGAAGAGGGAAGACTCCATAACTTTTATTATGAGGCCACCATGACCTTGAGTCCAAAACCAGACAAAGACATTACAAAAAAAGAGAACTATAGGCCAATATCTCTTATGAACAGTGATGCAAAAATCCTCAATAGGATATTAGCAAACCAAATTCAGAAGTATATTAAAAATGTCATACACCATGATCGAGTTGGATTTATTCTTGGGATGTGAGTTGGTACAATACCAAAAACACAATTAATGTGATACACCACATTAAGAAATAAAAATAAAAATCATATGATCATTTCAAGAAACACAAGAAAAGCATTCCATGAAATCCAGCCTTTATTTATGACAAAAACTCTGAACAAAGTGAGAATCAAGGGAACATACCTCAAAATAACAGGGACTATATATGACTAAATTGCAGCTAACATCATACTCAAAGGGGAAAGTCTAAAAAACATTCTTTCCTAAGATCAGTAACAAGACAAGGATGCCTACTATCCCCACGCCTACTCAACATTGTATTTGAAGTCTTAACCACGGCAATATGACAAGAAAGGGAAATAAAAGCTATCCAAATTGGAAAGGAAGAAGTAAAACTCTCATCATTTGCAGATGACATAATACTATACAAATGGAACCTTAAAGATTCCACCAAAAACTGTGTAGAACTGATCAACAAATTCAGTAAAGTAGCAAGGTACAAAATAAATCTTCAAAAGTCAGTGTCATTTTTATACAACAATGATGAACTTTCAGAAAGAGAAGTTAAGAAAACAATCCCACTTACAATTGCATCAAAAACACTAAAATTCCTGGAAATTGCATTAATCGAAGAGGTAAAAGACCTGTTCTCAGACAAGTATAATTCTTTGAAACAAGAAATTGAAGAAGATATAAATAAATGGAAGCATATATCATGCCCATGGGTAGAAAGAAAGAACATTGTTAAAATGGCCATTCTGCTAAAAGCAATCTATACATTCATTGCAATCTCTATCAAAATTCCAAAGGTGTTTTCCAGAGGCTAGAACAAATAATCTTAAATTTTATGTGAAACCATAAAACACCTCAAATAGCATGGCAATCTTGAGAAACAAAAACAAATTTTGAGGTATCGCATTACCTGATCTCAAACTGTACTATAAAGCTCCAGTAATCAAAAAAGCATGTTAATAGCATAAAGACAGACACATTGATCCAGGGAACAGAATAGAGAACCCGGAAATAAATCCATACCTAGAAGCTCAATTAATATATGACGAAAGAGGGAAGAATACAAACTTGAGTGAAGGCATTCTCTTTAGTAGATGGTTTGGGGAAAATTGGACAGATGTGTCTGAAAAAACAGACAAAGAAATAAACAAAAATTAGACTGCCTTCTTATACCTATACAGGAATAGACTGAAAATGAATTAAAGACTCAAATGTAAAACCCCAAACCATAAAACTTCTGGAAGAAAATATAGGCAATACTCTCTCTAATATCACTACTATTTATTTCTTTTCAGACACATCTAATTGAGCAAGGAAAACAAAAGAAAAAATAAACAAATGAGACCATATCAAACTAAAAAAGTTTTGCACAGCAAACAATCAGCAAAACAAAAAGACAACCGAATGAATATGAGAAGATATTTTCAAACGATACATCTGAAAAGAGGTCAGCATCCAAAATATATAAAGAACTTGTGCAACTCAGGAACAGCAACAAAAAACAAACCACTTACTTGATCTCACTAATCGTGAGAGAAATACAAATAAAAAACCACAATGAGATATCACCTCACACATGTCAGAAAGGCTATCATCAATAATTCTACATGGAGAAAAGGTAGCCCTCATACACTGTTGGTGGAATTGCCAATTGTTACAGTGGCTGTAGAAAACAATCTGGAGGTTTCTCAAAAAATTTAAAATGGATCTACCTTTTGACCAGCAATTGCACTTCTGTGTTTTATCCAACAAAAATCAACACAATAATCCATAAAGATCTATGCGCTCCTGTGCTCATGGCAACACAAATTATAATAACCAAGGATAGAAGCAAATAAATGGCCATTAAAAATGATCAGATTAAGAAGTTATGGTTCAAATATACAATGGCAAATTCTCTGTCATTGAAAAATAATGAACTCCTACCAGTCACAATGACATGAGTGGATCTGAAGGTTATTATGCTAAGTGAAGTATGTCGGGCATAGAAAGATAAATACCATAGATTTCATTTACATGTGAATCTAAGGAACAAAAAGAGCAAACTAATCAAAACAGACCCACAATTATAGAGGAGAATCTGGTGATGGCCAGAGGAAAGAGGGGTTGAGCGACTGGAAGAATGGGGTGAATTGTTAAAGAAGTACAAATTGTTAGTTGATAGATGGTGATGGGGACATTGCATACAGCATAGGAGATGTAGTAACCAGTAATGTCATGGTGACGTGTAGAGCCGAGGAGAGAAAGAATAACTAGGGAGATCGTTGATAAACTATATAAATGTCTAACCAATTACCTATATACTTGAAACTAATAATAAATCACATTTAAAAAAAAGTCACCACTGGCATTTTTTACAGAACTGTAACAAATAATCATGAAATAAGTATGGGACCGTAAAAAAATTGCCACAGTATTCTTAAGAAAGAACAAAGTTGATTTTCTAGTCCTTGATATCAAACTATACTAGGCTCTCCAACTTCTTAGAATTTCTCACAACAACTTCAAATATTCCAGCAATAACTTTTGCACACCACAATTTTCTCTACTACGATCTCACACCTAATTTGGCTTTAGAATACAGTTTCAAAGTAATTGTTGCTACCGCATTAATTCCACTGGAGAACCTATACTTATTGCCCTTTAATGTGTTACTTGAAAGCAAAAAGAATTAAGCCTAGCATTTGAATTTATGTCAATAATAGCAAAATTGCTGGGCACTTTAATGAAGAATTTGGAAGTAAATGTAACACTGCATATCTTGACTTCATGTTTCAGTGCACATCCAGATTTATTGATTAGAGGACTGACTCTAGTGAAGATCGATTTGATAGAAATCACAGCCTGCTTGTTTTTCATGCAGACAAAATTTGCACATCTACTTAGACCAAGAAGTAATTAATACTTCATTGATTTTGAAGTAAATCTGGACTATTTCATTTCACCTGCAGCCTATGAATAGTTTTCAAGACAATTCTTATTTGCATTTGAGGAAGAAACTATAAAAATAATGTGTATTAAAGTAAGAGCTTTTTTGCTCTTGTTGAAAAATATCCATCAGTTCTTTGAAACTCAAAATACAGTAAAATCTGGTTAACTCTCATTTGTGGTGATACAAAGATTGTCTGCTGACATTTTCCTTCATAGTATTTATAAGGAAAGCATAGTATTTATAAGGAAAGCAAATGTTTAAGAACAAGACAAAATTTCAAGCTTTAAAAATATTCATTCATAATAAATGTTTTATACCACTTTTATAAATCTATACTAGGTAATAGTGATGAAACAGCAAGATATTGACATAAAAACAGACTCATAGATTAATGAAACAGAACATAGAAACCTGAAATAAACACATGGCTCCATGCTTCTTTAATTTTTCAAAAAAGAAGGAAGAATATACAATGAGATAAAGACTGAGAAAACTAAACAGGTATATACAAAGAAAAATTAACCTGGACCACCTCCTTACCCCAAATACAAGAGCAAATTCAAATTTGATGGAGAACTGACATGTAAGACACCCAAACCATAAACTATTAGGAAAAAAACATAGGCTCTAACTCTCTAACATTGCTCTTAGTACTATTTGATCCTGATGTCTCCTCAGGAAGGGGAAAAATAAAATAAAAAGATAAACAAATGGAACTGAATCAGGCTAAAAAGTTTTCACATGACAAAGGAAACTGTCAGCAAAACAGCAAAACGAAAACACAGCCTACTGAATAAGAGATTATATTCACCAATGATACATTTCATAAGAGTTTAATACCCAAAATGTATTTTAAAAACTCACACAACTCAATACCAAAGAAACAGACAATCCAAATTTAAAATTGGCCAAAATCTGAAACAGTCATTTCTCCAAAGAGGACTTGTGGCCAATGCTTACCAAAAAAAGATATTCAACATCTTTAATCTTCAGAGACACGTCATTAAAACCATACTGAGATACCATCTCACACCCGTCAGAATGGCTAGTTTCATAAAGAAACTAACACACGTGTTTGTGAGAATGGTTAGTTTCATAAAGAAACTAACACACGTGTTTGTGAGGCTGTGGAGATAAGGGACCCCTCATGTACTATTGCTGGGACTGTAAACGGGTGCAGCCACTGTGGAAAACAGTATGGAGTTTCCTTAAAGAATTAAAAACAGAATTACAATATGACCTAGCAATTTCACTTTTTGGTTATTTTTTTTTAATGAAATTCCCAGAAAAATTATCTGCAACTCAATGTGCATTACAACATTGATTTACAATAGCCAAGATATGGAAATAACCTAAGTGTCTATCAAAAGATTATTAGATAAAGAAGTGCTACATGTACACAATGGAATATTACTTTACCATAAAAATGGAAGTTTCCTATTTGCGACAACATAAATAGACCCAGAGGGTTGTAAGCTAGGTGAAATAAGCCACTCAAAGGAAGACATATACCATATGCTCTCACTTCTATGTGGAATCTGAAGAACAGAATGCATAAACTAGCAAAAGAGAAACAAAGTGATAGGTACAGAGAACAAACTAATGATTGCTGGATAAAAGGTTTAGGTCCTTGTTGAAGAAATTACAAAGTGTAAATTGATAATTATAAAATTGTCATGGAGATGTGAAGTATGGTATATTGAATGTGGTCAATAACGTACTAACTACTTATTGCGTCAGGTGGGTAATAGACTGACTGAAGATCGCATCATAAATTGTATGAAGTTCTAAATACTGCCTATCCACTTGAAATTAATATGAAATAATCATGTTGAGTATCAGCTGCTATTGAATTGAAAAAGTATGGAAGTTGGTAGTTATAAAATAGTCACGGGAAGATAAGTTACAGCATAGGGCATTTCTATCAGCACTTCTCTGAAATATAGACTCATTCTTTAACACATAATGTAAACAATTGTAACATCTTTTTTTAGAATATTTACATCTTTATTATTATTAATGTCTCTCTGTATCCTGTTAATTCACTTTGATAATGTGTTCTGGTATTCTTTATCTGAAATGAAAACAAACCTTTCAACTATTTAAAGTAGTTTTATTCAGGACATGTCTTACTCCATGTCATCATTTTTAATCTGATGACATTGCAATTCAATTGTATCAAACCCTGTATGATTTACACTTTTTAGTTATTATTCAAATAGTGCTATCTTCTGCACGAAACACCAGGAAACACTAATTTGTTATACGGAATCCTGCCTACTTGTTATTGGGCAAGTGACATGCACAGGAAATTTCAGTTACCGTCAGAAGTAAAAGTCCCTGTACAAAACTGTAACATTTTATATTTAATAGATGTTTTTATCATAATTTGGGTTTTTACTATAAATATGTCTTTAATACTTGTTCCGTCTATTATAGCTTTTCAGTTATGGAATGACAGAAACAAGGTTATGTTGCCCAGTAGTGAAATATTTTATTGTATGTAGATTAACCTGGAATTGAATTCTTTTGGGGGTAATTTTTAAATTTCAATTTTAATATATAATTTTTATTCACATGAAATATAAATACACATACAAATTGAGATAGAGCTCAATTTCAGCCGCTATCTCTAAGAGTTGCATATTAACGCATTCTTTGCATTCTTCTATTGTTTTAGCCGCATCTTTTATGCTAAAGCAATTCCTGAAATACGACTGTCACATTTATTATAAAAACTGATTGTTACCTCTCCATCTTACTCCCTTTCTTTTTGTCATTTGTCTTCCAAACTCTTCTACCATCTGGTACCTATCAAAAGGTCCTCTGTATTTGAGTTAAATTTTTGCTTTCTTCTGTGTTCTCATTTATTTGTTTTGGTTTGGTTTCTTAGACTTCACATATAAATGAAATCATAAGATATACATTTTTCTCTTTCTGACTTATTTCACTTACCACAATACACTCATTTTATCCATGTTATAACAAACAGCAGAATTTTCATTTTGTTGTAGTTATTGTTGTTGTTGTTGTTTTATGGCATTGTACATATGGATCACAACACTTTTTAAAATTTTAGTTTATTAGTTTCAAGTATACAAGGCATTTATATAGCATATGAAATGATCCCACTAACTGCTCTTACTCTCCTCTGGCTCTCCACCTAGCCAATACATTAATGTTAACTGCATTCCCTAAGCTGTGCTCCCCATCCCCATGATCATCTATCAACTATTAATTTGTACTTGTTTAACCCTTTACTCCATTCTCCGAGCATTCCAAACCCCATTCCTTTGATGTCATCACTTTGTCATCTGTACTAGTGAATTGGTTTTTGATTAGTTTGCTCTTTTTGTTCCTTAGATTCAGCATATAAGTGAAATCATATGGCATTTATCTCTCTCTGTCTGACAGATTTCACTTAGCAATATAATCTCCAGTTCTGCCCATGTAGATGTGAATGGTAGAATTTCATTTTTTTAATGGCTGAGTAAATCCCATTGTGTATGAACTCTAACTTCTTTACCCAATCATCTTTTGATGGCCATTACAGTTCTTCCATATCTTAGCTATTGTAAATTGTTCTGCCAGAAATGTAGGTATCACAAAATTTTTTATCCAACTTTTTATTGCTGTGTAACTTGGGTTGCTTCAATACCTTGGCTATTGTAAATGTTATAAATAAATTGTGATATTAAATACGTAAGTGTTTTCAAATTAGCATACGGGATTTTTTGGCTAAATACTTCGAAGTGGAATTTCTGGGTTACTCTTTTTTTCTTTTTATAATCTTTGTATAAATATTTTTTTCTGACATAAGTATTGCTACCACATCACTCTTTAACTTTTTGTCTGCATCAAGTATCATTTTCCAGACATTTACTTTGTGTGTGTGTGTGTGTGTGTGTGTGTGTGTGTGTGTGTGTGTGATTTCCATCAATAGTGAGTCTCATTTAGCCTGCATGTGTAATGCAAGTCCCTTTATTTCATTCATTTGCCAGCCTATGTCTTTTGATAGGAACATTTAATCCATTTACATTTAAAGCATTTATCAATAAGTGTACAGTTACTGCCATTCTTTAATTCATATTTTTTAATGTTTTATTTCTGCTTCTTAAAGAAGTTCTTAAGCATTTCTGATAATTCTGGCTTGATGGCAATAAACACCTTCAGCTTTTGCTTGTTTGGAAAGCACTCTATAATGGCTTTGATTCTAAAATGATATCCTTGTTGCATAGTATAATTTAGGTTGTAGGTCATTGCTTTTGATTACTTTGAAACCTAATCCTAAATACAAAATTAACCCTTGGCCTAGTTCTAACATTAACTCTAATCCTAAAACTAACCAGATTTAAAACTGAAAAACTAAACTCCAACCTTAAACTAAACTTAACCCTGACATTTATTATAAACTCAAATCTAATTGTAACTCTAAACCTAAAACAAATTCTAATAATAGTCTTACCCTAATGATAAGCCAAACGATACACCACTAACCTAACAAAAAACATAACCCCAATGGTAGCCTTAACCTACGCCTACTGTATCTTACCATTTCCTTGATACTTACCCTAACATTAACTCTAATTCTAATTCCCAAAGAAAACATAATTTGAAAGCCAAATCTAGACCTAACCCTAATCAGAAACTCAACCCTAAACCTAATTCTATCCTGATTTAAACCCAAGTTTTAACCTCAAAGCTAACTGTAAACCTAAACCTAAACCTAAATGTAAACTCTGTCCTAAACCTAACACTAATTTTAACCCAAACCATAGACTTTAATGCAACCATAGCGCTTATGAAAGCCTAAAACTAATCTTAAATTCATATCTTGATCTCAAAGCTTTTCTCAAGCTAACCCTGGCCGTCACTCTACCAGAGACCTTAAATGTATTGATAATTAATAATACCTAAATTGTAAGTGTGAACATAAATCTAAAACTAACCTGGACCTTGTCTTTACACTAAAATTAACCCTAAATTAATCAAAAACTTAATGTTAAAGCCAACACAAGCAATAACTAAAACCTTAATCCTATCACAGATTTAACCCCTGTTCTAATCATTTTTAAACTTAATGCAATCCCCAACCTTAACCCAACACTGAAACACAAACCTAACCCTAATTCAGAAACTAATCCTAACCGTAACACTGACCCTAACTATAATTTAAACTAAACTCATAATCTCAAAGTTAACTCTAACCCTAATTCTAACATAAACTTAATCATAAACTCAAATGTAACTCTAACCATAAAATTAACACATAACCTAACCAGAAAACACCAACACTAATCTGAATTCAAACCTCCTCCTTGCACTTACAATCACTGTAACATAAACATTAATTTTAAACTTGAAGGTCAAAGGAACCTGTAACTATAAACCTGAACTTAAGTCTCCCTCTATTTGTCAATTAATTCCGATTCTTAACCCCAACCTTAAAGATAACCTAACTCTAACCTAAAAATAACCCTAAATATAACCAAAGAACTTACTTAAAACTAATCTCAACACAAATTGTAAGTAAAACACAAAGCCCAAACTGAAAAGCCCCACTAACCCTAAACCTAACCCAACACAAAATATAAAAGAAATTCTTACCTTCACCCCAACTCTAAAATCAAACTTAACCCATATTGTAGTGCAAAACATAACCAAGATCTTTACCTAACACTCAAACTAGCCATAACCCTAACTTAACCCAAACCTTAACCCCAAAGATAACAGTAACTCTAATTGAAACACTAATTATAAACTCATCTATAACATTAACTCTGATCTAACTCAGACTCCTCCAAAAAATCGAGCAAGAGGCAATACTGCAAACTCGTTTCAAAAGGCCAATATTACACTGATACTAAAATTTGGTAAAGATACCCCCTCCAAAAAAAAAAAAAAAGAAAGTTGCAGACCAATATCTTTCATAAACACAGATGCAAAAATCCTAAATAAGATACTAGCAAATCAAATACACCAACATGTTAAAAAGATTATACAACACGATCAAGTGGGCTTCATCTCAAGGGCAGAGGGATGGCGCAACATAAGCAAATTGATTAATATGATATAACACATTTTTGACACAAATTATAAAATAAGAATCATACGATCATATCAGTAGTTGCAGAAAAAGCCTTTGAAATGATACCGCCTCCATTTATGATCAAAACATTGAATAAAATTGGTGCAGAAAGAAAGAAACAACATAATAAAGGCCATATGTGACAAACCCTCAGCCAACATTTGATTAATGATGAAAACTAAAATCCTTCCCTCCAAGATCAGGAACAAAGCAAGGCTGTCCACTGTAGCCACTGTTATTCGATATAACCTTGGAGGTCCTAGCGAGTGCAATCAGGTAAAAGGAAGATATAAAAGACATCCACACAGGAAACGAGGAAGATTCACTGTCACTATTTGTGGATGACATGATTCTCCATGTGGAGAACCTTAATCATCCCACAACAACACTACAAGAAACAATAAGCAAACACAGTAAATTCTCTGGATACAAAAATCAATGTTTAAAAACCCATAGCATTCCCATATGCTAATAATGAACCATGAGAAGAAGAAGTGGAAAAAATAATTCCTTCTGCAATTGCAAAAAAAGTATAAAATACCTAGGAATAAATTCAACGAAACAGGTGAAAGACCAATATAATGAAAACTAGAGGACCCTATTAAAAGAAATCAAAGAAGATACAGAAAACTTGAAAGATATTCTGTGTACTTCAATTGGAAGAATCATCATAGTTACAATGACCATATTATTTAAAGCATTATACAAATTTATTGCAAAGCCGATCGAAATCTCATGGATATTTTTTAAACAAATAGAATAAAAAATCATCAGATTTATATGGAAGCACAAAAGACTGTGAAGTGCAAAAACCATCCTGAGAAAAAAGAACAAGGCTGGAGGCATCGCTCTGCCCGACTTCAAATTACATTACAAAGCAACAGTCATCAAAACAGCATGGTATTGCAGCAAAAGAAACACACGGTGCAACAGAATCGAGAGTCCAGAAGTAAACTCATATTCCTAAAGGTGAAAATGTTTGACAAAGAAACCAAAACATACAATGGGAAAAGGAAAGCCTCTTAAATAAATGGTGCTGGGAAAACTGAAAAGCCACCTGCCAATGCATGAATCTAGACTGTTGTCTATCATCACACAGCAAAATTAACTTGAAATGGATTAAGGACATGAATATAAGACCAGAAACAAGAAAATTCATAGAAGAAAACAGGAGAATGAAACTCAAGAAACTTGGACTTAAAGAGGATTTTATGATTTGACCTCAAGGCAATGGAAGAAAAAGCAAAAATAAATAAATGGGACTGCATCAGACCTAAAAGCTGCTACTTAGCAAAACAAATTGTCAACAAGGAAAGGAGACAATTATCTCACTGGAAAAATATATTTGCAAGCAACACCAACGATAAGGGTCTCCTATACAAAATATACAAAGAACTGATAGGACTCAATAACGACAAAAAAGCAAATGACTCAATCAAAAACTGAGCAGAGGACCAGAACAGACACTTCTCCCTAGAGGGCATACAAAGGGCCTACAAACATGAAAAGATGCTCAGCATCGCTAACTATTAGGCAAATGCAAATCAGAACCACAATGAGGTACCATCTCACACTTGTTACAATAGCTATTGTCAACAGGACAAGCAATAAATGTTGGAGAGGATGCAGAGAAAAAAGAACCCTCATACACTCCTGATGAGACTGCCAATTGGCATAGCCGCTATAGAAAACAGTGTGAAGGTTCCTCAAAAAAATAAGAATTGATCTACCATATGATCCAGCAATCCCAACACTGGGGATTTATGCCAAAGACCTGAAAACCCATATTCAAAAAGATATTGGCACACCGATGTTCATTGCAGCATTATTCATAGTGGTCAGTACATGGAAGTAATCAAAGTGTCCACAATAAATGATTGGATAAAGAAGTTGTGGCACATATATTCAATGGAATGTTACTCAGCCATATGAAGAGATAAATTATGCCATTTGCGACAACATGGATGGACCTCGAGATAATCATGCTAAGCAAAATAAACCAGACTGAACAAGTACAAAATCACATAATATCACCTATATGTAGGAATTTAAACCTAAAAGCAACAAACGAACAGGACAAAGACAGACTCAGGGCCATGAACAATGGACTAGGGGTTATCTGATTGTAGGGGGTAGGGGAGGAGGGAAGAGGTATATGGGTTAAAGAGGGTAATATACTGGGATTGGAGAGGTTAAAGTGAGTAAAGGGGATCAAATATATGGTAGCTGAAGTAAACTGGACTTTGGGCGGTATTCACACAAGAGAATACATAGACATCAAATTATAAAGTACATCTGAAAATTTTACCACATATTAATCAATGTTATTCCAATAACCTTAATTTTAAAAATTACTTGAGTCAATAAATGAATAATGTCTGCATCAACTTCCCTAGAAAAAAGTATATCTGTATATATTTAATTTGCAAAATGACATTTTGTTCTATTGTAAAAATGCTCTTAGTTTTTTTAATATTGCACATAGCCAATAAAGATAAGGCCCAGAAAAAAAAAAAGAAAAAAAAAAGTATATCTGATTTAATTTGCAAAATGACATTTTGTTCTATTGTAAAAATGCTCTTAGTTTTTTAATATTGCACATAGCCAATAAAGATAAGGCCCAGAAAAAAAAAAAGAAAAAAAAAAAGCTCTGCCGCAATAAGTTTTTGCAGATTACACTTCATAAATAACCAGCCTAATTTTATGTTACCCGAATAAAATTTACAGAGTGAGAAGGAAACCCTGACTTCAGGTTATGTTTAGTTGCTAGGAGACATCTCATATTGAGATGTCACAACTACTCAGGGGGAGCACTATTGTGGAGATCTGGGCAGTTTTTCAGCATAGGTCTGCCAAGGCAGCATCTGGGGCTGCAGTGTTCAAAACTAGATCAGTGAAAACAGTAGATGAAGAAAGGTTTATTTGACATGGCAAATGTTTCTTCAGAAATTCAAGGTGATTCTTCTAAAGATGAAGCAACTGGTTCAGCAACCTCCATTCATTCTCCGTTGTGTGATCACACATTGCCTGGAGTTTCACACTTGAGTTCTAAATCCACAAAAAATGCTTTTCAGATGTTTTCTGCACAATCCTTGGTAAGATGACCATGTCACACATCTTGTGTCTCTGGACCAGATGAAGATAATGATTTTCGATCTATGACCTTTCCCAGAAAACCCTGGAAAATAGTTGAAAGCTATTGGTTTCAGTCTATTTGCTGGGATGGAACTGGAACTTGTGTAGTGATTAAGGAAGAATTCTTTAAGAAAGAAGTTCTGGAAAGAAAGGCCCCTTTCAGAGTATTTGAAACTGCAAGTATGAAAAGTTTAGTTCGACAGCTTAACCTTTATGGATTTAGTAAAGTGCAACAGGCTTTTCAAAGATTTGCTTGTCTGGCTGATATTCTGGCAGAAGAGAAAGAAGTCTGTTTTAAGCAGGGTAGTACAAAATTTATTTACTCCATATAATAAGTTTATATATATATATATATACACACACACACACACACACATACACATATACATATATATGTGTGCACACATACATATACATTTTATATATTTCAAAAAATATATGAAACTAGTCGGTTTCATATATTTTGTGATTTTTTTTCCACAAAAATGAGAACTCTTTGGGCATTCAGGATTATAAAAATATTACTAGAAACTTTGAATCTCATCAGTGAACTCTTAAGGCAAGGTGGTGAAAGCACTTTATAGAGTTCATTCACTGTTATTTTAAATGTAAACATGATTTTTTTATGAGGGCCATGCTATTTAAGTTTTTATTCCCAATTATTGATTTTTGACAAAAGTTAACAATGTCCATGTGTTGATGACATCAACTTGGCATAATAACCTTGATATATGAGATTTAGAGATTAGGATTCTTTAGACTTGTGAAAGGGTGTAACTGTGTCCTCTGTTTTTAGTTACACTTCTATCAAAATCCAAATTTTAAACGAGGCTGTCCTCAACTTTTCCTCAGAATGAGAAGAAGAGTTGGGATCAAAAAAGCTTTTCCAGCAGCTTCAATAGCTCACAATTTCAATAGGGAGCATACTGGAACAGAGATTATTGTAGGTAACCATCATTCTGGTTTTCTTGCTGACACTCGTGGAGAAAGCATATTTTCAACTTCCACTAGTTCAAATACATTACCAATAAGCAAGCCTGCTACTTGCCAGATACTTGCTAATACAATTGCTCCAATCAGAAGTGAATTTCCTCCTCCTTCATCAACTTTAGGTAATCATCAGAACAAACTGTAATGGACCCACATGCTGTTTTGAATCAGTTGACCGCTTTTCAAATGCACTCATATGGCAGCTACACTCAAGCAAATGGCCACATCGTGAATATTATTACAAGCACAACTTCTACTTCTCACTATATCCTAACTCCCTTACAGACAAGTTCTTTTGGAAAGATGCAGCCTTCTACTTTTCCAACTAGATATCCTGATTTACCAGTCATTGATGGTCCTTTTTCCCAATTGCAACTAGCAGGCAACCCGTGGATCCCCATGCCAACGATGGCTGATACAGCTGCTTCCACTTTTTCAAGGTCAATTAGTCAACCACCTTCATCAGGTGAACACATTACCCTAATTACAGGTGATGTATCAATAGTCTACCAGACTATGCAAAATAGCAAACATTAAAAATTATGTTGGAAAATATCAGCAAAATGCATTCAACCTTTGAACAATAAACTTATATGTTCACCTTATATGTTAATTTCCTTATTTTTGAAGGAGTTAAGAGTAAAATGATGCTTTTTTTTTTTTCCCATGGTAAACTGTATACTGTTGTTTAATATTTGGACCTTTTGGTCATTATGAACATTTAAGTAAATTACATCTAATTAAGTGTTATAAAGAGGTAGAGATCAAGGGAGTAAAAGCAAATGAAGAAACTGGAGTTAAGTGATATCTGAAACAGTCCAGGTATAATCAAATGAAGGCCTAACTTGGGATGTTCGGAAGGGATAGATGCATATCAAACCTAGAAAAGATACTCATGCAGTATTCACTTTAGCATTTCCTCAATTTCATTACTTTTTCCTGTGATTCTAAAATATAAGACATTGGATTTCAGTTGGCAGAGCTGACTTCATTCAAAATGCATCTCACTCTTAAAAGAATAGCATACTCTAACAGCCCAGGAATCATGGTCACCATGATGCCCTCACTGAAATTGGAACGATCATATGCTCTTTTCATAGATTTCAATGCTGTCTGCAAATGCAGAATTTTATAAATATTTCAGATGTTTCTTTTTCTTCTACTGACCTCAAGGCATTCAAGCTTACTCGTGTCCATTTTTCCTTCTTTTGTGAGTCCACTGAAGAGGAATTTCCCCCTTAAGTGGCCAATCAGCTCTTTCTGCTTCTGTAAATATGCTTGTTGCAAAGCCAGGTCAACAGAGAACTTATCTTCCGCTAAAGATATGCTGCTTTAGTGCTTGTTATATAAAAAAATCCTATGATCTATAACTGCTAGTAGGAACTTAAGAGGTCTGTAAATCAGCCTGTGCCAACTGTAACAACACGAGTATAAAAATAAAATTGCCTCTAATTTCAGGGTCCAGATTTCAGAGCACTAGCTCTTCTGGGATAGCCGATGTAATAAAATTGAGTACTCTAAATCTCCAGGTGCTGCTTGATTTCTCTCTGGTCTGAGTTTTTGTAACTTTTCTGCGACATTTCTAGAGGCCCCAGAGAGATTTACAGCCATGCCGATCCTTTGAGTTGCTGGACTGGCGGCTGGCTGAGCCAGCATGAACAAATGAGAAGATGTACCTGCTGACAATTATTCCGAGTTCTCTTTCTAACTGGTCCCTTGATGCCTGGGACGGCTGAGCCTCCAACTGGACTCATAGGAGGGATGAATCCACACACCAGGAATTGCCACAGGATGAGGTTAGGTCCCAGGATCTGCCCCCAGTCAGGTCCTGACTCCGGACAGAATAGAAGCTTGATCACCTCCTAGTCTTTAGTTTGAAGACATAGGTCAGGGTCTTCTTAGTGGGGGAGACATCAGAGTCCTCCAAGGAGGGGAAGAGATCAGGGTCCTCCAGAAGGAGAGGACATAGCTCAGCGTCTTCTCAAAAGGGGGAGTCAATGTTTTATTTAACCTGTGAATGAGTAAATGAATGAGTGGCTTGACTGGCCTGACAGTCAGATCTGAGTTTGTAGCTCCATGGCTGGGCAACCTCAAGGTCCTCTAAAGTCCATGGAGTTTCTTAGGACTCACTGTGCGAGTCTATGTTAAATGTGTGTAGTCTAGGATGGCATAGGACTAGTGTCTGATAGTAAGTCACACAAAGCTGAGTCCACTACAGATAAGTGTTACCTAAGCTCCCATAAGGGGACACAGCCAGATGAGCATCTGAGTGGTCTCCTCTTCGTAGGGGGCACCCATCTTACTTTGTCTTTGCAACACCGTTGCAGAGTGGACAGTGTTGTGTCAACACTAAGAAAAGGGAGGAACTCCATCACTCTGTGGAAAACATCCGACACACCCTTCTGGTCAGCAAACACATTAATGAACGCGGGGGAGTCTGTACAAAAGAGAGCGAATGCTGAGCGCCTGAAACATGACTTTGCATAAAGTGAGAGTTGAGGCCCTATCCTTGGTTCGGTGGTGACTTCATATGGCTTAAGGGGGTGTCACTGAATCTCCATGAGAAATCTACTCCACTGATCTGGGTCAGGGGTTTATACTAACCCTCTGATGTAAGAGGAGCCTGAAATAATTCTGCAAGGAGTTTGGACAGAGACGAACGAAGTGAGTTGTGTCCCCTCCAAAGTATCTCTGACCCTATTCCTTACCCTCCATGTGGCATAATTGTCTCTTGCAGGAGGCATTGCGGGGAGTTTCTCCAGGACAACTGTCTTCAATTTATGTTGAAAAATTTTAAGAAGCGTTTCTCAGAGGATTACAGGTTCAAGTTGACACCAGGAAAACTTCTTGCTCTTTGTGGGTTTGAATGGCCCGCCTTTGGGGTATTATGGCTTTCAAAGGGGATCCTAGACCTTCCCACTGTTATAGCTGTGCACCAGGTAGGGACAGGGACCCCTGGACATCTGGACCAGTTACCACACATAGACACGTGGCTGCAGATTGCCACTGTAGTGCACCCTTGGGCCCAGTTCTGCACAAATAGGCAGGGAGAGAGTAAAGTACTTGTGGCTGGACCATCTCCAGGACAGAGCAAGGAAGAGCCAGAAAAAAATCATCCACCAAGGGGACCCCGAGGAAGAACCTGCCTTCCCACCTCCGTAATCTCAACAGGTTTGTCACCCCCACACAGTCACTCTATCCCCAGTTGTTGGACAGTCCTCCATCATCGGTGCCTTCACCACCTCAGCAGCCTGAGAGGCTACCAGGCCTGAGTTCACAGTGTCTTCTCTCAGCCACACAACCAGCCCTGCCGTTGCAGCCCTTAAGAAACCCCTCCAAGAAACTCGAGGCCCTTTAGAGATGAGAGAAGATGGCCGCCCTGTCCTCTACTATCAGCCATTCACCACAACTGATCTCCTCAACTGGAAGCATTACACCCTGTCCTATTTGGAGGAACCCCAAGAGATGTTTGTGAACTGTGACCAGGAAGCCCAAAGGATAGATGATAGGTGGATGAAACAAAAGGGGTCTCTGATGGCAGCAGCAGCAGTAGGGAACCCAGGCTCACTGCAGCAGGCTGCTGCTCCCGCACTAAAAGGAGAAACCAAAAAGAGATTTCCTCTATGCTGCGACTAATGCACCAACTGCAAAGAAACCGGCCATTGGAGAAACGAGTGCTCCCATGATGGGAGGACAACTGGAGGACCAAAGAAGTTTAATCAGCCTCGTAAAGGAAAGTACCAGCCTGGATCAGTCGTCCAAGAGCTCACTGTCCAAGTCAAAGGACAGTTAGACTAGGGGTGACCGTGCTCCCTGATACTAGGCCCCCAAGAGCCTACAGTCTCAATAGAAATAGGGGGCCAATCAATGACTGTTATGGTGAACACTGGGATTGAATACTCTGTAGTAACCACACCGGTGGCTCCCCTCATGGACCGAACAACAACTCTTGTTGGGACCACAGGGGATGGAGTCACCTGCTTGTTCTGTTAAGCCCGCTCATGTCTTCTAGGGGACCACCTAGTGACTCATGAGTTCCTATAGCTAACAGAGTGCCCCATTCTGCTTCTGAGTAGACATTTATTAACAAAGCTAGGAGTGCAAATCACCTTTGTCCCCGGGAAGCTCACCAGTCTCACCCTGAAGAGCCAGCCACTCTAATGATGGCTGGGACTATGCCCAGGGAGGATGAATGGCACCTCTATTCTCCAGAGAGGGAACAAAAAAAAATCCACCAGTCCTTTAGAAGTGTTTCCTACTGTCTGGGCTGAGAAAGGGCCCCCTAAAATCACGTGCTCATTGTGGTAGACCTGAGACCAGGAGCCACTCCTGTTACACACAGGTAATATCCCGTGTTGCAAGAAGCACGCTCAGGAGTTCAGGGCCATATCCAGCATTTTCGCAA
This sequence comes from Pteropus alecto, assembly GCF_000325575.1. Taxonomy (NCBI): domain Eukaryota; kingdom Metazoa; phylum Chordata; class Mammalia; order Chiroptera; family Pteropodidae; genus Pteropus; species Pteropus alecto. Next base: position 67,631 of record NW_006438879.1, read on the forward strand.
CACCATAATTCTAATTGAGTGTTAGTTACCTTGCAACACTCCACTCTTACCTGTTAAGAGGCTGGGAGGGAACAACTACTGCCCTGTCCAGGATCTCTGCCCGTCAACAACACAGTGGTCACCATCCATCCAGTGGTCCCCAACCTGGACACACTCCTGAGTCTCTTACCTGCCCACGCAAGCTGGTTCACTTGCTTAGATCTCAAAGATGCCTTCTTCTGCCTCTGGTTATCACCGCCCAGCCAGCCTTTGTTCGCCTTTGAGTGGGAAGACCCACATACCAGGAGGAAGACGCAACTGACCTGGACGAGATGGCCACAGGGCTTTAAAAATTCGCCCATCCTCTTTGGCAAAGCACTGGCCACAGATCTTGCTGCCTTCCCTGGGGAGACTCTCAAAAGCACCCTGTTCCAGTACGCAAATGACCTTTTCTGGCTAGTCCCACCTAATGAGACTGCTGGAAATGTACTAGAGCCTTGCTGACCCTGCTCTCTTCCACAGAATATAAGATGTCTGGGCAAAAGGCTCAAATCCGCAAACAGAGGGTCAAATACCTCTGTTCATCACCTCAGAAGGACAACAGGCATTTGGACATGAGAGTAAATGAGCTATCTGTTCAATACCTCAGCCAAACACTAAGAAGGGGTCCTCGTATTCCTGGAGGCAGCGGATTCTGCCGGATCTGCATACAGGTTTCTCTGAAATTGTCAGGCCTCTGTGTGAGGCCACAGCTGGGTCTAGTAAGGACCCCTAGGAATGGGGCTCCAAGAAAAGACCTTCAGAGAAATAAAGAGACTCATGACCAGTGCCCCAGTATTGGGATCACTGGACATTATATGAGACTAAAACTGCATGTTTGAGAAGAATCACTCCGCACTAGGCGTCCTCACACAAACAGTCAGGCCATGGCAATGCCCCATTGCATATTTGTCCAAACGGCTAGATTTGGAGGCTGTGGGATGGCCAATGGGTCTTCGGCCCTCAGCTACCACGATAATCCTGGTCAGAGAAGCAAACAAGCTTACACTAGGACAAAATGTAAATATAAAAGGTCCAATGCCATAATTGCATTAATGGATAATCAAGAACATAACAGGCTAACCAACGCCAGAATAACTCATTATCAGGGACTGCTTAGCGTAAATCCACGAGTCCACCTTGAGTCGGTACGAACATTGAACCCAGCTATGTTTCTGCCCATTGAGGAGGGGCCTCCAAACCACAACTGCGAAGAGGTCACAGAAGAAGTGTACTCAAGCAGGCCGGACCTCACAGACGTTCCTCTTTAGAATCAGAACTAGTATTGTTTACCGATAGGAGCATCTTCACCTGTGAAGGACAGCGCAAAGCTGGCAACACAATAACAACCTCTGATGAGGCTGAGGCTCTGCCACAGGGTTGGTCAGCACAGGGGGCCAAACTATGGGCATGCATTCAGGCACTGCAGCCGGCTGAAGAGAAACAGGCCAATATCTACACCGACTCAAGGTATGCCTTTGCTACCGTGCACATACATGGGACCATTTATAAGGAAATGGATTACTGACAGCAGGGTGGAGAAACTATTAAAAACATGGAAGAAATTCAACAGTTAGAGGCAGTCTGGAAGCCCTCCCAAGTGGCAGTCATCCACTGCAAGGGTCTCCAGAGAGGAACTGACCCCGTCAGTAGGAGAAACTGACTAACAGATCAGGCAGCTAAGGAGGCTGCCCACCAACCGAGTGCCACAACGTGTCTGGAGTCTATCTCCAAGGTCCTCCTAGTATCTGAGTGGCCACTATCCTCAAAACACACTAAGGAGGAAGAACAACAGGCTTTCAGTGGCGGGGAACCAAAAAGGAAGGTTGGTAAGAGCTTCCAGATCAAAGACTTTTTATTCCCGCTGCACAGGCAGCTCAACCATTAAAACAGCACCATGAGTTGACTCACCCAGGGAAGACTACTTTAGAAAACCTGTTACGCTGCTATAATTTCATACCCAAGCTCCCAAGCCTATGTGCCCAGATTAGTGCTAAGTGTTTGGCTTGTGCATGAAACAACGCTGGCTAAAGGCCGAGGCCTAACCCAAGGGGTGCAACTGATTGGAACTATGCCATTCGATGACCTAGAAGTAGACTTCACTGAGGTCAAGCCCTGCTGGGAACACTAGAACCTCCTTGTGTTAGTTTTCAACTACTCCATATGAACTGAAGCTTTTCCTACATGCACTGAATGGGCACGAGAAGTAGCCAGGGCCTTACTGAGCGAAATTGTTCCAAATGATGGGCTGCCTCTTTCTACCAGATCTGACAATGGACTTGCCGTTGTGTCTGAGACAGTCCAGACTCTGAACAGAGCTCTGGGAATCAAATGGAAGCTCCACACAACCTACTAGCCACAAAGCTCAGGGAAAGTCTAATGCATGAACCAGATCCTCAAAACCACTCTAGCTAAGCTTTGTCAGGAAACTCAGCTAACCTGGACTGAGTTGCTGCCTTTGGCTCCACTCTGGACACTGTTCACCCCAAGGTTTTCAGGCTACTCCTCTTTTGAAATCATTTCCTAGAGACCTCCACCAGTGATAGGAAATTGAAAGTAGATTCTAGATTCTTACTGTGTCTTCATGCCCCCACCGTGAATGATTCTCCTCCCCATTACTGTGTTTCAATTGATGCACTACTTAGACACAACCATATCCAAAGGGTTCAAATAGGATCATAAGTTTTTCAGAATAGGTCTCTTTATGTCATACAACCAGTTATTCTTCTTATCTGTACCCAGGAAGTAGCCAAAAAGACATAGGCCCTCATTTGAGACAGTTGCATTTACTAATCAAATTGCTTTACAAAAATGTGTGGACTTAGGGCAGGCGAGGGTGGGAGAGTTAGAAATAAGCTCAATGTGCAATAATACCAAATGTCTGCATATCTTAGGGAATACGGAACATCCATGAAATACTTTGACTTTTTCACATTGCTTTGAATAAAAGGTGCAACATTATCAGAATGCAAAAGACCTGGAAAGCTAAATGCAGAGACATGCTGAGGCTTTGCAACACCATTGTGTTGCTAAAATTGGTTAATCAGCCAAGAAAAGCAGGTTGTAGCTTAAAGAAGTGTCACCAGTGTAGATGCAACATAGATTGTTTTGATAGGAAGCAAATGGGTCAGGGGAAGCAGTGGCGGCATCCCGTATAATAATGTCTTTAGGACTAAGGGTCAAATGGAGCAATTTTCATCAGGAGTCACAAGTCTGGCATTCAGTGATAACTTTTACATGAACTGCATAGACTTTCTCAGTTTGTGTACCTGAACTCTTATGATAGTTCTGCTGTCATAAACACTGAGAATCTGAGATTCAGGTAGTCTGCATCGGCAGCTAGACTCTAGCTCTCTCTTCAGTCAGTTGGACTTATGGCGGACATCCTCAAAATTATCTGGATTGGAGTCATCTGCTGATGTTTGTTTCCATATTTAATGCCCCAAAGAAGAATGTTTTTGAATTGTCAGGTGTAATTTTTCATGATGAAGCAGCTACTCTACTGACAACAGCCTCAGATGGGCTAGAATTGTAACATCAAATACCCTGTAAGCTGAAATTGGCCCCTTAGTCTTCCCACTGAGTCCAAAAGACATATCTGTCTTTCCAAGTGTCTAACAGCTTGTGATGATGACTAGCCAGACAAACCACTAGACACCACCAAGCTTTGACATAGCTAAGCCATCAAGTGAATTACACCCATGCTGCTAGAAAAATCTTTATAAATCAAGGGTCTCATTGTACTACCAGCTTTGCTTGGGGCAGAGACTGAGACATAAAGTTTCTCCTGGTAGAATATTTGTGACCCCTTCAGGCAAAACCTAGTTGATGCCAGGGCCAAACAAACCAGTCTTGAATTATTCACTAGACGTAGATGCATTTTCCAGTACCTAAAGTCCACCAACGTACTAGGTCTCCTTCTTAGGTTGGGATGAACTTCTGTATCTCCATATGTTCAACATTGACACCACTTATCTTCAGCTCTGGGCACCCTTCAATTCATTAGCCAAAGCCATATTCCTTATCAATTGGGAGCTGTCATATCATCTTGCTTCTTGCAACCTAGAAAGCAATTATTAACAACTGACACACTTTTGTTCACCACTTGGGTAAGAAAATTTGCTACAGCGTCCCAGAAAGTATTCTTCAATTCTTAACCTAAAATCTTGGACCATAGCCTCTTTAGTATGCAAAAATTTTATTTTATTAGTTTTCTTTTAGCTGCTATTAACATTGTACCATGAACTTGGTGGCTTAAAAAACAGAAATCTGCTCTATCTCAGTTCTGGAAGCCGAAAATTTAGGGTTGGTTCCTTCTGAAGACTATGAGGGAAAATCTGTTCTCTGCCCCTCTTCTAGCTTTCGGTGGTGTTCTGGCAATCTTTGGAAATCTTTGGCTTGTAGACACATCCCCCTGATTGCTACCCTAATATTCATAAGGCATTTTTCCCGTGTGCATGTCTGTGTGTCCAAATTCCCCATTTTCATAAGGACACAAGTCATATTGAATTATGAGCCCATCCTTCTAGAGTATGGCCTCTGCTTGTATGCTACACCTGCTTATGTAGTCTGAGATTTTACCATACTTGAAAGGTAGGAACCTTCAAGTTACTCTTTGCACGTGCTGGCAGAAGACATGAGTCTCTCAGTCAGGAAAAAAAAAAAAAGTCCACATACCTTTTCACTCATAGCAAAAGCATTAGTCAATGTTTATGTTTGTATTAGTTACCCTAATCTTAACTGAGTAACATAGAATCACTCCTTGGTGCCTTCATATGGTCTTTTTCAGGAGAGAATTATCAAGGACACTTGGAAATAATTGGGATGTGTTACTGATCTCAACAGATGGGGCTTCTGCTCATGTGTAACATAAAATTAACATACTCCTGAAGAGAAATTAAAAAAGCCTGGTAGGTCTGCTTCAAGGATGGAAAAGTCAATTCTGAATGCTTATAGGAAAACAAAAAATATCACTCATTTTTTCTTTTTTGTTTTCTCTCATATCCCAGCTTTGAAGCAATCTCAAGGTGATGGTAAACTGAAAATAAGAGCCATGATTACTCAATAAAATAAAATACTGGATGAGGGAAATTTCCTGAGTGTTTAGGTAAACCGTGATGTCTAAAGTTGGGGTAAACAATCAGAATTTTTTTCCTCTGTCTTCATTCACTTGGATATGGATGCAATTAAGACACAAGTATAGCAGTGCTGGGTAACCAGAACTCCACCTTTCTGCCTGAAGACCCAATAAGAAAGAACTCAGAAACTATAAAATGATAGTGTGATTGTAGAAAGGAAGATATTGGGTAAGCAAGCCTGTATAGTTGTGTGTTAAGTGACATCACCCCTCAGCTGCCTATAAATTCCAAGTCACTGAGAATTGAACAGGCTAGTATTTACTTCTCAAGTGACCACTACATGGCTTATTCAGGAAACGGATCTGAATACTGCAGCAAATGCTTCAAAAATGAAATTAATCCTGAAACCACAGGACCAGGAGCCTGCCTGAGACAGGCACCTAAACCTATCTAGATGAGTTTGATGTTCAAACAAAATATCAGAGGATGCATTTTTCTGTGTATTTTTGAGTGCAAGCGTGAGAAAAGCTCGTGTCCAGGGTCAACAAGCAACAGGTGCATAGCTTAAAAGGAAGAATTTAAAGTGAAATTAGAACAACAAAGCAATCGAATCTATGTGATGATGTAAACCAGGAGCTCAAGTCTATAGCAATGAAACAAAGACCATCATTATCTTGAAGTTCTTAAAGACGGATTCATACCAAGAAAAGTTGCCCTTTTCACAGTAGATTAGAAAACATAAATGAGGGCACATTCTTTCTAAGTAAAACAGAAAAAAGAAATAAGAATTAATAATAAATAAAAAGAGAGTCATTGTGATCTGGTCATGTAGGGAAAACGGTTCCCTTCCACGGTTACTTGCTTTAATACTTTTTCAGCTTTAGATTTAGGTCATCAGTTTATGTGAAATTTCTTTCAGGTTTTGCTACCTTCTTTAGCAGTGACAAGTGTATCGAATGATCTGGTCGCTGGGGCTTAGCATCACAGGGGTGTGTCAATGCTATCTGGTAAGGGTCCTCCCAACAACGCTAGTAGTATTATTTTTTTTTAAAGTTTCTTTTCTAGTAAACCTAATCTTCATGTGGTAGATTTGGATTTTCAGTTTTCCTTTGCTTGGATTGCACTGTGAAGAGATTTTTCTACCAGTGTGATGGTGTTCTGTAGAAGCTATTAAGTGTTTACAATATTAAAGTATGACTTCCTTTATCAGCTGAAGATCCAAAGAGGCAGGAGCCAAAAGTATGGTGTATTCTGTAAAGTATTTGAAAAGTGAAAGCTTATGGGTTCCAAAAAGTGTAGATCTGAGGTTGACAATGCTTTTGGCCAAGGTACATGAAGAGCATCCGTATTTTGCCAGATGACTCTTAATGAGACCATTAGTAGGTTCAAGAAAACCCAGAGATTGAGTGTGGTAGGCACAGTGAAAATGTTGTAGACTTGGCCAGCCTTGTCTAGTACAGCCTTGTTTTATCACCTGACCAGTAAAATAGTTTCCTCTGTCACTGTGAAGTTTGACTGGAGCTCCCCAATGAGATCAGTGTTCTCTAAGTAGCCTTTGGTCAGTAAGAAGAAGCTTTCTCAGTCCAATGAGAAAGCAACAGACTGTAAATAAAACATTTATATCCATGAGATAGTGTTAGGGTGTGGGGAAAGCTATATGGAATCTCTGCACAAAACATCAACAGTCCATTAGGCAATCTAAAATTTCCAGCAGCAGTGCCAAAACAGTTCCTGGATTATCCTTGAGACAAGTGGGAAAAGTGAGGCAGGCTCTTTTGAAGCCTTGTTAATATCCCCCCCGCCACAACATAAGTTCATAGATGCTTCCATTTTGTCAGTAGGCAAAGGTTTAATGTATCTACAGTGTACAGAGTGGGAATCTCGAAATTTCTTGTAGGACTGGTTTGCTATTTGGCTCAAACTACAGATGCATACATTTATTGAATCAATACTTACTACATTTTCATATCGGATTTCCTTTTCTGGGGTAAATTGTTGGACATCTCAGTTTCAGGAGAACAGCATGGCTCCCAAAAGAATTGGGCCAAACACTAGCACAGTTCCAATAAAACTGACTGATGCCAAGTCAGGCAGGAGTTCCAAATGAATACTTGCAGGCAAAACAAGGACCTTAATCTGAACAGCAGGAAATATTTTAACAGTTTCCTCATAGAGTCTTTAGAACTTCAAACACAAAGAGAGCAGAAGCTCTGAACCAGGAGAGAAACTGGCCTTCAAACTCCAGAGTCAGGGAGGGAACTTCTAGCTCAAAGGACTCTGTGGATACTGCAAATATTTGCTCAAGGTCCCCGGAAATTTCCAGGGCCACCTCTGGATCTCTATGGATGTCATTATATAATGTCGAACCTAAATAGGTAACGGCTGTGACAAGGCCATGTAACTTTCTTTCAAGTTACATGTTTGGATGCTGGGACACAGGCTGTTTCACCATGTGCTTTAAAAAGTGTTATTTCTGTTCAGGGCACATATACCACAGCCAGGCCTGATGTTCACCCATGAGGATTGTAGTGTATTCATTATCTGTTGATAAACATAGCAATTAACCCATCAAATACCAGCAAGGGCTATGGGGGGAGAAAAAAACTATTGATGCAACGAAGAGAATCAAATAGATAAAACAGACGCCAAGCTAAATTTACAGTGACCAGGTTGAAGAAATTGAAGAACTACAGAAAGTCCAGGATATGCGAGATGGGCAGCAAACCGTTCCTGTCATCTGGGCCCATTGTGCACGCAAAGGAAAACCGCTGAGAAATTAAATGGTACAGAAATTACAACGGGATGTAGTTGTGGAAGTTGTTTTGGAAAATCTTACTGTCGTTAACCATTTCTATGAGTGCACCTGAAAATCTCTTTTAGAGACTTAGAATGTATAAATTGCTGATTTATTTTTTACATAAGGTGAGTCAAATAAAAAGATGATTAAGAACACATCCTCTATATTGCTATCAGCAAGTATCGTATATTATGCTAGAGTACCCATCTATGTCAATGCTTCACTGATGGATGTACAGATGGAAACCATGAGAATTCTACAAATACAGAAATGAATTGTTGGACATAAAAGTGTCATATCACTATAATTACATGAAGCAACATTTACGTAACAACTAATGATAAAAAATCATGGCTAGCCATACATAATATTGACTTTGCAGTTAAAAACAATGATTTTACAAGCAAAACATGGGTTTATTCTGGAACAGCAAACAGTTGCAATTTCAAACAAGCAGGCCAAAGTGAAAGTCATAGGTAAGTTCCACAGATGAAGAGGAGAAATGTTATTTCAGAGAGAAAATGGAAGATGTTTGGAGGGGTCTTTTTGAACACAAGACCGCTGGAGAAATGAATGCGATCAGCATGGTTCCGAGTGAATTCAGCTTTCTCATTGGCTGGGTTGCGGACATCAGTTTCTGCTGGGAAACAAAGTGTCGGTCTTTCATGTTAGGGCTATTATTGCTCTTTCTTTAACGCAGAGGAGTCTTCTGTGGTGTGTGTAATTGATGTCAGGCGTACCACGTGAGAGTATCCTCACTTGGCCCCTATCTCCACTTGAGTTTTCCCATCTTTCAGTTTTCACAGTAATTATAAAATATCTACAGTCAG
>NW_006438879.1:76494-80623 GCF_000325575.1 Pteropus alecto
GATATCTTATTTTTATGCAGTATACTTGTCGGTCATTTTCAGGTTTTCGTTTGTTTGGTTTTAACTATGTCTTTTTACTTCTGAAGCCTTTTGAGACCCACCTGACTTAAACATTTCTATTACCCATAACGTCATTTCTTTCACATTTAAAAGTCTCCAGAAGTATTTTCGAATACATATTATTTCACTCGTCTTTGCACCTTCGACACATATGGAATTCATTGTGTGTCTACACACTGTCTCACAGAATTTATTGAATGACTCAGTTTTCCCCAGAAAGAAATGTGGTATTCACTCCAGTGCGTTCTAAAGTTCTTGCTTAAAGTAGATTTCATAAGGAAGGGCAAAAATGGGCCGAGGACAAAATTCGGGATCCTGACTAAAGTCCGGCGCAACAGAGAATCAACCCAGGATGGTCCCGTCCACCCTAAACATCTGCTGCGAGCTCGCGGCTCCAGGCTCCGCTTGGCTGTGGCGCCGGAACCTGCCTGTCCGGTCCTTCGCCAAGGCGCGCTCGAGATCAAAACACAACACCCGCGAAGACGTCCGAGGACGCGAAAGGTTTCGTGATGCACAGTCAGGGGACCCAAAGCAGCCAATCTTGCGGGGTGGGCAGGGTCTACTGCAGGTCACTTGGAGACTCGCTTATCGGCCACGCCCTCAGCCCAGGACTGGGTACTGCCAGTGACCGAAAGGAAGGCTCCGCCCCATGCTCCGCCACCTTGCGTCTTCACACCTGCAAATGGCGGGTAGGACCCTGGGATCGCAGCACTGACTGGCTGCTGGAGATGAACTTACTCTACTAGCAGGGGCTTTGCTTCAGACCCCTGAGCGAGGCAAGTGCCAAGAGCTTGGACTCCGCGTCTGTCCCGGTCGGCGTGCGACATTAACAGATAAGTGGGAGACTGACAGAAAAACGGCAGTGTGGGGGAATATGCCATGCGAATTCCCCTTAGCCGAAGATCTTTAAATTCCGGTCTAAGAGCGCAAGGGTCCAAATCTCATCAGCCTTGAGGGACATAGAAGCTCGTCACCTTGAGGTAACGAACCCACCCACATCATCTTACCTGGAAAGACCTCAAATGTCATCGTCCTGACAAATCCCAGCAATGTTTAGACCCCAGCGAACACCTTGAAAACAAAAATTGCCCTCAGCCCGAGGCAACCTCAAACCCCTCATCCTGAGAAACACTACCTATAGCACCTATTGGAAGACAAAACTCACAGTCAGATATCCGAAATGTCCTCATCCGGGAACTCTTAGTCCCGACTGCTTCAAAGGCCTCTGCTTCACGCAGTGTCTGGGAACCGTCTTAATGAGAGCTCTCACAATTCATCAGCCTGGAAGATCCCAGCTCTCTCAACCTGAGCATATCAATGGTTTCCTTCTGAAAGACCTCATATCTTGTCCTTAGAGACCACAATTACCACTAGCATGATGGACCTAAAATCATTTCAGCCTGAGAGACACTTTCCTCGTGACGGCCGAGCATGCTTTAATGCTTTATGGCCAGATTTCCCAGCAACCTCAAGTGGGCTGCTACAACTCCCCATGAGAAATACGCATTTCCGATCTCTGCAAGAGCATGCTGATGTTCAGTCTGACCCAATTACCAGAAGTAGGTGCCTCCAAGTTTCCTTTGTGCTTCTTTGGCCTCTAAGCTTAGGGCGTCCCCCAACCACTCATAGCCATGTCCATCCTCCTGCCTTTGCCTCCTTTCCTGAAATGAGCCCAGTTACAGGAGAGCTATCGGTACTTTTTCCTACATGCACACATCCTCTTAGGGTCTCTACATCTCCCTTCTCTGGATGCCTTACTTGATAGAGAGGACAGGTTTGGCTCTGGGTAGTGGTCTGCAGTATCAGCCCCTCTCAGCACCTTCTCCACAACAGGCATCTTGGCCTTAGGGCTGGGAAACTCAGTGGGCCTTTGTGGTCCTGGCAACATGAGGCTTGTGGGAGACACCAGGAGGATAGGGCATAAGCTCAAGGTGAGTGTTGAGGGAGGCAAAGCCAGCCTCTAAGCGACATTTATGGTGCAAGGGGCCTGGTGATAAGAAGCTGGTCACCAGAGGACCACAGACACGGAGCCTGCACTGGTGAGTGACTGTCTCTCAGTATGTACACAGAATGGCGTATTCTGTACTTTCTAGCGCATGGAGGGGGAGAGAAAAGGATAGGAGCAACAACACCAGCTCTAAGTAAGAGGAGAGTTAGGAAAGTGTTCAGTGTTTGCTCAGGTATCAGGACAGGATTGTGAGGGAGAGAAAACATTCACCCTTGTTTCGAAGAGACTACCCAGAGATCTCAGTCTATACCGTGCATGCAGGTAGGTGAGAAGACCTGGTTCAAAGTTCTGACTTGTATTCTGATGTTATTGATGGAATCTATCATTTTCTCTGGGCCAACAATGCTTTCCAAGACATTAACATGCACTTCTCTAAGAAGAATAGAGAGACATGGCAGACTGGGAGAAAATCTATTTCAGGAATGTGAAAAAGAACTATGATGTGCTTCTGGCTACAAATAATAGGAAGTCCCTGGTGCAGATGAGCCTAGAAAATACGAATCTCCTATATAACCTTGGCTTTCTCTTAGGCAGCTCCAATTGCCTACAGTTTTCTTCTGTGTGGAGAACAATCTGGAGGGAAATTTTGGTCTTTTCTGTCAGTACAGGACTGACACTAACAATGCAGAGCTCAGGATACCTTGCTCTAGACTCTCCAAGCCCATCAGAGTGAGTCACTCTGGCTTTGTTGTGCTTTGTTTCTCTTTCAAGCTGTTTCCTTTCAGGATGATTGTTTCTTTCTAGGTTTCATTTATTCTAATACAGGATTTCTGTATCAATGCAGGCAGGCTATCAAACCTACGTGGATGACTCTGAGGACTGATTCCAAGAAAGCAAGCAGAGAGGTCAAAAGGACTTAGAGGAACCATCCCGAAACTTATCAGGGTTTCAGTCTGAGCTGCATCACAGTAGGTGACAAGGAGACCGTGTTTGCTTGTTTAGCAAAGAAGATGCAAAATAGTATGTTATACACTAAGCTATTCACATAATACTTTTCAGTGTGTAAAATAATGATATATATAATTTATAATATATACCCATATAGCCACAGACATACACAGTAATAAGCAGTAAGTGTATAATAACCTGCGAGTGAGTACGATCAATTCCGAATAGTTATCATCAAAAGAGAAGGAGGAAGCTCTGGCAGATGACTTGGCTGTGTCTTGGATAAATTTTTCTTTGTTTTTGAAAAATGAAATAGAAATAAAAGATCTGAAGCCACTGTGGCCATGTTGAGATAGGACTTTATGCTTGTGGATGTATAGGTTATCTGGTAACGTTGTCTGTACTTTTCTATTTGAGTAAAATGCATCATTTTTAAAGGAAGATTAGGTTTGCTAACTATGAACAATTAGAGGGCAAAAACTTACTTAAGAAAACTTACTTAAGCTGTAATCCACCAAAGAGATTTCTAACATTATTCTCAGTATATTTGTGATTAGATTAAATATCATAGAAGAAATTATGGAGATGTGGAAAGATACCTAATGCATTTGTGTATATTTTATCATACCACGTAATCTTCTTACCCCTAAATAATTCTGATTCTTTGTCTTGACTAAAGAAGGAGGCATTTTCAGAAAGCTGTTGAGTTATCTTGATGCCACCCACATGTCACAGACCAGAGATAGAAACACATATATAAAATGAGTGCAGTCATAAAAGAGAAATAAATAGCTCCTTTCCTTTTCTGCTCTCAGGAGAGTTTAGAAGAAAGTCAATCTGCCTAAACCAGAGAGAGCAACTTGGACTGGTTCTGTGATTTCCTCGTCTATGAATTTCTGATTCCTCAGGCTTATGAAAAAAAAAAACAGCGTAGGAGCTCTGAAAGCCAGCATGTGGTTGTCCACAAAGGTTTCGACATGAAAGAGGGTTTATCGTACATGTATACATCTTATCTGGACTCAGTGAAAACCCACAATCCTGTATATTTATTTATTTATCCCTATGTTTAACAACACATGCCGTAAATTGATCCTCTTTTAATGTTGGAGTGTACAGTACAGTATTGGGAACTATGTGTACTACAACACATCCCTAGAACTTTGTCACTTTGCA
>NW_006438879.1:80722-140041 GCF_000325575.1 Pteropus alecto
AACCAATAAGTTTCAGGTACATAATTTAACAGTAAGGCATGCATATACATACATATATATACATACATACATACATACATACATACACACACACATATATATATATATAACTATCCTTTACTTATTCGTAATGGTAACCACACACAGAAGATTCAGAAATGAAGTATATAACAGAAAACAAGAAGAACCAGAGGCAAAACAAACAAAACCCAACCAAAATAAAGAAAACAGAAACAGAAATCAAGGAACAAGGAAGCAATGTAAACACCGAGCTACCAGAAAGCAAAAGATAAAATGGCTATAAGAAAACCTCATATTTCAATAATCACCCTAAATGTAAAAGTACTAGACTCACATATAAAAAAGGTACAGAATTGCAGAATGGATCAAAGAGCAGATGGCATTCAGAGAAAATTGTAGTAGCATTACTAATATTGGACAAAATAGATTTCAAAATAAAAAAGGTAAAGAAAGATACTGAGGGACACTTTATAACGATAAAGGGAATCATGCACCAAGAAGACATAACACTTGTTAATATCTCTAAAGAGAGAAACAGACCAATACACTATGGTAGTAGGGAACCTAAATACTGCACTGTCAGATATGAACAGATCATCCAAACAGAAAATCAATGAGAAAATAATATCCTTAAATGACATTAGACCAAATGGACATAATTGGAATAAACAGAGCCTACCATTCAAACAACTGCTTCTACATTATTGTCTCCTGCACATGGAGAATGCTCAAGAATCTCAAGAATTGTCCCATACCGGGACATAGAAATAGCTTCAACAAATGTAAGAGAGTTGAAATCACACCAACCATATTCTCTGACTATAATGCTTTGAAACTAGAGATCGACTGAAACAAAACAAAACAGTAAGAACTACATATACATGGAAATTAAACAACATGCTAATGTAAATCTCATTGTAGTAGCAAGAAACTGAGGATAATCCAAACACCCATCAGCATGTTAGAAATGTAGGGTGGTATACGCACACATGGGAATGAGACTCAGTACTAAATCTGTGTAAGATGAGTCACACCAAACTATACATTTCCAATCATACTGCTGAGAGAACAAACAACTCTTAGTATGTACTATATAATTTTATTAGTATAAACACTAAATGATGAAAATTAGTGTGATGAAATAATATGAACATAGGAGCTTTCTGGTCATGAAGAGATTTGCTTTAGCAAGATAGTAACGAATGTTCACAATACATAGAAAGAAATTGAGATAATAATGACTGAAAAGGGGAGGATTCAAAGATCCAAATTCTTGAAGGGTAAAGGACACAAGAGCACAGAGACAAAATAGATGGATATCAGTGTAGGTCTGCCAAGGCAGCATTTGGGGCTGTGATATTCAAAACTAGATCAGTGATAAAAGTAGATGAAGAAAGGTTTATTTGACATGGCACATGTTTCTTCAGAAATTCAAGGTGATTCTTCTAAAGATGAAGCAACTGGTTCAGCATCCTCCATTACATCTCCGTTGTGTGATCACACATTGACTGGGGCCTTGCACTTGAGGTCTGTATCCACAGAAAGTGCTTTTCAGACTTTTTCTGCACGATCCTTGATAAGAAGACCTTGTCACACATTTTTTGTCTCTGGACCAGATGAAGATAATGATTTTCGATCTATGACGTTTCCCAGAAAACTCTGGAAAATAGTTGAAAGCGATCAGTTTCAGTCTATTTGCTGGGATGGGAATGGAACTTGTATAGTGATTAATGAAGAACTCTTTAAGAAAGAAGTTCTGGAAAGAAAGGCCCCTTTCAGAGTATTTGAAACTGCAAGTATGAAAAGTTTAGTTCGACGTCTTAACCTTTATGTATTTAGTAAAGTGCAACAGACTTTTCAAACATTTGCTTGTCTAGTTGATATTCTGGCAGCAGAGAAAGAAATCTCTGTTTTAAGCAAGGTAGTACAAAATTTAGTTACCCATTATAATTGGCTTATACACACACACACACACACACACACACACACACAAATGCCTTTTATATATATTATATAAATATGGCAGCATTTGAGGCTGTGGTATTCAAAACTAGATCAGTGACAAAAGTAGGTGAAGAAAGGTTTATTTGACATGGCACATGTTTCTTCAGAAATTCAAGGTGATTCTTCTAAAGATGAAGCAACTGGTTCAGCATCCTCCATTACATCTCCGTTGTGTGATCACACATTGACTGGGGCCTTGCACTTGAGGTCTGTATCCACAGAAAGTGCTTTTCAGACTTTTTCTGCACGATCCTTGATAAAAAGACCTTATCACACATTTTGTGTCTCTGAACCAGATGAAGATAATGAATTTTGATCTATGACGTTTCCCAGAAAACTCTGGAAAATAGTTGAAAGCGATCGGTTTCAGTCTATTTGCTGGAATGGGACTGGAACTTGTATAGTGATTAATGAAGAACTCTTTAAGAAAGAAGTTCTGGAAAGAAAAACCCCTTTCAGAGTATTTGAAACTACAAGTATGAAAAGTTTAGTTCGACAGCTTAATCTTTATGGATTTAGTAAAGTGCAACAGACTTTTCAAAGATTTGCTTCTCTAGCTGATATTCTGGCAGAAGAGAAAGAAGTCTCTGTTTTAAGCAAGGTAGTACAAAATTTAATTATCCCTTATAATAGGTTAATATATATGTGACACCTATGCAGCTAGACAAATCTTTATAAATTGAGGGGCTCAATGCACTACTAGCTTTGCTTTGGGGCAGAGACTGAGACATAAAGTTTCTCCTGGTAGAGTATTTGTGACCTCTTCAGGCAAAACTGAGTTAATGCCAGGGCCAAGCAAACCAGACTAGAATTATTCACTAGACGTAGATGCATTCTCCAGTCTCTAAAGTGAAGCAAGGTACTAGGTCTCTTTTTTAGTTTGGGATGAACTTCCATATCTCCATATGTTCAACAATGACTCTACTTATTTTTACCCTTCAATTCATTAGCCAAAGCGATGTTCCCTGTCAGTGGGGAGCTAACATATCAACTTGCTTCCTGCAACCTGGAAAGGTGTTATTAACAAGTGACACATTATTTGGGAAGAAACATTCAGTTTGAATAGTGCAAGGATCCTCACTCTCTCTTGTTCACCACTTGGGTAAGAAAATATGCTACAAGGTCCCAGAAAGTATTCTTCAATTTGTAACCTAAAATTGTCGACCACAGCCTTTCTATTATGTAAAAATGTTATTTTATTAGTATTCTTTTGGCTGTTATTAACATTGTAATATGAACTTGGTGGCTTAAACAACACAAATCTGATATATCTGAGATCTGGAGGCCAAAAGCTCAGGATTCGTTCCCTCTGAGGAGTATGAGGGAAAATCTGTTCTCTGCTCCTCTCGTAGTTTTTAGTGGTTTCCTGGCAATCTTTGGGATTCCTTGGCTTGTAGACACATCACCCTTATTGCTACCCTAATATTCATAAGGCATTTTTCCCGTGTGCATGTCTGTGTGTCCAAATTCCCCATTTTTGTAAGGACATTGCCAAATTTACAATGCGAAATTCTCTGTCACTAAAGAATAATGAAATCCTATCAGTCAAAATGACATAGGTGGATCTGAAGCTTATAACGATTAGTCAAGTATGTCAGACACAGAATGATAAATACCATAGATTTCACTTATATGTGAATCTAAGGAACAAAAAGATCAAACTAATCAAAAACAGATGCACAATTATAGAGGAGAATCTGGTTATGGCCAGAGGAGAGAGGGGTTGAAGGATTGGAAGAATAGGATGAAGGATTAAAGAAGTACAAATTGGTAGTTGATAGATAGTCATTGAGGCAGAGAGCACAGCATAGGAAATGCAATTACCAGTAATGTAATGGTGACATGTAGAGCCCAAGGAGAGAAAGAATAACTAGAAGGGTCATTCATAAACTATATAAATGTTTAACCAGTGACCTATATACCTGAAACTAATAACAAAATCACATTTAAAAAAAAGTCACTACTGGCATTTTTTACAGAACTGCAAGAAATATTCATAAAATGTGTATGAGACCATAAAAAAAATGCCACAACATTCTTGAGAAAGAACAAAGTTAATTTCTTAGTCCTTGATATCAAACTATACTAGGCTCTCCAACTTCTTGGAATTTCTAACGAAATCTACAACTATCTTAGCGATAACTTTTACACGCTACAATATTCTCTACTACAATCTCATACTTAATTTGGCTTTAGAGTATAGTTTCAAAGGAATTGTAGTGACCACATTAATTCCTGTAGAGAACCTACATAGATACATAACCAAATCCAATTATATAGTTTTTTGCAACCCAGAAACTTATTGTCCTTTAATGAGGTACTCGAAAGCAAAAGAATTAAGCCTAGTGTTTGAATCTACGGCAATAGTAGAAAATTACTGGGTGCTCTTAATGAAGGTGTTGAAATGTAACTCTGCACATACTGACTTCAAGTTTCAGTGCACATCCAGATTTATTGACTAGAGTACTGACACTAGCTCATATTGATTGAGGAAATCTAAGCCTGTTTTATTGTTCATGCGAATACAATTTGCACATCAACCTCGGCCAAGAAGTAATTAATACTTTATTGGTTTTGAAGTAAACCTGGACTATGCCATTTTCACTTGCAGCCTATGGATAATTTTCAAGACAATTTTTATTTGCATTTGTGCAAGAAACTAGAATGTGTATTTTTTTTCACTTGTTGAAAAATGTCCATTAGTTCTTAGAAAATCAAAATAAAGTAAAATTTCTTTAACTGTCATTTGTGGTGATACTAAGGTGTCGGCTGAATGCCGTTTTCCTTCATAGTTTTTATAAATAAAGCAAATGAAGAATAAGCTTAAGAAAAAGACAAAATGTCAAGAACTTTAGAAATATTTATTCATAATAAAAGTTTTATACTTATTTTATAAATCTATAGTAGGCTACAGTGGTCAAACTGCATGGTACTGGCATAAGAAGAAACTCATAATTCAATGAAACAGAACATAGATACTAAATAGAACTGTGACTAGATGCTTCTTTAATTCTGGGTAAGGGAGAGAAGAATACACAATGGAATTAAGACTGTAGTCAAAGAGCAAACTTGGAAGACTCAAACTTAAGACCTAAAAACCATGAAACTCTGAGAAGAAAAACTAGACTCTAACTCTATAACATTGCTCTTTGTACTGTTTTTTTTTTTTTTTTGGATGTCTCCTCAGGCAGGGGAAAAGTAAAATAAAAAGATAAATAAATAGACCTGAATCAGGTGAAGTTTTTGCATAGCAAAGGAATCTACCAGCAAACAAAAACACAACCTACCTAATAAAAAACTATACTCACCGATGATACAATTTCATAGAGTTTAATATTGAAAACGTATTTTGAAAACTCATACAAGTCAACAACAATGAAACAGAAAATCCAATTCAAAAACTGGCCAAAGCCCTAAATAAACATTTGTGCAAAGAGGACATACAGGTGACCAATGGATAAAAAAAAAAAGATGTTCAACATCTCTAATCATCAGAGACACTTCATTAAAACCATAGTGAGATACCACCTCACACTTGTCAGAATGGCTGTCATCAAGAAACTAACACATACGGGTTCATGAGGATGTAGAGGCAAGGGATCCCTCACGTATAGTTGCTGGTACTATAAACGTATGCAGCCACTGTGGAAAACACTGTGGAGTTTACTTAAAGAATTAAAATCAAAATTACAATATGATCTAGCAATTTTACTTTTGAGTTAATTTTTCAAGAAAATTCTTAGAAAAGATATCTGTACCACTATGTGCATGACAGCATTATTTACAATAGCCATGATATGGAAACAACTTAAGTGCCCATCAAAAGATAATTAGATAAACAAGTGCTACACATACACAATGGAATATGACTCTACCATAAAGTTGGAAATACTTCTGTTTGTGACAACATGGAGACCCAGAGGGTTGTAAGCCAGGTAAAATAAGCTACACAGAGGAAGACTACACCATGTGCTCTCACTCCTATATGGAATCTGAAAAACAAAATGCATATATAAGCAAAAGAGAAGCAAACTGGCAGGTACAGAGAACAACTGATGATCGTTGGATGAAAGGATTGGGGCCCTTGTTGAAGAAATTAGAAAGTGCAAGTTGATACTTACAAAATTGTCATGGAGATGTGAAGTACAGCATAAAGAATGTAGTCGGTAATATTGTACTAACTACGTGTGGTGTCAGGTGAGTACTATACTCATTGAGGGGCACAAAATAAATTAAATGAAATTCTAACCACTGCCTGTCCACTTGATCTAATATGAAATAATCACATTGAGTATCATCTGCTATTGAACTAAAAAAGTATGGAAGTTGGTAGTTATAAAATAGTCATCAGAAAGAAAATTACAGTATAAGGCATTTCTATTAGCTTTTGTCTGAAATTTACACTCCTCTGGCACAACTGGATAAAGACTGTTGTAACACCTCTTTAGAATATTTACACCTTTACGATTATTAATTTATCTCTGGATCTTGATAATTTGTTCTCTTAATTTTTACCTGAAATGAAAACAAACATTTTAACTTTTTAAAGTAGCTTTATTCATGACATATCTTACTCTATGTCTTCATTTTTAATCTAATGACACTGCAATTGAATTATATCAAAGCCTGTATGATTTACGCTTTTTAGTTATTATTCAAATAGTGCTATTTTCTGCAGGGTAGTTCACCTAAACATCAGAAAACTTTTAATTTGCTATGGAATCCTGCCTATTTCTTTTGGACAAGTGACATGCACAGGAAATTCCAGTTACCCTCAGAAGTAAAATTCCCTGTATAAAACTATGATAGTTTATACTTAATAGATGTTTTTGTCATAATTTGGGTGTTTACTATAAACGTTTCTTTAATACATTGATTATAGCAATTCAGTTATAGAGTGACAGAAACAAGGTTATGTTGTTCGGTAGTAAAATTTTTTAGCGTATGTAGATTAACCTGGAATTGAACTCTTTGGGGGCATAATTTTTAAAATTCTATTTTAATATGTAATCTCTATTCACATGCAACATAAATACACACACACATCGAGACAGCTTAATTTCGGCCCCTATCTCTAAGAGTTGTGCCTTATATGGTTCTTCGCATTGTTCTTTGGCTTTAGCTGCATATTCTATGTTAAAGCAAATCTCAGAATACAGTTGTCACTTTTATTATAAAAACTGATTGTCACTTTGCCATCTTAAGCCCTTTCTCTTTGTCATTTGTCTTCCAAATTCTTCTACCATCTGGCATCTATCACAATGTCCTGTGTATTTGGGTTTATTTATTTATCTTTTTTGCTTTTGTTGTGTTCCCATTTATTTGTTTTATTTTGGTTTCCTAGATTTCACATATAAATGAAACTCTAAGGTATGTGTATTTCTCTTTCTGACTTATTCACTTAGCATAGTACCCTCTGGTTTCATCCATGTTGTAACAAATCACAGTATTTTAGTTTTTCTTCTGGCTGAGTAATAGTTCACTGTACCTATGAACTGCAAAATTCTTTTAAATATCATTGTATTAGTTTCCAGTATATAGGATGTTTATATAATTTATAAAATGATCCCACTAACTTCTCTTTCTTTCCTCTGGCTCTCCACCTGGATGATACATTAAAATTAACTGTGTTTGCTGTTCTGTGCTCCCAATTACCATGACCATCTATCACTATTAATTTCTACTTGTTTAACTCTTCACTCCATTCTCCCAGCCTTCCAAACAGTCATCCTTTGGGTGTCATCAGTCTGTCCTCTATACTTGTAAGTCTGTTTTTCATCAGTTTGCTCTTTTTGTTCTTTTGATTCTCTATATAAGTGAAATCATATGGTATTTATCTTTCTCTGTCTGACCGATGTACTCAGAATAATAAACATCAGTTCAGCCCACGTTGTTGTGAATGGTGCAATTTCATTTCTTTAATGGCTGAGTAATATTCCACTGTGTATGGAGCCTAACTTCTTTACCAATCGTCTCTCGATGGCCATTAGTACTTCCATATATTGGCTATTGTAAGTTGTTCTGCCACGAATTTCAGGATTTTTATCCAACTTTCTATGGCTGTGTAACGAGTTGCTTCTGTACCTTGGCTATGGTAAATGTTATAAAAAAGTTATTATCATAAATGCATAAATGTTTTTGAATTAGCATTTTGGTTTATTTGGATAAATATTCACAAGTGTAATTTCTGGGTTTCCCTTTTTCTATTTTTATAATCATTGTTTTAATATATATTCTGACATGAGCACTGTTTTCACAACACGTGTTAAATTTTTGTTTGCATAAAATACCATTTTCCATTGTTTTGCATTTGTTGTTGTTGTTGTTGTGTGTGTGGGTGTGCGTGTGTCTGTGTGTCTGTGTGGGTATGTATTTTCAATAATAGTGGGTCTCTGGTAGCCAGAACATGTAAGGCAAGTCTTGTTTGTTCATTCATTTTCCACCCTATGTGAATTCTGATTGAAAGTTTCAATCCATTTACATTTACAGAATTATCAATAGGTTTTTTTCTCTGCTTCTTAGAGAAATTCTTATAGCATTTCTGGTAGTGCTGGCTTGATGGTCATCTTCATCTTTTTCTTGTCTGGAAATCTTTCTGTAATGGATTTGATTCTAGAATGATAGCCTTGTTACATAGTACAATTTAGAATGTAGGTCATTGCTTTTGATTACTTTGAATGCTAATCCTGAAGATAAAATTCATACTTAGCATAGTTCTAACCCGAACTGTATTCCTAAAACTAACCAGATTTAAAACTGAAAACTTAAACTCCAACCTTAAACTAAACCTAACCCTGACTTTTATTATGAACACAAACCTAATTGTAACTCTAAACCTAAAACTCATTCTAAGCAAAGACATTACCTTACGATAATACAAACCATGCACTATTAACCTAACACAAAAATTAATCCCAAAGGTAACCCTAACTGACACCTACTGTATCTTACCATTTCCCTGGTACTTACCCTAACATTAACATTGACTCTAGTTCCCAATGAAGACATAATTTGAGAGCCAAGTCTAACCATAATCCTAATTCAAAACTCAATCCTAAATCCAATTCTATCTTTATTTAAACCCATTTCTTAAAATCAAATCTATCGGTAAACCTAACCCTAATTGTCAACTTTAACCCGAACACTTACTTTACCCTAGACACAGAACTGGATGTATCCATAGCTCTCCCCAGAGCCTAAAACTAATCCTAATTTAAATTCATATCTTGATTTCAAAGCCAGTCTCAACCTATCCGTGGCAATAACTCTACCAGTGGCCTTCAACTTACTTGTTTCTCAAAGTACTACCTAAACCATAAGCGTAAACATAAATCTAACTCTAACCTGGAACTTGAACTAACAGTAAACCTTACTCTAAATTAAACAAATCCCTAATGTAAAAGCCAACTCAAGCCAGAACTCTAACCATATCTTATCATAAATTTAACTCTTATTTTAAACATTTCTAAACTTAACCCTAACCCGAAACTTAACTCAACACTGAAACACAAACCTAACCCTAATTCAAAAACTAACCTTAACACAGAACCTAAATTTATCCCTATTCTAAAGTTAACACTGATCCTAACCATAATTTAAACAAAATCCGTACCCTCAAAGTTAACTCTAACCTTTATTATAACCTTAATCATAATCATAAACTCAAATGTAACTCTAACCATAATTGTAACACATAACCTACCAGCAAAAAGCAATACTAATCTGAAGCCAAACCTAGTCCTTCTACTTACAATCACTGTACTATTAACCCTGATTTTGAACCAAATCTAAAAGTCAAAGGAATATCTATAATCCTAAACCTGAATTTAAGCCTCCCACAATTATAAACTCATCCCTAATCTTAACCTTAACCTACAGATAACCTAACCCTAAATCTAACAATAACTCTAAATATAACAAAAGTTCTTTCTTTAAACTAATCCCAACACAAATGATAAGGAAAACCAAAGCCTAAACTGAAAAGTCACACTAACCATATACCTAACCCAACACAAAATATAAAAGAAATCCTAACCTTCACCCCAACTCTAAAACCAACCATAACCCAAACTGTAATACATCACCTAACCTTCATTTTAAGCCTAACCCTAAAACTCACCATACACAAAGGTCTTTACCTAACACCAACCCTAGACATAACCCTAACTTAACTCCACCCTAAACCCAAAGGTAACAGTACCCAAATTATAAGCTCATCCATAACGTTAACTCTGATCAAACTCAGAAATCTAACCTTAACTCAAGTTAAACTCAAACTTATCCTAACCTTAACATAAACTCTAAACATAAACATCAGGCTCACTATAACATTATCCTTAATATTATCTCTAACAATAAGCCCCATATTAGCCCCAATGTAAAACACAACCCTAACCCTTACACTAAACTTAGTTCTTATTACAAATCTAGCACCAGACTGAAACCAAAGTTAACACTAATCCTTAACCTCAAAGCTGGCTCTGTACCTCATCATAACCCGAACACTAATTAAAACTCAACTCCAAACTAACCTTAACACTAAACCTTACTCTAAGTCTAAAAACTATCATAACCATAACTCAAAATATAACCCTCACCTAACCATTATCTTCAACCTAACCATTGCACTGACCCTAACCCTCATCTTAAACATAAATCTAATATTAAACCAATCCTGAATCCTAACTCAAACTGAATCTAACCCAACAACTAATCTTAATGTCTACCAAATAATAATGCTAACCTAATCCATTACACTATCATTAACCCAAATCCTGACACAATGCATAATCCAAAATCAAACTTGAACGCTAATCTTAACACTATTCATAAACTGAAATATAACAACCCACCCAAACACTAAACATAATCCTAATACTAACCATCGCCTAAACCATAATATTAACTCTAAACTAAATCAGAACCATAGTCCTAACCTCAATAAAATCCTAACCGTAACTCTAACACTACAACCCAAATCCATACATTAATCTCAACCTTAAACCTAACCATCATTGTCACCTATACTTACATGCTACCCATTAAAATCTAGCTAATTCTAATGCAATCCTAAGCTAAAGCTAACCTTACCCTTTTCTCTAAACTCAATCCTAAACCTACCAGTAATGCTAAAGCTGTCTCTAATAGCTGTAACTTTCAGCCTAAAAATAATTCTAATCCTAATATATATTCGAAATTCTAATCCTAAACTTCAAACTAACCATAAACCTAACCTCAAGCCTATTCCTAACCATAACAATAATTTTAATGCTAATCCTAACATAAAACTAAACTGAATCATTAACCTAATCCTAATACTAATCCTAAAATCGAACCAAACAAACCACTATGAGGTGCCAGTCACATAGTACAGTACATAAACATCGTGCTTGCTCTCTCCCAAGACCACATTAAAATTATGAATAAATATCAATTATAAATACTATAAATAAATAGAACAACTACGCTTGGGAATAAACTGAAGACAAACTGACCAGAAAGTACATTACATTACCAAGGATATAACAAAACAGCCACATGGAAACTTGTAGGAGGGGCAGAGATACAGAACAGGGCTGCTTCCACAATGATGTTAGATGAGAAATATCAAAACTGTGATGTTCCCCTGAAGAAGCAAGGAGCCCCAGCTTCACATTGGGTTCCCCAGTCCCAGCCCCTAGTGCCAGAAACAGGACTATGCACGTCAGAATGCGAAAATCAGTAAGGACTGCACCTGTCTGGGTGAGCTGCAGGCTACTGGAAACCTTAAACGCCCTGCACACAGACTCTCTCACAGACTCACTTGAAGCTTCAGCAAAGAGACAGAAGCTTAGAAGATGCCAGTGACGTATACAGAGAAACTATGTCATGTGGCTTCAAGATGAAGACTGGAAAGACAACCACCATTGGCCTTGACTAAAAGTCTTTTTCCGATATAACCAGTAGGCAGTTGCCGTATTCTTCTGTAGAACCAATCTGCACAAGGTGTGCACATTTAGGTATAAACCAAATGGGATTCTGTGTTAATCTGGTGAATTCAGTTTACACCCACCTAAGGACTCCCTGAAATCTTGACCCAGAAAACCCCCGATTTCTAGCAACTGCTGTTCTCTCTGGGAAACAAACATGAGTCTGTGCTCTCAAATGTCCCCAGGTACAAGGCACAGTAGCAAGACTCAGAAATCCTTGCTGAGCATCCCCAGGCCTGGTATTGGTGACTTGTGGCCTGATTTTGCAGCTTATCCTCTCCCATATGTCTCTGGGCTCAACATAGGCAGCTATATAACCTGAAGCAAATTTGTAGCTCCTACAAGGAAGAGGAGAGGCAGGGACTAAACTTTCTGTTACAAAGTCCCGCTCAAAGAACCCTGAACACATCTGGTGGCCAACTTAACACACCAGAGGATCTCCTGATTAACTCCACAAGACAAAGAAAAATCAGCCCTCGTACAGCAGCTTGTGTGTGGTAGTATAGCAAGACCTCAGAGTCGGCTAACCTGAGGATCCAACATCAGACAAGGATAAACTACAAAAGGATACACTACTCTCGCAAGGGACCCTCCTGGAGCACCTGGCTCAGGTCATCAGAGAGACTGCATCAGTGGGCCCTACAGCACCTCTATTACATAAGGGCATTCTGCCAAAACTGGAAACTTGAGACGTCTACCCCATATGAAAAAGCAAATACAGAGCAGCAGTGAAATGAGGATAGAAATAAACATATCCCGAATTTAAAAAAAAAAAAAGATAAAATGAAACTTTACAAAGTATCCAAAACAAATGGAATAAGCAACTTACGAAATTCAGAGTTCAAAATGCTCATAAGAGTGCTCAAAGAATTTAGAAAAAGAGTAGATAAACTCAGTGAGGACTAAAACAAAGATGGAATAAATAAACAAAAAAAGAGGTAGAAGTTAAAAAAAGTCAGAAATGAAGAAATGTTAATAAAAAATACACTATCAGGAGTCAATGGCAGAGAAAATGAAGCGGAAGATTGGTGGTTTGGAAGAAAAAGTAGCAGAAAACATCCAATCAGGGTAGCAATGAGAAAAAAAGATTATTTAAGTAAGAGGATAGTTTAAGAGGCCTTTGAAACAACATCAAGCATCATGACATTTGCACAATAAGTGTATCAGAAAAAGGAAAGGGACAGTAGCAAAATGAAAGCTTCTTTGAAGAAATAATCACTACATGCTTCCCTAAACTGTCCAAATCATCATCATCATCATCATCATCCAAGCCCAGAAAGCACAGACAGTCCCGAACAAGATGAACTCCAGGAGGACCACACCAAGACAGATCTCACTTAAAATGCCAAAGTTAAAAGAGAAAGAGATAATCTTAAAAGCTGCAACAGAAAAGAAGTTAGATTATCTATAGGGAAGCTACCATAAGATGGTCAACTGAGACATACACCTTGCTCATGAATAGGGACATTCAGCACCATGAAATCATCCATACTACACAAAGTGGTATATAAATTCAATGCAATTACGATCAAGATGCCAATGGCATTTTCCCAGTATTAGAACAAAGAAATCTAATGTTTATATGAAACCACAGAAGATCCCAAGTAGCCACAGCAGACTTGAGAAAGAAGAATAAAGTTCGAGGCACTACAATACTTGATATCACACTAGACTACTAGGCTTGAGTAAACAAAAGAGCATGTTACTGACATAAAAACAGAAACATCTATGTATGGAACAGAATAAAATTAAGCAACACCTATGTGACCATGTAATCTGCAAAATATTCAATGAGGTAAAAGGACTTTCTTTAACCCATATTAACTGGCATTGGAAAAACTGAACAGATCCCTCTTCTTATACCAAGTACAAAAATAAACTCAGAACAGATTAAGGACATATGGCAGACACGAATTAATAAAACTCCTGAAATAGAACATTGGTAATAAACAGTTAAACATTGTTTTTTGGTCATTTTCATATCTGAGATTCATTTTCAGGCTGGGAAATCAAAATAAAAATAAACAAATGGTGCAACATCAAACTATATCAAAAGTGATGCACAGCATAGAAAACTATCAAGGAAACTAAAAGGCATCCCGTTGAGCAAGAGAAAATATTTGCACATGATACATCCAATCAGGCCTTTATATTCAAAATATATTAGAAACTCATATAGTTTGACATCAGAAAATCATTTGATTAAAAAAACGGGCAGAGGACCTGAATAGGCACTTCTCCGAGGAGGAAATATAGAGAGCCAACAGACATATCGAAAGACGTACGACATCTCTAATCAACAGGGACATGCAAATTGAAACACAAGAAGATCACCTCTCATCTGTCAGAATAGCCATCATCCATAAATTAACAACAAACACATTTGGAGAGGATGCAGAGAAAGGAAGCACTTGTGCACTGTGATGAGGCTGCAAATTGATGTAGCCTCTGCCGAAAACAGTTTGAACATTCCTAAGAATTTATAAAGAAAAATTGCCTTTAGATTCTGGACAAACAAAATGATAAAAGACTCCCAAACCAGAGAACAAACTTATGGCTGCCAGATGGGAGGCCGTTTTGGGGCTGAGTAAAAAAGGTGACGACATTCACTGCAAGTTGGCAGTTACAAAATATGTATGAGGATGTTAAATGCAGCATTGGGAATATGGTTAACTATTTGTCATAACTGTGTATTGTGGCAGGTGAGAGCTAGAGTCATCAGGTGATTACTTCATGAATTATACAAATATCTATCCACTATGCTGTTCGCCTGTAAGTAATATAATATGTAATGCCAACACTAGTTAAAAATAACTTTCTTTGAAGTAGAACTACTTACTGACCCATAAATGTTACCACTGTTTATTTGTTTGGAGAAATCTGAAACAGTCATTCAAAAAAAATATATGCACTACTATTTTATGGCCACTTTCCTTATAATAGTCAAAATTTGGGTACAAACTAAGTGTTCATCAATTGACCATTGGATTTTTAAAAGTCAATGGAAAAAAGGATTTTTACTGAAATTTGCACAATCTGCCAGCTCTGGGTTATCCAAACTAAGACTTCTCTTTTGTCTATTTCTACATCAACATTGCATTGCTTGCAGGATATGTACACAAAAGCAGAAAGCATAATTTACCTTTGAATATTACAGTCAATGGTTAGACTCAAGACATTGCAGACACATTCTTAGCCGTTTATTTTACCCATGCATTGGAAATTTTACTCACATCATTATTACACATAGCACCAGTGAGATAGCAGGTGAACTTTGTACAATGTAATTCTCCACTCAGCATCACATATCACCATACTGAAATGCATCAGCTCATTCCATTCAGGTGATTAGCCTTCTTTCAGTGAGAAATGTGAATCTAGGACAAATCTCTCTAAAGGGTCCTTCCTAGGTTCTTATTTTTGTGAATTTCTTTGCAGCCAAGCTCAAGGGAAATGAGCCTTGTATGTATGTTTATTACTTTAAAAAAGGCTAATTGAAGCCCACCAACCTCTGACATCCCATGTGTGTGAGCATGAGAGGAAGCTGTTGACATTTTTTAAAAAACTGCTTCCATCCAAAAGTCTGGACCAGGCAAGTATCAACTTTAAATGCTGACCTTTATTAAGAATAATTCTTATGTTTATTTACACTTGTCATAGGAATCTGATTCTTAGAAATTCTGATAATCCTAGGTACACTGTTGTTCCAAGCCTATCAACTCCCTTGTGTTTTGATTGCTTATTTTAAGTCACGTTGTTATTATGAAGGTGATTCATATGTATCGACTGGTTGTGATGGTTAGCCTTATTCTTCATCAGATTTTCAGATGAAGAGCTAACTTCTTCATCAGATTTTTACAGGCGATTGCAACTGCTGACCTTCTAACAAGATATTGAGTGTGCCTTCCCAAGCCCCATACTAACTATAAACATAGTGACTCACTAGTACACCCTGTTATAATTACAGTTCTACTCCCTATTTTAGTTTCAGTAAGACTCAGACCTCTAATTGTTAGCTATTGTGTTTGTCCCACTTCTGAAAAGGCAATTCGGAATCTCTCCATTACCTTAGATAACATCGCTAGTGATGTCGTTACCTCCATTGCAGCACCACAAACCGCTGTTGATGATTTAGCCAAGGTCTTAAGAGATAACTGCATTGCTGCAGGGTATCTGTTAGCAGAATAAGGTGATGTATCCATGATATTTAAGACATCTGGTTTTTCTATATCTAAATGTTTGTGTCTCATGAAGTAGAAACTCATTTAGAAAGTAGCAAGACATCAAAGGATTTTTCTGCTCACTGACCATTTCAGTTGGGTGGCAACAGGGATAGATTTATCGTTCGGAAAAAATTAATACAATTTGGTTTAATAATTCCACTTGTGTTTGATGTTACAAACGTTAATTCTCCTATGTGGCATCTACCAATTATGTAGTAAGTTCATGAATGACGTTTCTGCTGACATTATGTTTACTTTACAGACTAAACCTAGACCTTTCCTGAAGAAACAATTCTTTGAAAATATTAAAATCATTGTATAGGTAACTGAAACCAACCCTAAACTCTTGTTGCCCAAAATTTGCCAAGTACATCTTCTCACGTAACATAATCCTTGGATGTGTATCTTTTGTGTGACACATCCTGCTAGAAATAGGGCTTCACTAACAATGTGTAATAAAGCAAGTGAAAAGCCATCTAAGTGTGGAAAGGCCATTTCAGCATCATTAAAATCATGCAAATTTTTATCAACAGTGCTTTTACTGCGATATTGATCAATAAAGAGAAATGTCCAAAAAAATGAGACTTTCTAAAGTAACTATATCAGCCAGAGTTTGAGAGAGTGAAAAAGAACTGTAAGTCTGTTAATGGCATTTTTTTATTTCTGTTCATGTTTCATGCATATTTATTGTTCATTAGTCTCTATTACTACCTTTCTTTACGAATGACTTTATCTCTAGTGTACCTCTGAGTTTCTCCTTTCATTTTCTGTATCTTTTTGAATTATTTTGTTTGTGGGTAACTGAGAGATTTTAAATAACATTTTGTAATTATAGAAATACAGTGAGAAACTACTTAGTTTGAAAAAAAAAAAAAACCTCTGCTCCTGAAAAGTTCCATTCTTCCTATTACACTTCTACACATGGGTTCATTAATCTACACATCAATTTATTGTTTAAAACATTTTTTTTTTTTATTTAAAACATTTGTCTTTTACATCCTATATGATAAAATGTAGTTACAAATAAAAAATAAAATGGCCTTTATATTTATCCATGTGAATTCAATTACCAGTGCTTTTAAAAATTTACATGTAGTTCACAGTATTGTCCTCCTCTTTAATTTCAACCCTAAAGATTCTCTTAAGTATTTCTTGTAGGAAATGTCTTCCTAGTAAATCCTTGCTCAACATTCGTTTAGTTAGTAATTTCTCAATTCTCCTTCACTTTTGAAGAACAATTTTGTTGGATTTAAAATGTTGATGGCCGTGTTTTCTCCAGCCATCTGTTTTTGCCTTTCAATTCCACACATTCTATAAGCTTGTAATGTGTGTGAGGATCCATCGTATGAGATGAGTCACTTCTCGTTCAATGTTCTAAATTACTGAAGCTGTTAGAAATGAGATCATAGCCAATTGAGTTAAAGTGCCAAGAGTCCTTCTTATTGAATTTTAAAACCTCTTTCTTCATTAAGGATCATCCTGGTTTTGCAAGTCCCTGACTAGATTCCAGATTTATGAGTATTTCATACTAGCAGTATTGACAGCTTAATCATTGTTCTAAAGAAAGAGTATGGAGTTTAGGTTTCTCCACTTGCCATGGTCGGTGATATTCTCCTGATTCCTTTAGTTCAGATTCTTTCTTCTAGTATTTATATCCCTGATTCTCTGATGCTGATGCTCCAATTGTATCATCATAATAGTCTTCCATTTGACCCTCTCTAGTCAATGTCATCATTTTCTCATCTTGGCACTCGAGTAGAATAGTTTTGCTTATTATATAAGTAACAGTCACCGAATCACTGTATGACTTATTAACTTCTTTTAAAATATTTATTTTAACTCATCTTTCTACTTGCAGATTTAGTTGTATACTTATATCTAATTTTTCCACCAGTTATCATGCTTGCCTTAGCTGTTGTTTTTCTAAACAGTTCTTCACTCATAGAATCAATCAGTTTACACATTTTTCTCTTGGCAGAGCACGTTGATTTTATGAACAATACATTTTCCTTGAGATCTGCTTCATGAACATTCTGGAATTTTCTTATATGAAGTTTAATTTTTATTCAATCTACAGGGATTGAATATATTGCTGGTAACATATGACCACTTTATTTTTCAGCTATTTTGTAGCAACACAGTTATTAATTGTACTGATACAAGAGCTTTTGGATTGTATTTGATATTTATTTATTTTTATTTTTTAGGGGAGGCAACTCTTGTTTGACCTCACATATTTCAAGGCCCTGGTCAGCTAACAATCTCTTTTTTTTTACTTTTCACACCTACAACACCTGGTCTGCCTAGGTGGTCTCCCATCCAAGTACTAACCAGGCCTGACCCTGCTTAGCTTCCAAGATCAGCCAGGATCAGGGTTGTTCAGGGGAGCATGGCCATAGACAAAGAACTTTTGAATTTTAAAGATATGGTTGATTTTATTATTAAATCTGCTTTCTAAACAAAGAGAAGGCTATGACAGGAGATTTAGAAGTATTTATTGACCATTGTCCTAACAAGCCAGCTGAGCTTCTAGGTTTGGGCTTTCCAATTTTATGAGTACATTCTATATTGGAGAAAACAAAGTTTGTTTCTGAATCACTTTAAAATTCTCTAACAAGTCTTAGGTGTGACCTAATATTATTATTCGATTGTATGGTTGGTCTTCAGTGATTGTAAAATAAATGATATTCCATCGAATAATTTTTAGAAGACAAATAGTAATATCTGTAGAACCAAGGGTCAAATGGAGCAATTTTTATCAGGAGTCACAAGTTTGGCATTCAGTGATAACTTTTATAAGAACCACACAGTGTTTCTTGACTTCTGTACCTGAACTCTGATGAGGGATGTGCTGTCATATATAGTGACAATCTGGGGTTCAGGTAGGCTGCATCAGCAACTAGAACAATTTCTCTGAAGCATGCAATGCTGTTTTGTATATAATTTTACCCACAGTGGAACTTCTTCATAGCTAGAATCAATTCTCACCCATGACTGCCATTTTTTCAGCTATGATTACGTAATAGTCTAAATATTTGTTGTCATTTCAACAGCCTCCACAGCATCTTCAATTGGAATATTTTCCAACTCAAGGAACCACTTTTTTGAACATCCATACGAATGACTTATCCATTAAAGTGTATCATGAGATGGCAGTAATTCAATCACAGTTTCCGATTTCAGATCTAACTCTCATTCTCTTGCTGTTTCCACCATCTGTAGTCATTACCTCTACTGAAGTCTTGAATCTTCAAAGTTATTTGTGAGTTTTGAAATTAACTTCTTCCCCACCCCGTTTTTGTTGTTATCAGACTTCCTCTCATGAATCATGAATGTTCAAATGGCTTCTAGAATACGGGATCCTTTCTAGAATGTTTTCATTCTTGTTTTGCAGAGATCGTCAGAAAAATCACTATGATATATCAAGCATCATGAAATGTTCTTCTTAAATAATAAGACTTGAAACTCAAAATCACTCCCTGATTTAGAACAGGTGTCATGCTAGCAGGCATAAAAACCATATTAAGCTCAACATCCACCTCCATCAGAGCTCTTAGGTGAAAAGGCACAATGTGGATGAGCAGAAATATTTAATAAGATTAATTTTCCTGAGCTGGACTCAAAATTAGTTTTAAAATACTCAGTAAACAGATGTGCTATCATGAGAATGGCAGTTCCTTTTATAGAACACAGGCAGAGTAGACTTAGCATAATTCTTAAGGCCCTGAGATTTTCACAACGGAAGATGAGCACTGGCTTCAGCTCAAAGTCATTGTCCATTTCTGTGCTAAACAAGAGAGTCAGCCTCTCTTTGGAAGCTTTGAAGCCGAGCATTGGTTTTGCTTCTCTAGCAGTGAAAGTCCTACATGGAATCTTCTCCAAATCAGACTGTTTTGTCTGTACTGAAAGCCGGTTGTTTAGTGTAGCCTCCTTCATTAGTCTTCTTAGCTAGATTCTCTGGGTAACTTCTGCAGCATCTATGTCAGCCCTTGCTGCTTCATCTTGTACTTTATATTACAGAGTCGGCTTCTTTCCTTAGACCTCATGAACCAACCTCAACTGGCTTTAATCTTCTCCCCTGAAGCTTTCTCATTCTTAAGACTTTACAGAATTGGAGCGACTTTGAGCCTTGCTCTGTAAGCTTGGACTTAACAGCATGTTGTGGCTGGTTTGGTCTATGAGTCAGACACTGAATGTCTTCCATATCAGCAGTATGGCTGTTTCACTCTCTTGTCATCCCTGCATTCACTGAAGTAGTGCTCTTAATTTTCTTCAAAATCTTTTCCTTTGCATTCACAACTTAAAATAATGTGTTGGCTATACTTGTGGATGACCATGGTAAATTATGGATGTCCCTATTAAATGCCTCCAAAGAACTAAGTAAACAGACATAAAACATAAACTAATGAGCAAATGAGAGAGAAAGATTAGAATGAAATCATAATTGTCCACCAAAATTCTTAAAGTATAGAAATCACAAAGTAAGAAACAAATCATTTACAGGTGAAGAGACATACATTTTTTAAATTCAGACAGCAATGACTTTCCACCTCAACTGAAGCCGAGTATGGCAAGCAGGAAACACTAAACTCCACACTCTTGCTTTAGAGCAATGATTAAGCTATCAAAAACTGCCAGTATTAAACTCTCAAAACTCAAATGGTACGGTGATTTGGTGAGTGTTACCGAATCATAGTTGTAACAAAGTAAGCAAAACTATTTTACTCAAGGGCCTAGAAGAGAAAATGAAGACATTGCCTGGAGAAGGTCAAATGGAAGACTATTATGACAAAACAAATGCAGCATAAGCATCAGAGGATCAGAGATATAAATGCTACTTCCTTCTCTGCCCTGTCCCAGTTATTGGACATCTTAAAGACCTCTGGTATCAAGGTCCCTGTATTAAAATAAATTGAATTTGCTTACCTATTATATCTGGAGTCACCAAGGGTCCCTCAGTAGTAATGACCACATTACTGGGCTGGGGTAGCGAGGATGGCCCTGGGCCTCTTCAGTCACACAGTTCCGAGACCTGGGCTATTAGGGTGCTGGCTGGCCACCCTCCTCTCTGAGAGTATGGACAGACAGTCAATTCTCCAATGCCAAGGATTAGTTATGGTTTCTTTGCATGTGTGGCAGGTGCTCAGGCTTGGGGGCTTTTCAGTACAGTCCTTTGCTCAGCATCCTACTTTCTTGCAACTGAAGCAGGAACTCAATGTCTCCTTATTCCCCGGTCTCTTAAAGGACACTTGTTGGGTATCAAGGGCCTGGCCAATTGTGACAGACATATCCTGGCTTATTGTTTTCTTTATTCTGTCCTCTTTTTCACTCTTCAAGATTTTGAGTGTTATAGACCAAGAAGGCCACATATAGTAATTAATTTTGATTAGTCTGTGGCCCCACCCCATTTCTAGCTTTTGAAGCTTGTGTTTGATATCAAGGGCCAAATGGCTAATAAAATGCTGGCCTAGCAAAGCTAACTCTGCCCCGGAAGTGGGATCTACATTAATATACCTCCTAAAGGATTCTTTCAGCCAATTAAAAAAAAGCTAGCCAGGTTCTCCTCTTTTTCTTGAGTGATAGTTCTAAGCTTTTCATTGTTCTCATAGTTCTCATAGTTCATGGCTTTTATATTCTTTGTTCTTTTCCAGAGTTGGCTGGGCCACAAGTACCTTACTCTGTCCCTGCCTATTTGCACAGAACTAGGCCCACGGGGGCACTACAGTAACGATTTGCAACTATGAGTCTATGTATAGAAACTAGTTTGAATTTCTAGAGGGCCCTGTCACTATCTGGTACACAGTTCTAACAGTAGAACTGAATTTCTAGAGGGCCCTGTCACTACCTGGTACACAGTTCTAACAGTAGAGCATGTTCAGTTATGAGGCCTACCTGGTGTTCCTGAATACCCCTATGCTGTTTGTAGCTGTCCATTGCTGGTCCAGATTGTTCCTTTGCTGTCCTGAGTGCTTCCAGTGGTCTTAATGGAGTCCTGGTCATATTTAGTTCCCCTAAGTGTTTCTGAGTGCCTCTCTGTGGTTCTGAGCACTTTTTGGTCCTAATAGTGTTGTAATGGTTCCGAGTGTATCCTAGTAGTCCTGAGCATGGTGGTGTGTGACCCTCTGACTGTGCAGAATACTCTTTATTGTTCTTGAGCATACCCTGTTAATACTGATTATTTTTCAATGTACCTGAGTGATCTTTGTTGTTCTTGAGTGTGTCTTGGTTGTCAGAAGCTAATCCTGAGCTTTATCTGTGGACCTGGGTGCCCTCCTGGTGTTTTTAAATGACTCCTGGTCATCCTGATAGCATCTTGGAAGTAGCGCGAACCTTTTGGTGGTGCTAGCTTTGAGTGGAAGTTCTGTGGGCTGGAAGCAGTTTTTTGAAATCCCTGGTGATTATGAAACCCCATTGGTAGTACTTCCCACCCTCTGAGGTTATGGATTGCTCTTTATGGCCCCGAGCATTGACTAGCTGTCCTGAGAGATCTCTGTTCATCATTATAGGATCCTGATTTTTCAGAAAGCCACCTGGTGAATTTTAGTATCATCCGGTGATACTGATAGTACATTAGTTGTCTTGAGTTACACTGGTATTCCTGAGAGCCTCCTGGTGAATTTTGGTGTCCCTTGTCAGTTCAGAGTACTTCCTATTGGTCCTGGTTGTGACTTTGGTGTTCCTTAGGTCTTCTTTATGTTCCTGAGTGCTTTGTCTCTCCTAAGAGTATCATGATGTTTCTGAGTGTTCTCTGGTAGTTCTAAAGGCTCCAGTTGTGCTGAATGCTTCTCAATTATCCAAAATGAACTCTAGTGTTCTTCAGCACACCCTGGTTGTGCTTAGAGTGTTCTGATCATTGTGAGTGCTTCCTGTAGGTTCCAAGTATGCCTTTGTATTTCTGAGTATCCCTGGTGATATCCAATGCTCTTTGGCTTTCCTGAATGTCTCCTGCTCATCCTTAGTGCTCCTTGCTGGTCCTGTCTGCCCCTGTTGGTCTTGAGTGCATTGGTTGCCCTGGGTGGTCCTTTTTTGGTACTTTATATCCATGCTTGTCCTGAGAAAACCTTGGAGGTCCTGAGCAGCTCAAGCCTTCTTTCTGTCAGGAAGGTGTGTGTCTGTGCTCACAGTGCCCTTCATTGTTTTGCACAGTGATATATAGCAATGTTCCCAACTCTGAAGCTAGTCATTTTCAGATATAGTATGTTCTTTCATTTTCTCCAGAGAGGATGAATTTGTATAGTATGTGCTACCTCATCAGTATTAATAGAGCCTGTCCTGGAGCCTGGTGGACTTGGCTTATGTTGTAGGCACCAAGGGTGAATCTAGAGACTGCACAAGAGAATCTCTGAGACCCCCATCCCTGGACATGTGTACCATGTTCCACCAGACATGTGCAAGGCTATACCTATCACCGGATGTCTGAAAACACAGAGATGTTCTGGTCAGGAAAGAGTCACTTATTCTCTGACTTTCTCCATCACACACCTTCATGTGCTCAGTATCTCTTATTAGAAAACAAGAGACAAATTATTTCTTAAAACAAGGAAACCAGCTGAGCCCAAACTCCATGTTGCATCATCTGTATTCAGTCCAGATCATGAAATGCACTTGGGAAACCCTGAGCTGCAGTTCCTGTCTCACAGCTTACAGGGTCAGCTTTAGGCTGGTGTCCACTAGCAGAGGTTCCCTATTTGCAAGTCCTCCAACTATAGATGGAGTTCTGGGGCTGGGCACCTACAGAGAGGGCAGAGCCCCAGAGCAGTTATGAGAGTCCTGGGGCAGTTTGGTGGTCATGAGAACACTAGAAAAGTATGATTTTTATTAGACATGCTGAGTTTAAAGCTTAGCATCCATCCTCTTTTTTGATTTTTATGTATTACAGAATCATAGGAAGTAGCCATCATTTTTACCTCCATTTCATGAGAGAACAATAGCTAACAGAACCATAGAGAGTTGTTGTAGTGTCAAGAGCACATGTGTGGTAAGAGTGAACTCATTTGTCTGTCCCTGTGCTCCTCCCCCCTGGCTCTCACTGTTCCCTAAGCCAACATCAGGCAGAGGTGGACATGCCCAGTGAGGTGCAGGTCCCCTTTCTGTGATGAGCACATGTGTGATTTGCTCCCTTCTAGTGCTTACTGGGAAAATTTTCAGAGAACCAGGATCACATATGTATTTCAGGTGTCTAACCCATCTGTGATGTCATGTCAGTATCTGTTTCTCTTAATTTTGTTTCTCTTCTGTTGCATACATTTTTGTTTCTACCATTTTTATGGTGGTATAGCTATGTTAGTTACAGTCAATGTCAGTATAATAAACTACACATAATAAAAATTTACATTGGATGAGTACTGATATGTGTTCACCTGTCAAACATCACCAAAAGCAAATGGTGAACAAATTCATCACCTCAGTGTTTCTTAAGTTCTTCTGCAATTCCTCCCACCACTTTATCATGCATCCCATGCTGAACCCAGAAAGCTCCTGTGTTCGTATTGTTTCCTCACATTAATTTTTATCTTTTAGAATTTATACTAATGAAATTACATAATATGTACGAATAGTTGTTTGTCCTCTCAGCAGCATGATTGTAAATGTATATTATGGTGTGACTCTGGCTTGCATAGATTTAGTACTGAGTCTTATTCCTATGTGTGCATACACCACAATGTTTCTACTAACCTGCTGATGAGTGTTTGAATTATCCTCAGTTTCTAGCTACTACAAAGAGAGCCACTACTCAGCTTGTAGATGTAAAGAGCTGTGGAAATGTACTCAGTCTTACAACATTCCGAGAAACAATAACAAGAAAGCTGGACTAACTGCAAATCAATAAATTCCTTTTTGCATATCAGATAATCAAAGTCATAGAAAGCTGCTAACCTAAAGTCTAGATATTCATATCCTTGCAGTAGAAAATGGGATGAAGCATCAGCCTGCTTCTATGGCAGATGTTACAGACCTAGAAAGATCAGAAGTTTAATTAGAAATATTTAATTATTTCAAAAAGTCATTGTGCTAAGGTTAGAGTGTAAATTTGCCAAAGTTATATCCTATAACTGACCGAGGAGGATGCCTACACTCTTGCTGGTTTCTTCAGGTTTGGGGAGAGTCCCCACCCATTCCCACCCATCTAGGTGGCAGTCTCTCAGAGAAAATCAGCATCCAGTGTCTACATGTGTCCATACCCCCCTTTTTTGAGCCCACTACCACATAAATATGACAATATGCTGCAAAAGTCAGATAAAGGAATCTGTACACTGGTGGAAAACCACTGCATGTGGGGGACAGTCTGCTAAGATGACTGTCTATCATGGGACAGGAGGAGAGATGGGAACAACTGAAAGGACACAACGCAGACCCAGGACACATCCCTGGCTAAGAACAAGGCTCAGTCAAAGGTCAGATAGAGACACTCTTCCAGCCCCACCACCACATCAACAACCATAACATGAACACAAGGGTGATGCAGCTGTAAGAGCAAAAGCAAATGGATGCTTTGTAAGGAGAACAGAATGTACAAACCCCACACCAAGGAAGAAACAAACAAGGAATCAGAGGGGAAATGGAATTCTCTGAAGTTGTTAAAAGAAACCAACTTCAACACTGGTCCCCATGGCAACAAAAGCCTGCAGAAAGATCTCACTGGATTCACAGAGGCATTCACAGTGAAGGGCCAGCAGGAGGTAGCAAGAGATCATGTCCTCTCAAAGTTAATTAATTAATTGTGACTGTGACATAATGACACATAACTCAATCAAACATAATAGTACACCTTTAGCTACTGTCCATCAATCCCTCCCATTGATGTCTGAAAGCAAGAGAAATAATTAGGAACACAAACATGGGAGCCATAATGAACATATTTTCAAAGTGACACTCAAAAAACTTATCATGGTGGCAAAAGAGGTAAACATTGTGTTTCTCTTCTATCATAAATACATTAAAACTACAACTAAACTATAGAAAAATCATTATGGAGAACTGCCTGAAGTCTAGCTATAAACAGATATCCTATAACTAGGGGTATATAGAAGAAGGTATTTTGAGAGTGGTAGGCAGGGTGGAGATGCAGAACTGATTTGTTGCACACCCACATGTGCCAATATTAGTCCCACCTAAGCTGCTTCCAGTGGCTTCTCCAGAAAATTGGCCTGTCTTGGTTCATGATGTATACTTTCCTAAAATCTCTCAAAAAGCACCAATGTTAAATAGGCAGCATCTGTCTATGGCATATCCTATACCTCTTGCTAAGAAGTCCCAAGCATGGAAGTAGTTGGCCTTGGTTTGCAGCTTATTAGCTCAGTGTCCATCTCTATCAGAGCTCTTTGGTAACAAGGTGTATTTTGGATGAGCAGAAATATTTAATGAAATTATTTTTCCTTAACAGGTTTCAAAACTATGTTTTAAATACTCAGTAAACCACATTGCTATTTATATAGCACAGGCAGAGTAGACAGTGTAATTCTTAAGGCTCTAGGATAATCAGAATGGAAAATGAGCACTGGCTTCCACTTAAAACCATCATCAGTATTTTGCCTAACAAGAGAGTCAGCTTGTCCTAGGAAGGTTTGAAGCCAGGCATTGTCTTTAGCTGTGAATGTCCTACATGACATCTTCTCCAAATAGGACTGTTTTGTCTGCATTGAAAACCATTTTTTTGGGTGTAGTCACCTTTGGTAGTCATCTTAGCTAAATTCCCTGGATAACTGCAGCATCTGTGTCACCCCTTGCTGCTTCACCTTATATTTTATATTACGGAAGTAGCTTCTCTCCTTAGATCTCATAAACCAACCTCAGCTGGCTTCAAACTTCTCTTCTCAAGCTTCCTCATATCTAAGCATTCACAGAATTGGTGCGACTCCAGCCTTCCTTTAGCTTAAGGGCATTTTGTGGCTGTGTTGGTTTTCTACGCAGATCACTAAAACTTCCTCCATGTCAGTATTAAGGCTGTTTCACTTTCTTGTCATCCCTACCTTCACTAGAGTATCTCTTTTAATATTTTCAAGAACTTTTTCTTTGCATTCACAACTGATTCCCTTTGTGTAAGATATATAGAATAAGTACCTCCAAAGAGAGAGAGAAAAATCAGATTATTGGTTGCAAGAAGCTGAACACAAGAAGGAAAACAGACACAAGTGCTCAATGTGTAAAGCATTTATATTCAGGCAATGAAAAAGTTTTGAAACATAATACTTAATGACACTGAATTGTAAACTTTCAAATGGTGAGTTTTTAGTTATCAGTGCTTCACTCCAACAAAAATTTACTTAAATTTATGTTGGGATGTGCGACTATAAGTTTCTTAAAGTGAGGTCTTTAAGTTTCTTCCACATCCTTTATGATATGTAAGCATTTAAATAGACACATTAAAGCAAATTACATACCATAAGTGTACCTAAATGAAATTATTGGTTTATCTAGTAACACCTTCATTTCTTCATCAGTGAATTCTTTGTTACATGCAGAATTCTCAATCTATTTACTTGCTAAAAGATAAAAAAGAATTTGCTAAGTGCTGCTCTATTTTCAAAGGCACGAAATGGGTAGAATCCTTTTCCTCAATTAAGTACATACCTGAGAATTAGGGGTATTGACTGTCAGAAACAAACAATCAATCAAAACATAAATGAGTTTCATGGTCAGATACATAGAATGTTAAATAAGGTCACACCTAACACTTGTTACATAATATCAAAGTGATTTAGAAACAACTTTTTTCCTCCAAAATTGTGTATATTCATAAAATTGGAAACCCTGAATACCCAGTTAGCTGAGTTTGTTAATAAATGTATCTAAAGCTCTTTTCATAGACTTCTCTTTGTTTAGTAAAGAGATTTTAAAAATAAAATCGATATTTTTAAAATCCAAAAGTTCTTATATCAGTAGGATTAATAACTGTTTTGCTATAAATTTGCTGAAAAATAAAGTGATCAGATGTTAGTTTGACTATATAGCAGCTTAAATCCCCATAGATTTAATAAAGAATTGAACTTTGTATAAGAAAATCCCAGAATGTTAATTAAGCAGACCTAAAGGAAAAAATGTATTGCTCATAAAGACAACATAGTCTGCCAATAAAGCCCAGAGAAATATGTGTAAATTGACTGATTCTCTCTGAGAGGAAGTGTTTAGTAAAAAAACAGCTAAGGCAAACATGATAACTTGTGGAAAAATTAGATATATGTATATAACGAAATCTTCAAGTAGGAAAGTGAGTTAACTTAAAATAAGAAACATTTTACAAGGAAAAGTTACTATGAGGTACAGTGATTCAGTGACTGTTACACTTGTAATAAAATAAGCAAAACTATTTTATTCAAGGGCTGAGATGAGAAAATGATGACAAGATGACTAAATGGAAGACTATTATGATGAAACAAAAGGAGCATCAGCGTGTTATACTCAGAGATATGAATATTAGAAGAAAGTATCTGAAACAGAGGAAGCTGAAGAATGCCACCAAACATGGCAAGCAAGAAATCCTAAAACTTTATACTCTTGCATTAGAGCAATGATTAAGCTGTCAAAAACTGTCAGTATTAATTTCTCAGAATTCCAGAATCAAGGACTTGTAAAACCAGGATGATCCTTAATAAACAAAGAAGCTTTAAAATTAAGATAAGAAGGAATCTTGGAACTTTTACTCCTTGGCTAGATATCATTTTCAACAGCTTCAATAGTCTAAAACCAGTGAAAGGGAAAGGATTCATAACATACAATGGATCTTCACACATATTACAAACTTTTAGAATATATGAAATGAAAGGCAAAAGCAGAACACATATAAAGGGCTGTGGAAAACTTCAAATCCAACAGAACTGCTCTTCAAAAGTGAAGAGGAATTAGACAAACGTTGAGCAAGTTTTCACTAGGAGGAGATTTTATACGAGCAATACTTAAGAGAATCTTTAGAGCTGAAACTTAAAAGAAGACTATAATATAATTTTTAAAAGCACTGGTAAGTGAATCGACATGGATAAAGGCCATTTTATTATTTTTAGTTTGCAATTACATTTTATCATGTAGACTGTAAAAGAGAAATATCTTAAACAATAAATGGACGTGTATATTAATGGACATGTGTAAAAGTGTAATATGTAAAATAAGAATGGAATTGTATAGGAGCAGATTTTTTTTTCAAACTAGTTTTTCAAACTATGTTTCTGTAAATATAAAATGTTATTTGAAACCTCCTATTTAACCACAAACAAAATAATTCAAAAATATACCAAAAACGAAATGAAATGGGAAGGGTACCTACAAGATACCCTAAAAATGAAGTCATTCACAATGAAAAATAGCAATTAAGAAACTAATGAACAATAAACCAACAGAGATACACAAACAGAAATAATGAAATGGCAGAAGTCACTTTTTAATAGTCACTATGGAAAAATGGGGTCAAGGTAATGGAGTAGGTAAAAATTGTGCTGCAAATCCTCCTAGGACTGCATTAAAATTAGAACTAAAAAAATTAAAACAAATAAACAAAAAAATCAGACTGGTGAACAGTCTGAAGACTAGCCAATAGGAACTTCAAAAACTATGATTGTATAAAAAAGGAGAAACAGTGAGACTGGTAGGAGGGGTAACAATATGAAAGGAGCTGTCTCCACACCCATGTGTGGTGGTTAAGCACAGGGCAGAATGTCTCAGCTGTGGAGGGTTGCCTTTGATGAGCAAGGCACCCCTGCTCTACCCTGGGACCACCAGGCCAGGGGTCCAGTGCTAGGATGAGAAATCTCCACAACCTTTGGCTGTGAAGGCCAGCAGAGATTCTGTCTGTCAAGATGAGAGAGAGGGATACTGGAATACCACACACTTTCTTAAGGTGCCCCTCCACTAACTTTCTCACTCCTGGGAACTCATTCTGAAGTCTGGCAAAGAAATAGCAGCTTGGTAGGTGCCAGAGACATACAGGAAAACACTGAGTTTTGTGGCTTCAGTGTGAGTGCTCAAGGAACAGCTGACATCTTTCCTATGTTGAGCCTTCCCCCAGTGGCAAATCGAATCTTCATTAAATACCACTTGCCACTCCCACTGGTAACGCCCAGAAACCCCAACCCACCCAACTTGCATACTACCCAAAGTTTTTTCATTCTCTGGGACTGAACTGGCAGCCAACGAGTTGGCAGCTTGCCTTGGGTACCCTAGACAGTTTGCTGAGCTTCCAGGCCCAGTGCTGGTGGCAGCATGTTTTGAATCATGGTGTGATCTCTCCTATGCACCCCCAGATCCATCTCAGGCAGGGACCAACTTCAGATTGCTTTGTGGCTCCCAACAAGAGACAAATTATTTCTGGCAGTCATAGACAGTGGCTGATGTTGATCTCCACAGAAACTCCTCCCCCAAATCTCCAGTACCAAAATGCCTGGTGGCCAAGTTCAAATCACAGCAGAACACCACCAAGTTGGCTACACAAGGGGCAAATCCAAAGGGTGATCTCAGCAGGCACCAATTACCATTGTGGCAACTACTGCTTTATGGAGCCAGCCACCACATAACAGCTTATACATTGTGGGTGTGGCCAGTACCCACAACCATTCAGTCTGAAGGTCATTCCTTCTCATTGATGTGACAATAGCAACCATGCCTCAACTAAAACAAGAAGGCAAAATGACCCAAACAAAGAACACAGCTGAACAGCTAGGCTCAAGTGACCAGAGAGCCTATGTCACTAGGCCACACAGGACACATACTATATAAGGTAACTCTACTAAGACCTGTAGCTTTAATAGCTCATATGATACACAGAAACAACACAGGGAGGCAGCCAAAATAAGGAGTCAGAGAAACGTGGCCCAAATAAAAAAGCAGGAGAAAATGTCAGGAAAAAAAAATGAAGACAAGTAACCTAACGGATACAGAGTTCAAATTACTGGCTATAATGCTGTTCGTTGAAATTAATGAGAACTTCAAGACACAGATGCATTAAAAAAAAAACTAAGAAACCATTAAATAGAACCACTCAGCAGTAAAGAATACAACATTCAAATTAAAAATACACCAGAAAAATATCAACAGCCTATTAGATAAAGCAGAGAATTGAACCAGTGATGTAGAAGAAAAGGTAGCAGAAAACACTCAATCAGAAGAGCAACAAGAGAAAAAGGATCCAAAACATAAGGAGAGTTTAAGAGGCCTCTGGGAAAATGTCAAACATACCAATATCTGATCACAGGGGGCCAACAAGAAGATGAGAGAGAGCAAGGACTTGACAACCTGTTCAAAGAAACAATGACTGAAAATTTTTTTAACCTGTGAAGGAAATATCATAGAAATGCAGGAAGTGCAGAGAAACAAGATGAACCCAGTGTGGCCCATATCATGACACATCATAACTGAAATGCAAAAGGTTAAAGACAAAGAGAGAATCCTAAAAGCTATAAGAGAAATGCAGTTAGTTACCTACAAGGGAGCCTCCATAACTGTCAGCTGATATTTCTCAACAGAAAAGTTTAGACCAGAGGGATTGGCATAAAATATTCAAAGTCTTTAAAAGCAAGGATCTAGAACTGAGACTAATTTACCCAGCTCTATTATAATAGTTTCTTCAGTGTAAAACTGAAGAAGAGATAAAAAGATTACTGAAACAAACAAAGCCAAAAGAATGTATCATCACTGAACCAGTACTACAAGAAATGTTAAAGCATCTTTCATAAAAAGAAAGAGGAGAAAAACATATAAGTGGATAATATAATGGCAATATGTTTGTCCCTCACAATAATAACTTTAAATGTAAGTGTAATAAATGCTTCAATCAAAAGGCTTGGAGTAGCTTAATGAGTCAGAAAACAAGACCTGTGTATGCACAGTCTGCAAGAGACTTATTTCAGGTGAAAAGACAGACAAAGCCAGAAAGTCACAGGATGGACA
Organism: Pteropus alecto; assembly: GCF_000325575.1. NCBI lineage: Eukaryota > Metazoa > Chordata > Mammalia > Chiroptera > Pteropodidae > Pteropus > Pteropus alecto. Next base: position 112,812 of record NW_006438879.1, read on the forward strand.
AAGATATGTCTTGTAAATGAAAATAAAAGAAAAGCTGGGGTTTCAATAATGATATTAGACAAAATAGACTTTAAATCAAAGGCTATAAGAAGAGACAAGGAAGGCCATTGCGTAAGAATAAAAGGATCAGTCCAACATGAAAACATAACCTTAGTAATTGTTTATGCACCCAACACAGGTGCACCTAAAAATATAAGCAAATGTTGACAGCCATACAGAGTGAGATAGACAGTAATATAGTCATTGTTGGAGACTTTAGCACCTTTTTGACACCGATGGACAGATGTCGTTGGAAGAATATCAACATGGAAACAGCTGGCTTAAATTTCACATTAGGCTTCATGGGTTTTATTTGTATTTGTAGGGCATTTCACTCTAATGCGGCAGAAATTCTTTTCATGTGCACGAAAAGCTCCTCAGGATAGACCATGTATTAGACCTCTAGTCAAGTCTCTATTAATTTAAGAAGACTAAAATAAAATCAGATGTCTTATTCAACCACAATGGTAGGAAACCAAAAATCAAGTACAAAAAATGAAAATCACACAAACACTTGGATCCTGATAACATGCTACTGAATAATGAATGGGTTAATGTTGAGAGTAGGGCATTAATGAAAATATACAATAAGATAAATGAAAATGAAAGTTTGATGAATGCAAATTCGTGGTACACAGCAAAAGCACTTCTAACAGGAATATTAATAGCAATATAATGCTATGAACATAGGTGGTGAATATTTTCCTGAGCTAAGAAACAAGAGATAGCTCAAGTAAACAATTTAACTTTCCACTTAAAAATAAACTAGAAAGAGAACATCAAAAAAGCCTAAAGAGAAGAGGAAGAAGAAACTAATGAAGATCAGAGTGGACATAAACAAAATAGAAATTAAAAAATGAAAAGCAAATCAATAAAATGGAGAGCTTGTTTTTGAAAAAATAGAAGAGATCAATACACTTTTCACCATACTCACCAAGAAAAAAGCCACAAACCCAATAAAGAGAATCAAAATAAAAAGGCTATATCACAGAGATAGAAAAATGAGTTTAAAAAATACTATGAACACTACATACCAAGAAACTAGACAATTTAGAGAAATGGTTTAATTCCTAGAAATGTATTATCTTAAAAAATAAACCTAGAGGGAAAAAAATATATGGAGACCAATTACTACAAAAAAAATAATAAAATAAACTAGTAATCAAAAAACTTCTCCTTATCTACAAAGATATGTGTACTCCTATGTTCATAGTAACAGTAGTTATAGTGGCCAAGACATGGAAACATTCCAAGTACTGTTTAATAGATGATTAAGTGAAAGATGATGTAGCGCATATATACAATGGAATATTACACAGCCATAAGAAAAGGTAAAATACTGCCATTTGTGACAACATTAATGGATCTGAAATTATCATGCTATGCGAGATAAGTTTTAGGAAAAGCAGAAAACCATATTTCATTTATGTATGGGACATAAAAGTGAAAGAAACAAATGAACAAGGCAAACAGACACTCATGGACACTGACAAAAGTTTAGTGGTCTCTAGAGGGAAGCAGGGCAAGAGGAAATAGGGTTAAAGGAGATCAAATCTATGGTGACAGAAGGAGATTTGACTTTGGGATGGACATGCGGTGATGTATTATTGAATTGTACACTTGAAACCTAAGTAATTAATTAACCAATGGCACGTGAGTAAAATTATTCAAAAATAAAATGAAAAGGCAAAAAAAAGATAAATTAAATGAAAAGACATTTGAGTCTTGCTAAAGGCAGAACCAGGCCTTATCTTTATGATTTTTTTCCTAATGATTATTAATTTTCTATTCTATTTACTTCTAATTTCTATTACTTTATGCTTCTGTTCACATTGGGTTTTGTCTGTTCCTCTTTTTTTAAGTTTCTTTTTCCATGTAAATTAAATTATTTATATGAGTTTATTCCTGCTTTTTGACGTAGGCAAATTTGTTTTCACTTTCATTTGTCTCAAGGTAGTCGTTGATTTCTTATTGAATTTTCACTTTGATTCATTTATTTAGATGGATGTAGTTTAATCTCCACATATTTGTGGCGTTATTTTTTTTCTTTTTCTTTTTTTTCTATAGTTGATTTCTAGTTTCATAACATTGTGGTCAGAACATATGCTTGATATGATTTCAATCTTCTTGAATTGATAGAGGCTTGTACTTAGTATTTACCTACCCTGGAAAATGGTCTATGTGCATTTGAGAAAAATGTGTCTCCTGTAGAATTCTGTAGATATCTATCTAGGTATGTTGACATAAAGTGCTATTTAATAGTGTTATTTCCTTAATGATTTTATATGTGAACGACCTTTCTATTGACATAAGTGGAGCATTAAAGCCACCAACAATTGGTTCCACATCTTTGCTGGTAACCCATTACTCCCTTGGAGTGTATTATGACCTTCTCACATTGGCTGCATTCTCACATTCAGATTCCACAGGGCTGCAGCCTTCTCTGGCATAGCCAATCATCTAACAAGAACTTTCAGTAAATCTTACTTTTCTTTAAAAATGTCCCCTACTGTTATAGTATTACTGTTAAATTCTGCCTTTATGTTCATTAACTTGGAGGCATGTTTTATTAACTTTGGTGCTCCTGTGTTGCGTCCATAGATATTTACAGTTTTTCATATCTTTTTCTGGGATCAATTCTTTTAAAGTTATGAAATGTTCTTCTTTCTCTCATTTTCCATCTTTGTTTTGTGGTGACTTTTTTTTTTTTTTTGATATGAGAATTCGTACCCCAGATTTTATTTAATTTCTTTTTGCCTGGAATATCTTTTTCCATCTTTTTACTATTCGTTTGTGTGTGTGTGTTGATTTTCATTGAGTTTCTTTTGGCAACACACTGACGGGTCACTTTTCAAATACATTCATTTTGCCATCCTATGTCTTTTGATTGGACTATTGATCTCATTTACCTTTAGGATAAATATTGATAAGTCATTTAGTTAATTGTTTCATATGGGTTTTGTTGTCATTTGGTTTCCTTTCTCTGTTTCCTTTTGACTTGTGATTTTTTTTTAATATTTGGATCATGTGTTTATCTTTTTGTGTATTTTTGCATGGTTTTGGTTCACGGTTACCATGAGGTTCACACATTTATATCCATTGCAGTCTATTTTAGGCTGATAGGCATTTAAGTTCAATCATACTAAGTTTTAAAAGCAATACCTTTTACTCCCTTCCCCTCTTTATGTTTTGATAACATGTTTTAGATGTTTTTGTTCTGTGAGTCTTATAATTGATTCTATTAGTTGTAATTAAGTTTGTGACTATGTCTAATTAGTCAATTAACTGTGATAATTGTATATCTGTATTTACCAGAAATTTTTTTTTCTTTTCTGTATTTTTTAAAAATTTCTGCTTTTTTGGCCTTTTCTGCACAAGGAAGGTTATAGGTGACAGTTCAGTAAGTTCACATATAAACAAGTGGAGCATCCTAGAGTTTGATAAATGCCTGGCTATTCTCTTCTGGATAATCACAGAAAGAGCCACCTGGAAATTATCCACATACAGACCAACTTAGCATGAAGTTTGTCGTTAGCTGGCCCACTGCCATTATCAAACTTACAGTTCTTTTCTTTCTCTCAACCTCTGGCTGGTGTAAGTTAATTTGGAGCGTCTCAGATTTTTGGGGACATTTCTTCTTTTTCATGAAGATCTTGCAATTAAAGCACTGTTGTTAAAAATCTGCATGATTTTAATGATGCTCAAATCGCCTTTCCATGCTCCGATGGCTTTTTACTAGCTTTATTCAACGTTGCTAGTGAAGTCCTATGTCTAGCAGATTAAGTCACACGGAAGAGGCACGTATAAAGATTATGTCACGTGATAATATATCTTTGGCCAATTTGGGGCAACAAGAGTTTTAAGATGGCCATCAGTCAACTATTGATGTTTTTTAATATTTTTGAAGAATAGTTTCTTCTAGAAAGTTCTAGGTGGATACTTCAGTCTGTAAAGTAAACATAATGTTAGCTGAAGCTTTGTTCATGAACTTGCATAATTGAAGATGACACATATGACATCAAAAAACTAATAGAATTACTAAATCAATTTGTGTTAATTTTGTCCAAACAATAAACATCCCTGTTGCTGCCCAACTAAAATGATCAGTAAAGAGAATAAATCCATAGTCAAGTGGTTTCCTTTCTGATACTTTCTAAATGAATGTCTACTTCATGAGACACAAATGTTTATACATAGAAAATCAGATGTATTAAGTACTGTGCATACACCCCCTTGTCCTGCTAATGGATGGCCTGCAGCAATTCAGTTATCTCTTAAGACTTTGGTTTAAGCATCAACAGCTCTTTGATGTACTGCAATGGAGGTGACCACTTCACTAGCAAAGTCATCAAAGGTAATGGAGAGATTCCTAATTACCTGTTCATGTGGGTTAGACAAACACAATAGCTAATAATTGGTAGTTTGAGTCTTACTGAAAGTAAAATATGGAATGGAACTGAAATTAGAATCAGGTGTATGAGTAAGTCACTATGACTATGGTTGGTATGGGGCTTAGGGTGGCACACTCAACATCTTGTTAGAAGGTTAGCACTTGCAATCACCTGTGAAGTTCTGATGAAGAAATTAGCTGCTCATGCCAGAGTAAAGCTAACCATCACAAGCAGTTGATACACATAAATCACCTTTATAATAACGATGATGACTTCAAATAAGCAATCAAAACACAAGGGAGTTGACAGGCTTGGAACAATAGTGAATCTAGAATTATCAGAAATCCTAAGAATGAGATTTCTATGACAAGTATAAAATAAACATAAGAATTATGCTTAATAAAGGTCAATATTTAAAGTTTATACTTGCCTGGTCCAGACTCTTGAGTGGAAGCAGATTTTTTAAAAGCTGTCAGTATCTTCCTCTCATGGTCAGACACATTTGATGCCAGAGGTTGGTGGGCTGCGATTAGCCTTTTTCAAGTAGAAAACACACGTCCAAGATTTGATTACTTTGAGCTTGGCTGCAGAGAAATTCACACAGAAACAAGAACAGGAAAAGGACCCTTCGAAGAGAGATTTGTCCTGGATTCACGTTTCTCACTAAAAAAAAGTCTAATCACCTAAATGGATTGAGAAGATGCATTTCAGTATGGTGATATGGGATGCTGAGTGGAGAGTTATATTGTACAAAGTTCACCTGCTACCTCATTGATACTGCATGTAATAATGAGGTGAGTAAAATTTCCACTGCATGGATACTTAAGTGGTTAAGAATGTCCTTGCAATGTCTTCATAGTCTAACTGTTCACTGTAATATTCAAAAGCAAAAATATCCTTTCTGCTTTTTTGTACATACTCTCCATGAAATGTCATGTAGAAAAAGACAATAGGGAAGTCATAGTTTAGATAACCGAGAGCTAGCAGACTTTGCGAAGTTCAGGATAAATCCTTTTTTCATTGACTCTTTAAAAATACATTGGTCAATTGATGGACACTTGGGTTGCACCCATATCTTGTCTATTATAAGTAATGTGGCAATAAACATAGTGCATATATAGTTTTTTGAATGAGTGTTTTGGATTTCTCCAAACAAATAATTAGTGGTAACATTTCAGGGTCACTAAGTAGTTCTACTTTAAAGAAAGTTATTTTAACTAGTGTTGGCATTACACATTATATTAGCTTCAGGCGTACAGCATAGTGATTAGATATTTATATAATTTTGAAGTAATCCCCCAATGAATCTAGCACTCACCTGGCACAATATCCAGTTATTACAAATTATTAGCCTTATTCCCAAAGCTGTATTTAATGTCCCCATGCCTACTTTGTAACTGACAACTTGCACTTAATGTCATCATCTTTTTCACTCAGCTCCCAAATAGGCCTCCCATCTGGCAGCCATCGGTTTGTTCTCTGGATCTGGGAGTCTTTCATCATTTTGTTTGTCCAGAATCTACAGGCAATTTTTCTTTTTAAATTTTGAAGAATGTTCAAATTGTTTTTCACAGAGGCTACACCAATTTGTAACCCCACCAACAGTGCACAAGGGTTTCGTTTCTCTGTATCTTCCCCAATGCTTGTTTGTTGTTGGTTTATCGATGATGGCCATTCTGACAGGTGAGAAGTGATATCTCCTTGTGTTTCAATTTGTATGTCCCTGATGATTAGAGATGTCGAGCATCTTTTGATATGTCTGTTGGCTCTCTGTATGTCCTCCTGAGAAAATTGCCTATTCAGAGCCTCTGCCGATTTTTTAATCAAAATTATTTTATGTTAAATTGTGAGTTTCTAATATACTTTGAACATTAATCTATGATTGGATATATCATTTACAAATATTTTCTCCCACACAGTAGGATGCCGTTTTCTTTTGTTGATGGTTTTCTTTGCTGTGCACAATTTTTTTAGTTTGATGTAGCACCATTTGTTTATTTTCTTTTTGTTTTCCTAGCCTGAAAATGTATCTAAGAAATTAAAATGACCAAGAATGATGTATAAGAATTTACCACATATGTTTTCTTTTTGGAGATTTTCAATTTGTGTCTTACATATGTCCTTAATCTGTTTTGAGTTTATTCTTATATATCGTATATGAAAAAGATATAAAAAAAGGATTTGTCCAGTTTTTCCAATTCCAGTTATTAAAGAAAGTATCTTTATTGAATATTTGAATATTTTTGCAGATTACATGGCGACATAGGCGTTAGTTAATTTTATTCTGTTCCATTGATTGATGTGTCTGTTTTTATGTTAGCAGCATGCTATTTTGATTATTATAGCCTAATAGCATATATCAGGTATTATAGTGCCTCCAACTTTATTCTTCTTTCTCAAATCTGCTGTAGCTACTTGGGTTCTTTTGTGTTCGTATAAACTTTAGACTTCTTTGTTCTAATACTGGGAAAATGACATTGGTATCTTGATAGGAATTGCACTGAATTTATAAATCGCTTTGTGTAGTATAGATGATTATATGGTGCCGAATGTACCTATTCATGAGTATAGTGTATGTTTCAGCTGTCCATTTTTTGGGAGCTTCCCTGATTTTCTCTAGCTGCTTTTAAGATTATCTCTTTCTCTTTTAACTTTGGCATTTTAGGTAAGATCTACCTGGATATGGACATCTTTGAGTTAGAGATGCTGTGCTTTCTGGGCTTATATAATGATGATGATGATGATTTTGCCAGGTCAGGGAAGGATCCAGTCATTCTTTGCTCAAAGAAGCTTTTGACTTCTTACTCTCCTTTTCCTTAATCTTTTACCCCTATTATACAAATATTGTGATGCTTGATGTTGTTTCAAAGGCCTCTTAAACTATCCTCATATTTAAATGATTGTTTTTCTTATTTCTGTTCTGATTGGTGTTTTCTGCTGCTTACTTTAAAATTTCTTTTTCATTTTCTCTGCCATTGACTGCTGTTAGTGTATTTTCTTTTACTATTCCCTTATTTTTGACTGTTTCTTTTTACTTTATTTTACCTTTTTTTTTGTTTGCTCTTTGTTTTATTCTCACTGAGTTTATTTATTGTTCTATTCTTCTTCTAAGCTCATTGAGTATTCTTATGTGCATTTTGTACTCTGCATCTGGTAGGTTGCTTATTGCATTTGTTTAGGATATTTTGTAAAGATATATTTTTTTTATTTTTTAAAAATTTGGGACATGTTCATTTTTCTCCTCATTTCATTGCTTCTCTGTATTTGTTTCTTCATATGAGGTAGACCTATCACCTTTCCAGCTTTGGTAGAATGTCCTTATGCAGTAGGTGTGCTCTAGGGCCCACTGGTGTAGTCTCCCTGATCACCTGACCCAAGTGTTTCAGAGTGTCCTTTGAGAGAATAGTGTATCCTTGTAGTTTATCCTTGTCTGTTGTTGGCTCCTCAGGTTAAGCAACTCTAAGTATTTTCTGTATAAAGCTGCTGTACGAGGGCTGACTTTTTCTTTGTCTTCATCTTAGTAGAGCTTTGGTGCCTGCTTGTGGAGTTAACCAGGTGATACTCTGATGTGTTAAGTTGGCCACCAGTTGTGTTTGTTCAGGGGCCTTTGAGAGGGACTTTGTTATAGAAAGTTTAGTCTCCGCCTCTCCTCATCCTAGGACAACCTAGTAGGAACTATGAATTTGCCCCAGGTTATACAGCTCCCTATGATGAGCCCAGTGTCATGTGGGAAAGGACAAGCTGCAAAATAGACCACATTTCACCAATAACAGGCTCAGCAAGTGTTACAGGGCACCCCGAGTCCCGCCAGAATGCCCTGGACCTGTGGACCTTTGAAAGTCATAAATGACTTCTGCAGCACAGACTTATGCTTGCTTCCCAGAGAGAAGAGCAAGTGCCAAAAAATCAAGAATTTTCTGGATCAGGATTTCAGGGAGTGATGAGATGGGTGTAAACTGAGTTCACCAGATTAATACAGATTCCGATTGGGTGTGTACCTATATGCAGATTGGTTCAATAGAAAAATATGGCAGCTGCCTACTACTAAATGAGAAATGGACTTTTAGCCAAGGCCAATGGTGGCTGTCCCTGTAGTCTTTATCCTGAAGCCACATGACATAGTCTCTCTGTAAATGTCACTGGCAACTTCTAAGTTTCTGTCTCTTTGCTGGAGCTTCAGGTGAGACTGAGTCTGTGTATAGGGCATTTAAGGAGACAGCTTGGTTTCCAGCAGCCTCTCAGCTCACCCAGACAGGTGCAATCTTTACTGATTTTCACAGCCAGATGTGGTGAGTCCTCTTTCCGGCACTGCTGGCTGTGACTGAGGAGCCCAGTAGGAATTTGGGGTGCTTTGCTTCTCCAGGGGGAACTTCACAGCTTGGATATCTTTTTTGATATTTGTGATCCATACATGGTTGTTGGAGCAGTCCTGCTCTGCATCTCTGCTCCTCCTACCAGTTTCCATGAGGCTGCTTTGTTCTATCCTTAGTAATGCACCTTCTGTTCAGCATGTCTCCAGTTTCTTCCCAAAGGCGGTTTTTCTGTAATTTATTTATAATTTTAATGTGGTCTTGCGAGGAAGCAAGCACAGAGTTTATGTAGTCTACCATTTGATTGGCACCTCATAGTGGTTTGTTTGGTTTGATATTAGGATTAATATTAGGGTTAGGTTTATGGTTCCATTTAGCTTTACATTAGGATTAGCATTAAAATTATGGTTATGGTTAGGATTAGGCTGGAAATTAGGTTTATTGTTAGGTTGAGGGTTAGGGTTGGAATTTAGAATTTAAACTTAGAATTAGGGTTAGATTTAGGCTTAAGTTATGGCTATTAGAGACAGGTTTAGCGTTACAGGTAGGTTTAGGATTGAGTTAAGAGAGTTAAGTGTTAATGTTAGCTTTTGTTTAGGATTGCATTTAGAATTAGCTAAATTTTAATGGATAGGATGTAAGTATAGGTAACAATGACGGTTAGGTTTAGGGTTGAGATTAAAGTACGGATTGAGTTTAGCATGTGGATTGTGGTGTTAGAGTTAGGATCAGAGTTTGTTTGAGGTTAGGTTTAGTTTAGATTTACGATTATGGTTTTAGTTTAGATTTACGATCTGTTTCAGATTTACGATCTGTTTTAGTTTAGATTTACGATTATGGTTTTAGTGATGGTTAGTATTAAGATTAGGTTTAATGTTCAACTGGGTTGGTGTTGCATTTTGGGTTGCAAGTAATGTTAAGGTTAGGGTTCTTGTTTGATTCGGGGTTATGAATTGTGTCAGGGTTTGGGTTAACGATAGAGTTATGGATTAGGTTAGCATTATTATTTGGTAGACATTAGGATTAGTTTCTGGGTTAGGTTCATTGTTGAGTTAGGGTTTAGGATTGGTTTAATATTAGGTTTATGGTTAGGATGAAGGTTAGGGTCAGTAAATGGTTAGGTAAGATAATGTTCAGGTGACGGTTATATTATGAGTTATGGTTATGGTAATTTTTAGGTTAAAGTTTAGGTTTAGTGTTAAAGTTAGTTTGCTGTTGAGTTTTAATTTAGTGTTAGGGGTATGGTGAGGTGCAGAATTAGCTTAGACATAAAGGTTAGGTTTAACTTGGGATTCGATCTGGTGTTAGGTTTGTAATAAAGATTAAGGTTAGTGTAAAGGTTGGGTTAGGTTTTGAGCTAGGCCAGAAATGAAGCTTATTGTTAGAAGTAATATTAGGGTTAGTGTTATGGTGAGACTGATGTTTATCTTTAGAGTTAGTGTTAAGGTTAGGATAAGCTTGAGTTTAACTCGAGTTAAGGTTAGATTTCTGAGTTAGATCAGAGTTAATGTTATGGATGACTTTATATTTAGGGTTACCGTCATCTTTGGTGTTAGGGTTTGGGTTAAGTTAGGGTTATGGCTAAAGTTGGTGTTAGGTAAAGACCTTGACATATGGTGAGGTTTAGGGTTAGGCTTAAGTAGAAGGTTAGGTGATGCATTACAATTTGGGTTATGGTTGGTTTTAGGGTTGGGGTGAAGGTTAGGATTTCTTTTATATTTTGTGTTGGCTTAAGTATATGGTTAGTGTGATTTTTCAGTTCAGGCTTTGTGTGTTACTTATCATTTGTGTTAGGATTCATTTTAAGGTAAGGACTTTGGTTATATTTAGAGTTATTGTTAGGTTTAGAGTTAGGTCACCTTTATGGTTAAGGTTAAAATTAGGGATGAGTTGACAATTGAGTGAGGCTAAAGTTCAGGTTTAGGGTTATAGTTCCTTTGTTTTTAAGATTTGGTTCAAAATTAGTTAATATTACAGTGATTGTAAGAGCAAGGACGATTTGGATTTAGATTAGTGTTGTTTTTTGCTGGTAGATTATGTGTTATGATTATGGTTACAGTTACATTTGAGTTTATGATTACGATTAAGTTTATAATTAGGATTAGAGTTAACTTTGAGGGTATGGGTTTAGTTTGTTTTGGTTAGGATCACTATTAGGGTTAGAATATGGCTAAGTTTAGGTTACGGTTGGGGTTAGTTTCTGAATTAGAGTTAGGTTTGTGTTTAAGTGTTGAGTTAAGGTTCGAGTAAGGAATAAGTTTAGAAATGGTTAGAATAAAAGTTAAATCTATGATATTAAGGTTAGAGTTCTGGCTTGAGTTGGCTTTGACATTAAGGTTTTGGTTAATTTAGGTTTAGGTTAGGTGGTAAGACAAGGTCCAGGTTAGGGTTAGATTTATGTTTACATTTATGTTTAGGTAATATTTTGAGACATCAATAAGTTTAAGGTTGCTGATAGAGTGATGCCACGGTTAGGTTGAGAAGAGCTTTGGGATCAAGATTTGAATTTAAATTAGAATTAGTTTTAGGCTTTTAGAGTTAAAGTTAGTTTTGGGTTTAGGGTGGAGTTTACATTTGGGTTTAGGTTTAGGTTACATTTAGCTTTGATGTTAAAACTTGGGTTTAAATCAAGATAGAATTAGGTTTACGATTGAGTTTCTGATTCAGGTTCAGTTTAGACTTGGCTTTCAAATAATGTTTTCACTGGGAATTAGAGTTCGAGTTAATGTTAGGTTAAGTACCTTTGAAATGGTAAGATACAGTAGGTGTCAGTTATGGTTACCGTTAGAGGTATGTTTTGTGTTAGGTTAATGGTGTACCGTTTGGATTGTCATTAGGGTAAGTCTATGATTAAATTTCTTTCAGGATTAGAGTAACAATTAGATTTGAGTTTATAATAAATGTCAGCGGTAGGTTTAGTTTAAGGTTGGAGTTTAGGTTTTCAGTTTATTAATCTTATTGAGTTAGGGTTAGAGCGAGCTGGATTCTGCCTGTGCTGACTCAGGTTTGACCATCAAAGTAAAAGACTGCTTACCATTCCCATGTCATAGATTAGAATACATACACAGAGACGTAGAGTATCTTGCTCCAGGTCAAACAACTGGCAAGGGAAGAGCTGAGAGTCAAACCCCCCATTGGCCCATCTGGAGTCCACATGCTCTGCACCATGAGATGCTGACAGTGAAGGAACAGCATGGAGAGTGAGGAGACCAGGGTCCCAGACTGAGCCACGCACACGTTCACACATGCTCACCTCCCACCCAGGCTCTAACTTGAAGGAAACCAGGAGAGGAGCCAAGAGAAGCAGAGCAAGGAAGATGGGGAGCCTAATGGTAGAAAAGTCCATGCTTGCTAACAGTTCAGGGAATTCCTAGCCTTGAAGAGTCTTTCTCAAATCCTAGACTTCTCAACCTGGGCAGTACCCTAACTAGTCTGACTCCTCCAGGCTTAATGCCTTTCCAGGGGCTGAGATTCTATGACTGAAGGTAGAAGTCTCTGTGGCCCCTCTGTTTTCACAGACAAGGTGTAATGAGGTTTGTGGGCTTCAAAGTTATATGGAGATACAATTTAGAAGAGAAAGAGGCAAAAAAAATATCATGGAGAGTGGTGGTGATATCCCCCTAGCAAGTAAGAATGACTTATCTAACTCGTCTCTTGTCAAGAAAGTAGAGGAATTGTTAACCAGTTACTTTTTCACCATTCACTTTTGCAGAGGTTAAGGAGTCAAGAGGCCCTCTCTGAAGGCCCTCTCCTGATACCCTTCAGAGCTGGGATGTAAAGGCAGTGGTGGCTACTTTTGTCCTGGGGCTGTCAAGATGCAATTTATTACTAATGAGTCACTCACAGAGAGCTTCTTCCCTGTGTGTGCCCTCTGGTGTCTCCTGAGATGTGACTTCTGTGTTAAGCTGCACCCACACTCCCTGCAAACAAAGGATTTCTCCTCTGAGTGTGTCCTCTTGCATTTGATGAAATGTGACTTCACACTGAAGTCTTGCTCACACTCCATGCAAACTAACAGCTTCTCCCCTGAGTGTCTGCCCTGGTGTGTGATGAGATGTGCCCCTTTATCAAAACCTGGCCACATCTTTCATACTAGACTCTTACATTCTTGATTTTCCTACTCCCACAAATAACTTACCCATGTCCCCTGGATTCACTTTCTGGCCTGTGGTGAGCTCTGCCTCCATCATTCTCTCACTCAGAGCTCCCCATTTGTTCATTCAGTGGTTTGTAAAAGGCCCTAGAAATCTTCCTCTGCCTGATCCTTTCAAGCAGAGGTTTGGACCGTTCTTTGATCTCTTGTCCTTCAGTTTGTCATTCAGCTGTGTGGGTCAGGATGCTGCTCCTGCTGCTTACTTTAACCCTCTGGGCAGGGTTTCTCCGATTGGGGCTGTTTTTTTGCAGGTGTTCCTGGAAGGCTCTGAGAGAGACGACTGCGTTCCACGTGCTGGCTGAGCAATTACTGACTGGAGAATGCCAGAGAACAGGAGATGGCCAGTGAGCAGGAGGATCCCTGTCTTGGGTTATGCTAAAAGAGAACCTTTTGTTCAGAGTAGACATTGACAAGGCTGCCTGGGCCATATGCTTCGTCACTTGGTAAGACCTGCCCAACAATTACTCTTATTTTGTTAGGAATACAAGCTCTATTTCCTCTACAGTCTATCTTTTCATTCTATTTTTATGCACTACATCTTCTTCAGAAACCCAAAAAACTTAGTTGAGGGCCTTTCTACCTAGGGCTCAGACTACAGATTTTATTTCTCATGTAGATGAAACTTCAGTAATTTTCCCCACATGCAAGTTTCTTCTAAGTCATATTAAGGAAATAGAGACAGGAAAAAAATAAACTATAGTCCCCCCACCCCAAATGGTGTCATGCGCGCTAGTTTCCCTGAAACTAAATCTAGATTTTGGACTCTATCTCTAATTAGTTGCAACCTCTTCCAGAAACTTAATCTCTAACAACCAGTATGGAATATTCTAGTCAGTACCAATGAGGTGCTCTGAGGGCCCACTCCATCTTAACTCCACAAAAAAGAGGCAATCTACACAAGAAAAACTTCCCCCCGCCCACCATAAAAGCTATCCCAGCCCAAGAATAATCTTGTCATTTTCTTTGCTGAGAGGTCCTTTGCCCCACCTTTCTTCCTATAAAAACCATCCCTTTGTACAATGATTCACAGCACCCTTGTAATTCATTACTACATAGATTCTGGTGATTCATGAATAAAGCCAATGAGATTTTCAAATTTACTTGGTTGCAAACTCCTCTGCTCTTATGCAGAACAGGAGATGGCCAGTGAGAATTAAGTCACCATTTCTGATGACTTAAGCTTGCTTCAATTTGCCTTATTATCTAGGTTGACATATTATAGCAAGGTCTCCAACCACCGGGATATAGACTAGTACTTGTCCATGGCCAGTTCAAAACAGGGATGCACAACTAGAGGTGGGCAGAGGGTGAGCCACCAAAACTTCTTCTGTATTTGTAGCCAATCCCCAGCACTAGAATCATCACCTCAGCTCCACCTCAGATCATCAGGCATTAGATTCTCATAGGAGCAACAAGCCTTGGTGCCAAAAGATTGGGGACCTCTGGTCTATAGAAATATCATTCCCATTGCTCTACCTATGTCATGAATTGCTTCTCTCTCAGTCTTCTACAGATCATAAAGTAGCCTCACACCAAATAGTCCTACTTGATGTATTATATTTGGCATTAGCCCACTCCAAATACAACAAGAAGTCGTGTTGTACAATATATCTCCATTTTCACTTCCTATAACCCTGACTCCCATCCATCTTCATCCAGTCTGCCATTTTGCCACTTGGAGACAGAGTCATTTCTGAGAGGATTCCCCTCTGCAGCCTATTTCCCAAAAATTCACAAAGCACAGTCTTTGGACAGAGACCATACCACTCCAGCTGACAATGTTATCATTGCCCCACATCACACAGGACACTCTCCGTGGTGACTTTACTAGATCATGGGCTCTACATTCCAGACTGCAAGTCACCCCTCCAACCACCTTTTTTATCTTCCATGCTGAGACATGAGTGGTCCACAGCCAGTCCTGAAACAAAACAACTCTTTCTAAATCTACCGAATGCTTTGCCAACAGTTGTCTATAATTGTTCTCTCTTGAGAGAGCCCTCCCAGAAGGTTTGCCTCACACTTACTCTAAGGCATTATCTAACCAATGACATGCATTTGAGTGCACCTTTGCTTCCTTCCTTCACCTTGAGGTTCTCAAGAGTGATGATTCTAATCATTATGTTCAGTCTGCATTCCCATCTATGGGAAACGTGTGGCACAGAGCAGGACAACTAAATGAAATAGTCAGTGAATGCATAATAACACATATTTCATTTAGAAATATAAAGAAAAATAAGAATAAAGAGCAGAAAATTTCAGAAAAATCTGCTTTGGTGACAGAGATGGTAAGTGCTCGAAGACTTGTTTTGGTTCTTTATTTAATTATTTGTTTTTGCCTGTAAACCTTTACACACTATGTGCTGTTATATAGTTTGTGCATGAAGTATTAAAAAATCAGAACTAAAAAAAAAAACAAAAAAAACATAAAATTTGTTCCTAAGTTTCAAAGGCATGAGAAATAAATCCTTAATTTCTGAAGCATCTCATTTGAAATTTTGCTAACTTTAGACTGGATTTTACACTATCTAATTTGGACCATGAAAAT
Source organism: Pteropus alecto (assembly GCF_000325575.1). Classification (NCBI taxonomy): domain Eukaryota; kingdom Metazoa; phylum Chordata; class Mammalia; order Chiroptera; family Pteropodidae; genus Pteropus; species Pteropus alecto. Next base: position 128,253 of record NW_006438879.1, read on the forward strand.
TTCCAAGGAGAATTTTCCATTGAAGAAGGACAGTGGAGCTCACTTACCCCTAATGCTCACTGTCTCATCTACTTGCTGCATAACTTGATACCCAGCTACTAATCATACTCGTCCCCATACCAGACCAGCACTTTACACCCTTGGCCTAACATGCCAGCAGGTTGGGTAGAAAATATGCTTGTGATCATGAAAGGCCAACAAGTTCTACTCCTCATCATCCTGAGCACAGTTCACTTACCTGGGTTGAGACAGGTGGGAGGAAAGAAAACCACAGGGGAAAAGTTTCCCCATCTGTCGGATACATGTCCAGCTCATCACCTGATGGCTGCGGCCTTCATGATCTGATGTCGCCCACTTCCTGCAACATTCCTGGGGAACCTTCTAGTCATACTTAAACCTCTTTCACAATGTCTTGTGGACTCCCATCTCCAAGTACTGCTAACAGTGCTCATCCTGCCTAGAAAGTTTCCCCTTACCCTTGAAGTCTCTGTCTCAGCATAACACAGAACGCTCATATTCCATTCTCATTCTCTAACCCCTGATAAAACAGAACAGGACAGGGCCAAAACCACCCTGTCCTTCTACTACAGGCTTCACAACCCAGTTCTAGTTAGAATGAGACCAGGGAGCTTTGCTGTCCTCACAGGCTAAATATCAACTTTTTAGGCAATCTTGCCCTGTGCCCTTCTCACAAAATAGGAAAATTATAGCTAAGTGTTTCTAAAATCATTTTTGTCATGTCTATTGGCAAGAAGTCCTCCATAAAGACATGGGTTTTAAGCTCTGGACAATAAAATGAATTCCACTATCTACCAGGAATACAAGTGCTAAATAAATGTCTGTTGCATAAAGTAATGTGGGAATCCAGGGTCCCCAGTGAATCAAACCTCTTCTAGAACTTTTTAATTGCCCAATTTTATCTAGCATAAAGATTTCTGTTTCAAGGACATATACCTTATTTTATTTCCTTAATGCCCAAAATTATTCTCGATAGGAAAGAACACTGAATGTGGAGAAAAGAGACAAATAGAGGCCTGAGGAAACCACTGAGGGAAGCACAAAGAGAGGAAAAGGGATATGGGCTTGTCAGAGAGGATTGTCCTCTGGGGCCCATAAAATAACGGGCCTTACCACACCCAGTTGGCCCAGACTCATCCTTCCCATCAACATATACACAGCAGTTTCTCACTTTCATGATCTGAGGATCAAGAAAAGGAGTGAAAGTCTTTTTTCGTGTGGAGGTGGCAGTTAGATGAAGTATTTAATTCTCGTCATCAAGTACTTCAGCCTGCAAGAATTCCACCATCAACTGTGCCCACGTGATGTATTTCTTTATCATCATGTACACATCTGAGTCAGTTTGCCATTCAAGCAGGAGCCACTCCTGTGTGTCTGTTCCACTGAATCATTCTCAGCCTGTTATTTAAGCAAGAGCACCATGTCCATGCAGAATCCACTCTGTGTACAGAGATACCACATTATCCCCATCCACGTCCTAGCCTGCAGGAAGTGAGGGTCCGCCAGTTCACAGAGGGGAAGTGAGAAGCCCAAAGACAGGAGAACGAGTTGCTCATTCTCAAAAGCCAAGAGTATTCACTATTAGCTACCTGTTCATCCTGTGGGCCTGGCCATCCTAGGCCAAAGAGCAAGCCCAGTGGGAGATCAGATGTCTCTTTCCACACTGAGCCCATCTTTGGGGATGCACAATGATCCACTTCTCAGGCCAGGGTACAGAGTGAGGGCTGAGTGTTTGGGATGACCCGTGTTCATCGCACATCCTATACAAATGCAGGTGGGGGTCCATTGGTAGCATGGCTGTTGACAACGGAGTTCTGACACTTTTCAAATCTGGAGGCAAGAGTAACAGGGATTAGGAAAGGTGACATGCATGTCCCTTCACATGAGAACTTCAGGCAGAGCTCGTTTACTCATGGCATTGAGAATCAATTCTGTATCATACATAATTGGAGGGAGTAAAAGATTGAGACAAGTGACACAATGAAAGTATAGTATCAAGACCTAACATCCTTCCTCTGAGGGTCACTTACACAGGTAGCCATCATCTTGGGGCTCACTGAACTTTTGTTATGCATGTCTATTCTTTCTCAGAAGATATCCATCTTCATTTCAATCTCCTTTCTCCTGAGTTCTAAGTTGGAGAAAGGTAAGTGAGTGAGGTTGGTGGGGTCCGGGGTGCCAATCCTTCTTTTGTCAGAAAACATGATATCTAATCTCATTAAACGGTCACCTGCTTTCCTGTATGCTTCGTTTTGTTTTGTTTTGCTTTGTTTTGTTTTGTTTTGTTTTTTTGTCCCCCTTAACAATTGATCAAGAGAGATTAGGACTCTACTTTGACCACGCATAGCTGATTTAATTTCAGTTTCTAACTCTTTCTATGATCGAGTTTAACTTTCCAACCTTTCTAATTACAAAATGTTTCATCCACGTATTCATTCATTCAGAAAATATTTGTTGAGGGCAAATTATGTGTTAGGCATTGAACCAAGGCATGGACATACAATACCAAGAAAGTATGGTCCTTGTTATTGTCACTCATGGATTTCTTGGAAAATTGGCCTTTGGCAATCCTTTTCAATTTAATCTAATGGTTTCGAACAAGGACTTGGTGTCCTTATCTTCCCTGTACAAATTAGCTTTGGGTCACTCAGAGAATTTATTAGATTTTCCCAAAGCACCAGTGCTAATTTTAGGTCTCAGCTTAGTTTAGTTTAAACCCACCCTAGCCACAGTCCACTCCAAATATACTATCATCCTTTCCAGAGGACTTAGAAAAATGAAAGTTCCCAAATTATTTTCTCTTCACCAATGTCATTTGAGTACTGTTCAGGGACACCTGCTTCTCCAGGAGAGGAGAGCAGTTTCTGAGCCTATTCAAAGCCACAACCTTCAGCAAATTTGCCACTCTTTACAAACTGGGCTCATTACTTAATGGAGCCGTGGACATTGCCTTCAAAATGAGTGCCACATATTAAAAGATAACATGCACTTCTTTAATACTTTAAAGCTTATGATGTGTTTTCACAATACATAACTTTAATCACTACTTCAACAAAACTTGGAAGTACCTGGGGAGTATGAAGTGTATAGGGAAAAGAAAGGGCCTATGGAGGTAGAGACTACAAGCCGTGCCCTTTCCTTTCGACTTTCTCTGTAAGAGTAAGAGTGAAGGTCCAGGAAATAAAAAATTAAATTATTCTAGATAATATAGAAAATTATGCTAAAATTTGCATATTAATATATCTTGAAAATATATTTATAATTTGATCAGCTGATTCCCATCACCCTGTCTGAATAGGTTGTACCAACAGCTAGTTCCCTTTAGTTTCCCAGTCCATAACATACTAATTCTCTACCATTGTGATAGTGAACATGACGTGTAATAATGTTTTCCAAAGTGTTCTGTAAGCTATTAAACAGACTATAAATGTAAGATTATAGTCCTGCTGTACATTTATCCATTCAGCCATCCCCATATTTTACTCACAGATATTATTGTCAGCATTTATTGACTTTCTAACTTCTGATTCAATTTCTACTCATGAAATCACTCATTCCAAAACATTCAGGGGGCATTCACAGGCCCCTTGAAATGGCCTGGGACTTATGAGAAAGATCTGGTGTGAATCACCCTCTCAAAGAGTTTGCAGTGCATGGTAGATTGGCTAAACAAATTCCAAACCACACGAGAGTTGCCCATCTGGAGCTCATAAATAAAGCTCTTACTTCCACGTATAGGTACAAACATTTGAAATCAGTTCCAGATGTGTGAGTTTCTAGCATGACACTGATGTGAATTCATTGAGTCTTTTATTGTCTGTCGTGTCTCAATCATTAACCTTACACCTCTTCAGTGATGGGAGATACTTCCTGCTAAAGTCCCAAATGCTCCTTCATATGGGTCCACCCACTGTATAAACTGTCTGTACACCAGTAAGTTCCACCTAGTCAGAGGGGGCTTGTGCACCTCTCAATTTAGCATAGTAGAAAAGAATTGAAGTTGAGATCATCTATCAGATGAAGAATGTAAATGTGTGTGGGTAAGACAGGGTAGACTTTATAAAACTATGAGAGTTTCAGTAAGTTTGTACATGGCTTAGTGAAGAAACTGTGTTATCGACCACACTACTATTGACGCTATAGTCTCAGACAGGGAATCTAACATTTTTGTGCCTCTGACACCTCAATTCTCTCCTCTATAAATGGTCCTGGTTATAATACCTACCTCACTGGAATGTGAGTGAGTTTGTGCATGAAAAATACTTCAGCGTATGAAATATGGTAAACATAAAACAAATGGTAGCTCCTATTGTTGCTGTTATATTAAATATTAAACTGATGGTTAAATCAGCCACTGTGTTGGAGAGGTCACAAAAGAAAGGCAGAAATTCCTATGTAATTCTGCTTTTTTCTCATCTTCCATGATTTTGGATCCATGAAGAAGATTTTAATATTAATGGGATTTGGGAAACACTCACATTCTGTTGCTTATTCCATTTCATTCAAGGCTACCCAATAATCTCGGATAAAAAGGTGAAGAGAAATTACTGTTTTGGTTGGTAAATGTTTTCAAAATCTTATTAGTGGTGGAGAATTCTGACCCTGAGAGTATTGAGTACCAGGACAACCGAAGGATCAATGGAAAATGATTTCTGAAGAATCATTATCCCTATTCTTCTATTGAGGCATCAACTAATTTTCATTAAATGTTAAGAAAAATAGGCAAAACCTCATCAATTTCCTATGTTCATAAGGTATCTATTACATTTACTTAAGAAATAAGTTGACCTTTCATGACAAAAAATAATCAACGAAATACAAAAAAGAGGTAACTATCTCAATATAAAGAAGGTCACATACAAGAAGTCCTCCTCGAACATAATGCTCACCTACACTCTGAAAGTGTTTCCTCTAAGATCAAGAATAAGTCAAAGGTGCCCACACTACCCACTTTCATTCACCACTGTGGAGGAGCAACTGTTCCATGATATGACCGCTATGGGTCTCTCAAATTAGATCCAGCTGCATCTAAGCCAGAACAGAGATTGCTTCCCTTAAATTCCCAGAGACAGTCTCACAGATGCTGCCCCCATTTCCCTGCTGGTTTCTGAAACAGACCACTGCCCTTCCCCAGGCAAACATGTGAGGCATTTCTCCCTTGTCTTTGGTCACACCTTGTGCTCCAATTCATGTTGACACTTTCTGTATAACTCCTTAGCACCTGCCATATGGCATGGAGGATATCCATCTTGTCCCATCTACACCAAAGATACACCTCATATGTAAGTTCCCTTAATAATTTCTTGAAGTAATGATGCAGTTGTCAGCATCTTTTTTGGGGTTCTTGGCATCAGGAAACTTGACACAGTAAACATGTACTAGAAGCATTAGACAAGAGTAGGAAATAAAATGGCAGTCAATTTGCAAGACAAGAAGTAAAATTATGTCAGTTCTCAGATGACGTGATCTTATGCACAGGAAATCCTAAAGAATCTCAAACAAACAAACAAACAAATAAACAACATTAAAAGTAATTAACGAATTCAGAAATCTTTTATAGTACATCAACACTCAGAAATCAGCTGCATTTCTATGCAATAACAACGAACAATCCAAAAGAGAAAATAATACCGTTTTCTTAATCCATTAAGAAAATAATATCGTTTATCATTGTACCAAAAAGAATGAAGTAATTAAAATAAACCAGAAAAACTTGTACACTGCAAATGACAAAATACTGATGAAAATAAATTAAAGGAGACACAAGTAAGAACATCCTATGTTCATGGATCGGTACACTTAATATTGTTAAGATACCCATACTTCATAAAGCAACCTAAAGATTTAATGTGTTGATGTAAAAAATCCAAACTGTAGAGAACCTTTACAAAAATTTATTTGAGGCAAACAGACAATATATGTAGAAGCATGATATTGAAGGCTGAGAAAATATGCTTCTCAGAGTAACAATACGCAGTCTTGTTAGGCCTTTGAAATTAAAAAGGGGACTTAGGCAAGATTACATGAAGGTGCAAAGAAGAGTTAGTAGAATGATGTGCTCTTTCAGAGATGGTTTTGCTTCTGAGGGGTCTGAAAGAGACATTTCAAATTTGTGTTGACCCAGATTCACAGAAACAATGAATAGGGTTTGCTATGGGTAAGATAAAGCTTGTACTAAAGAAGTTAGAAGTCCGGACATGCCTACCCATCATAACCTGCCCAGTAAGGAATGCATGATCAGATCACCATGTGAGGTTACTTTATATAGACACCCTTTTTAAGACACCAATGTAAGCCCTAGCAAAATCCCATTGGCGTTTTTGTTAGAAATAGAAAAGTCATTCTAAACCTAATACAGATTCCCAAAGAATCCAGAAGAGCAAAAGAGAAAGAACAACAAAGCTGAAGTTCTCACACTTTCTAATTACAAAACATAATACAAACCTGCAGTAATCAAAACAGAATAGTACTGGCATGAAGGCCCACTCATACATCCATGGACAGGAAGAAACTCTAGAGCATATGGTCAAATGTCTGCACCAAGAGTGCGAAGACTACACAATAGGTGCTGGGAAAACAGAATATCTACATGTGAAAGAATGAAGGTGGACTCTTATATTACACCATATATAAAAACCAACTCAAAATGGAGAAACAACCTAAACTAAACTTTGAAACTATAAAACTATTAGAGGAAAACAGGAAATGCCTTCTTGGATATGAAACCCAAATCACAAAAATCAAAAGCAAATATACACAAATGCGATTACATGAAACTTACAAAATTTTGTGGAGCAAAGAAAAAATGAACAAAGTGAAAGGCAACCTATGGAATTGTAGAAAATATCTGAAAAACATATATCTGGTAAGAGGTTGATATCCAGAATATATAAAGAATTTCAACAACTCAACAATAAAAAGACAAACTATTTGATTAAAAACTTGGTACTATTGACCGAATTTTGTCCCCGCCAATTAATATACTGAAACTGTAACCTCCAAGTGAATGTATATAGAGATGGGTCCTTTGGGAAGTAATTAGGATTAGAGAAGTCCATAAAGATGTGGCTCTCAGGATGGAATTATTAAAAGAGAGAGAGAGATGTCTCTCTTCCTTTCTGTCCAGAAATATGCACAGGCAAAGAGATTGTGTGAGCTCCCAGTGAGAGAAAAACTCCCCAAAGCCAAGAAAAGAATTTAACAAGGATGATACCCTGATCTTAGACTTCCAAGTTCCAGAACCGTGAGGATACAAATTTCTGTGGTTTAAGCCACTCTTTCTGTTATATTTTTTATGGCAGCCTGAGCTAATACCAAGGGGAAGGATTTGAATAGAAATTTCTCCAACAAAGTTATGCAAATGGCCAAGAAGCATATGAAAAGTTGATCAGTACCACAAATCATCAGGAAAATGCAAAATAGAGCCTCAGGGAGATATTACTCATTAGGATTGCCAGAAAAACAAACAATCAAATAAACAACAAGACAATAACAAGCATTGGCTAGAATGTGGAGAAATGGGAACACTTACACACAGTTGGTGGGAATGTAAAGATGATCAGCTATTACAGAAAACATTATAAAGTTTCTTCAAAAAATTATAAATAGAACTGACACATAATCTAGCAAGACAGAGTTGAGGTATATATTTAAAAAATGAAAACATAATTTTGAATAAATATTTGCACACCCTTGCTCACTGCAGCATTACTTACAACTGCCAAGTTGTAAAAGCGACCTAAATGTCCATTGATGGATAATTGAAGAAAGAAAATATGGTATATACATACAATGGAACATTAACACAGAAGTAAATCCAGTCATATGCTACCACGTGGATCAACCTTGAGGAACTTACCCTAAGTAAAATAAACCAATCACCAAAAAGACAAATACTGCAAGACTTCACTTATGGAAAGTACTTAAGGAATGAAATTTATGGATACAGAATAGAATGGGCGTTGCCAAGGGCTGGAAGAAAGAGACAATAGAGTGTCTTTGTTCAATGCAAGATGACAAAGTTCTAGGGATCCATTGTAACTCAATGGGCATCTAGTTCCCAATACTTATCCTCTTCAAAATTAGAAGATCAACTTATAGCAAGTGTTGTTAAACACAGGGATAAATAAATAAATATACTGAGTTGTGGGTTTTCACTGAGTCCAGAAGAGGTGAACATGTACGGTAAACTCTCTTTTCATGTCAAAACCTTTGTGGACAACCATATGCTGAGTTTCAGAGCTCTTATGCTTTTTTAATAAGCCTGAGGAATCAGAAATGCATAGACAGGGAAAGTGCAGAACCAGTCAAGTTGCTGTCTCCAGTTTAGGCAGATTGACTTTCTTCTAAACACTCCTGAGCACAAGAGGAAATAAGCTATTCACTTCTCTTATATGATTTAACTTATTTTATGTATTTGGTGTTGTCTCGAGTCTATGACATGTGGGAGACATCAAGGTGACTCACAGTTGTCTGAAAACTCCTCCCTTAATCGAGATAAAGAATCAGATTTATGTAGGGGTAAGAAGAAGATCATGTGGTATGATAAAATATACATAAATGAATTATGTATCTTTACATATTTTCATTTCTTCTTCTAAGTCATTAAATCCAGTCATGCAATTACTGTGAGAATAGTATTAGAAATCTCTTTGGTGGATTCCAACTTACCTAAGGTTTCTTTAATTGCTACCTAATTGACCATATTTCGCAAATCTAATTTTCCTTTAAAAATGATGCATTTTACACAAATAGAAAAGTGCAGACAATGTTACTGGAGAATCTATACATCCATAACCGTACGGTTTGATCTCAGTATCCGCCACAGTGGGTTTCAGTCTTTTAATTCTTATTTCAAATTTAAAAAATGAACAAAGAAAAATTTAACCAAGACACAGACAAGTCATCTGCCAGATCTTCCTCCTTCTCTTTTGATGATAGCTATTCTGAACTGATCTTACTCTCTCTCAGGTTATTATACACTTACTGTTTATTAATGTGTATGTCTGTGGCTATAGTGATATATCTTATAAATGATATATGTCATTATTTTACACACTGCAAAATGTTATATGAATAGTGTGTAACCTACTGTTTTGTATCTTTTTTGCTAAACAAGCAGACACCATCCCCTTGTAACCTACTGAGATGCACCTTAGACTTAAAACCTGGTAAGTTTCAGGATGCTACTTCTAAGTCCTCTTGGTCCCTCTCCTTGCTGCCTTAGAGCCCATTCTTCATCCGATTCCTCAGAGTCATGTACCTGGGGTTTGATGGCCTGCCTTCATTGATACAGGAATTTTGGTTTAGGGCTTCTGAGACCTGGAAAGAAAAAAAAAATCATTATCCTGAAAGGGAACAGCTTGAAGAAAAAACAAAGCACCACAAAGCCACAGTGACTCACTCTGATGGATTGGAAGAGCCTAGAGCAAGACATCCTGAGCATCGTATTATTAGTGCCAGCCCTGCGCTGACAGAAAAGACCTAAATTTCCCTCCAGATTGTTATCCACACAGAGGGAGACTGTAGGCAGATGGAAATTCCTAAGAGAGAGCCAAGGTTATACAGGAGCTTCATGTTTCCTAGGCTCATCTGCACCAGAGACTTCCTGTTCCCTGTAGCCTGCAGCACATCATAGTTCCTTTTCACATTCCTGGAATAGATTTTCACCCAGTCTGCCATGTCTGTCCATTCTATTTGGAGAAGTAAATATGTGATAATGTCTTGGTAAGCATTGTTGGCCTAAAGAAAATAATAGATTCCATCAATAACATCAGAATGCAAGTCTGAGGTGCCTGTTGTGGAGAAGGTGCTGAGAAGGGCTGACAGCGCAGACCAGTACACAGAGCAAATCCTGTCTTCTCCATCTGATAATGGGTCCAGAAAAGGGAGATGTAGAGAGCCTAAGAGGATCCGTGCATGTGGGAGAAAGTCAACCAATAGCTCTCCTGTAGATGGACCCATTTTTGGAAAGGGGGTAAAGGCAAGAGGATGGACATGGCTGTGAGTGATTGCGGGGAGCCATGAGGTTAGAGGATACAGAAGCACAAAGGAAACTTGGAGGTACTTGCTTCTAGTAATTCGGTCAGACTAACAATCAGCATGCCCTTACAGAGATCGGATATGCGTATTTCTCACAGGGTTTTGTGGCAACCCCACTTGAAGTTGCTGGGAAATTTGGCCATAAAGCACAGAAAGCACATAAAGCAGGCTCGGTCTTCACAGACAAAGGGTCTCTCAGGCAAAAATGATTTGGGGTCCATCATGCTAGCAGTGGTCTCTTGGGACAAGACATGAAGTCTTTCAGAAGGAAGCCATTGAGATTCTCAGGTTGAGAGAGTTGGGATCTTCCAGGCTGATGAATTGTGAGGACTCTCGTTAAGATGCTCTAGTTTCCCAGACACTGAATGAAGCTGGGGCCTTTGAAGCAGGCGGGGCTGAGTTCCCGGACAAGGACACTTCGGATAACTGACTCTATGAGTTTGGTCTTCCAATAGGTGCTATAGGAAGAGTGTCCCAAGATGAGGCATTTGAAGTTGTCTCAGGCTGAGGGGAATTGTGGTTTTCACGGTTTGCTGGGGTCTAAACATTGCTGGGATTTGTCGGGATGATGACATTTGAGGTCCTTCCAGGTAAGAGGATGTGAGTGGGTTCGTTTCCTCAAGGTGACAAGCTTCAATGTCCCTCAAGGCTGATGGGATTTAGACCCTGGCGCTCTTAGACTGGAATCTGAAGATATTTGGCTAAGGGGAATTCGCATAGCTATTCCCCCACAGCGCCGTTTTCCTGTCAGTCCCCGCCACTGAGCTGTGCATGCCACATGCAGACCGGGACAGGCGCAGAATCCAAGCTCTTGGCACTTGACTGGCTCAGGAGTAGGAAGCAAAGCACCCGCTAGTAGAGTAAGTTCATCTCCAGCAGCCAGTCAGTGCTACGATCCCAGGGTCCTACCCGCCAATTGCAGGTCTGAAGACGCAAGGGGGCGGGGCATGGGGCGGAGCCTGCCTGTCGGTCACTGGCAGTACCCAGTCCTGGGCTGAGGGCGTGGCCGGCGAGCGTGTCGCCGCACGTCCTGCGTTAGGCCCCGCCCCAGCATGCGGGATTGGCTGCTCTGGGTCCCGTGACCGGGCGTCACGAAGCCTTCGGCGACCTCCGACGGCCTTGCGGGTGTCGCTTCATGATCTCGAGCGCGCCTTTGTGAAAGACCCACCCGGCAGGTTCCAGCGCCCACACCCAAGTGGAGCCTGGCGCTGTGAGCTCGTGCCAGATGTTTAGGGTGGACGGAGCCATCCTGTCCTGATTCTCTGTTCTACTGGACTTACGTCAGCATCCCGAATTTTGACCTAGTCCATTTTTGCCCTTCCTTATGAAATCCACTTTCAGCAAGAACTTTAGAACCAGCTGGTGTGAATACCACATTCCTTTCTGAGAAAAACTGGGTCATTCAGTAAATTCTGGTGAGACAATGTACAGACACACAATGGATTCCATATGTGTCGAAGGTGCAGACACGAGTGAAATAATGTGTATTCGAAGAACACTCTTGGAGAATTTTAAATGTGAAAGAAATGATGTTATGGGTAATAGGGACGTTTAAGTCAGGTGGGTCTCAGAAGGCTTCAGAAGTAAAAAGACATAGTTAAAACAAAACACAAACGAAAACCTGAAAACGACCCAACAAGTATATTGCATAAAAATAAGACATCCCATAGAAAGACAAGGTGTCCAGACAGGGGTGTCAACTAAACACCTACTGGGTTTCAAAAGAGAAA